>NW_006921624.1:17199094-17209224 GCF_000298275.1 Orycteropus afer afer
TGGTTGTTATGTGCTATTGAGTCAATTCCCACTCATAGCAACCAAAACACTGCCCAGTCCTGCACCATCCTCCCAGTTGTTGCTGTGTTGGAGCTTATTGTTGCAGCCACTGTGTCAATCGATCTGTTGGGGGTCTTCCTCTTTTTCGCAGGTCCTCTACTTTATCAACTCTGATGTCCTTCTCCAGGGACTGGTCCCTCCTGATAACATGTTCAGAGTACATAAGATGATGCCTCACCATCCTCACTTATAAGGAGCACTCTGCACATTGTGATGATTCCTTCCAAGACAGACCTGTTCATTCTGCTGGCAGTCCATGGTATATTAAATATTCTTCACCAAAGCCGTAATTCAAAGGCACCAGTTCTATCCTTTGATCTTCTTCCATGTTCATTGTCCAGCTCTCTCATGCATATGAGGCAACTGAAAATACCATGGCTTGGGTCAGGTGCACCTTAGTCCTCAGGGTGACATCTTTGCTTTGTAACACTTTAAAGAGCTTTTTTGCTAGCAGGGGAGGTGGATAGCATACAATAATGTCTTTGGCTATTTATGTGACTGTGGCTATGAAGAAGAAGTATAGTATGAAGTTCTGTGAGAGGATGTAACAAATGGTACCAATTGAAAAGGAGGTTATATCTGAGCCAAAGACTGGAATACAAAGAGGAGTTAACCAGGCTAGGAGAGGAAGGAAGTGGGAGGAGGAAGACGAAGGAAGCCACAGGTGTAAAGAAGAACAGCACCTGCAGGAGTTTGGTCTTTGTTCTAAGAACAATGGAAGGCCCTGCAGGCCTTTAAGCATAGGAACTGTATCAGATTGTCTTTTTTACAACATCAGCCTGGCTATAAAGGGACTGGATGGAGTAGACAAGAATGGGTTCAGAAAGAAACACAGTGGGTTATAGGCTAGAAATAAAATTGGAGTTAGAGTGAGGAAGTCTTGAATGTTAGAACTCTGAGCCTTAGTTGGTGTGTGAGAGAGATGCAATCAAAGGGTTCTGAACAAGGAAATTCCCAGATCAGCTAGGACAAGCAGAGCGCCAAGAGTAGTGGTTGGGCTCCTGTGGTCACAGCAGATCCTGCTGCCCTGATGTGCTGAGAGAACACTTCCAAAGCCTGTCATAAAATCACCTGGAGCACTGGAAAACAGTGCTGCTAATTCTCAGAGCTTGCTCCAGAGCCGCTGAGTCTACATTTTGAAAGAAGCAGCCTGGGAAGCTGTATTTTAATTGTTGCTGTTCTTCGCATTGCTGTGGGTGGTCCTCATGGTCAGGCAACTTTCATAAAATACTGATACATACCTTTTTTCAATCAATGTTTAGCCAAGGAGCAGACCAGAAGAAGGTGATATAATATGCTCTCCTAGCATGTGATTACCCTTTTTTTTCCCTAGTAGTTGGTGATGCTGTTATGCCAGAAAGGTAGTGGTAATCTTAAAACAAGGACAGATAAAAACAATTTGCAAAAGGTGCGCCCAGGAAAACAGAAAAACAGTGATGGATCTGCACAATACTGTAGATGAACTGCTGTGGTGTTAGCATTCAGGTGGTACACTATGAGGAATTAAAATTGTGGGCAGCTCCTATGATGCTCTTGTTGTTGTTGTTATGTGCCGTCGAGTCGGCCCCGACTCATAGCGACCCCTCCTTTGGTTTCCTAGGCAGTATCACTACGGAAGTAGATTGCCCCATCTTCCTTCCGAGGAGCATGATGCTCTTACATCATCATATTTGGAGGGTGTTTTTGATATAAATATTCTTAGTTCATTGTTCCTCAGAAAAAGAATTATATTTGAGTGAATTTACTCATCTGAATCATGTGTTTTTCCAGAAGTATGACTTTATCGCTTCAAAATAAAACATGGTATTGAAAGACTAGATATGTGGACAAAAGCATATTCAGAAAATTATGATGTTGCAAAAATGTTCTCATCTATTTCAGGAAGAAAATGTCTAAGGACTAAGACAAAAACACAAGAAGAACTTTGTGATATGGAGGAAAAGAAACTATTTAGTGATTTCTGATGAGTTTTCTCCTGAGAAGTGTCAATAAATCAAGTTGTGTTATAATTAATGTTTCAACAGAATAAAAGTATAGGGAGCAGCTATTGTTTGAGTTTCTAGCTACCATATACACCCCTTCACATCACAATATTTCAGAAGGGGAAGAATGAGGCCATTCCCAGAGGAAAAGGGGCAGGAATAACCACTGTTGCAAGAATATGTGAAGTAACCAGAATAGAAAAAATGAGAAAGTGGACACACTGTGTAAAATGTAACCAAAGTCACTGAACAAATGTGTACAAACTGTTAAATGGAAATCTAATATGCTATGTAAACTTTCACCAAAAACACAATAAAATATTATTTTAAAGCCTCCACAACCCTGAGACCAGAAGAACTAGATGGTGCTCAGACACCACTACTGATCACTCTGAAAGGGATCACATTAGAAGGTCCTGAATAGAGTGGGAGAAAAATGTGCAACAGAATTCAAAATCATAAAAAAAAAGTTAAGCTCACTTATCTTAGTGTCTATTTCAGTCTCTGAAATAGACACTGGTAGAACCCCCAAGACTATGGCCCTTCAAGCCTGGAACTGAACTCAGCCCCATGGCTCAACTTTCATGCAAATAACAGATAGGTTGTGCATTGGTTAAGTTGCATTCAGCAGCTAACTGAAAGGCTGGTGGTTCAAATACACCAGCTGCTCTGAGGGAGAAAAATGAGGCAGTCTGCTTCCATAAAGATTTACAGCTTTGGAAACCTTATGGGGCAGTTCTGCTCTGCCCTATAGGGTTGCTATGAGTCAGAGTTGACTCAATGGCAGTGGGGTTTTTTGATTTTTGTTTTTGTTTTGAAATAAGGTGAACAATAACACTAGGGAGCTACAAACCCCTTAGATCAATCCATACAAGATGAAAAGGGCAGCATTTGCCCAAGGACAAAGTTCAAAAGGCAGGAAGGGATGGGAAAGGAGGAGCAATGGAAATGGGAAAAACAGGGAGGAAGTAGGATGAGTGATGTTACATTGTGGGGATTGCAATGAATAGCATGAAACAAAATGTGTATGAATTGTTGAATGAAAAACTGATTTGCTCTGTAGACCTCCACCCAAATCACTATAAAAAGTTAAAATAAATAAATGTTATTTATTTTTTTTAAAAAAAGAACTTGTAAAGTAACTATTAGAAACAGACAAAGCTACAGATACATAAATATATGATATGGAGTCTGTAGTTAATGAATAATACACATGTATGTAAGGAGCTCTGGTGGTGTAGTGTCTAAGGCCTTTGACTGCTAACCAGAGTTGCTGGTTCAAACCCATCAGCCACTCCATGGAAGGAAGATTGGCCAATCTACTTCTGTAAAGATTTACTGCCTCGGAAACCCAAATGGGGGTCACTATGAGTTGGAATTGACTCAATGGTAATGGGTTTACACATGTATATACAGAGGGGGAGGCCTTCAATGAGATGGATTGACATGGTGGCTGCGATGATGGGCTCAAGTATAGCAGGGATTGTGGGGCTGGCGCGGGATCAGGCAGTGTTCCGTTCTGCTGTGCATGGGGTCACTATGAGTCGGAAACAACTCGACGGCACTTAACAACAACAATACAGACAGAATAATATTTTAACTTGGATACAAAGACATAATGGAGGTAAAGCACTATAGGGAGGGAAACAGCATGGTATGTTATGGATTGAATTGTGTCCCCAAAATATGTATTGCAGCCTAACCCCTGTGCCTGTGGATGTGATCCTGTTTGAAAATAGCGTTTTTCTTTCATTATTTTAATGAAAGCATATCAGAATAGGGTGGATCCAAAACCTAATCTCTCTGAGTTATAAGAAGAGCAGAATAGACAGACACACACACAGGGAAAATACACCACATGAAGACAGACACACACAGGAACTAAGACAGGATCCAAGGAGGGACATAAGGAATGCCTGCTGCATGACTGCAAAGCCCAAAGGAGAAAATCTAAACAGAAGCATTTACCCTTAGTCACTACCTACCTAGAAGGTTCACAGATTCCTTAGTGAGAAGACACTGACATAGGTACCACCACTGTATACTGTTTGTAGGTTTATTGGTGTCATTAAATATATTTCTATTTTGTTTAACTGTCTATTAAAGTGTAAGATATTCATTCCTCAGAATAGGTTCAGTTACTATGAACTAAAAATCCTTGTTGTATAAAAAAGAAAAAATTCCCAGATATTATTAAAAAGAAATGAGAAAAGAAAGAGATCGAGAATGACATCTAAACTGGCTGGGCCCAAATGTCAACTTCGATCAAGGTCCTGGTACCGTGGATGAGTAGGCTGAATAAGTAACAATCTGTTACATGAGACATGAACAAGTTCCACTTCTGCTGGGGTATAACACTTTTGGTCATTTCAACATCTGTCTGCAGTATAGCCACAGCTGTATTCAGAACTCATTCTCAAAAGGATGACCAAGTCCAAAAAAGCTAATCTATATCAGTTAAGTTCCACATTGAACATCCATCCCTTTCTGTCCAAGCATATGGTCATATACTTAAACTTCGCAATAACAGCTAATGAAACACCAATACAGAATTGCAACTTATATTATTGTCTTGCAAATTCTGCTAAGCAAAATGATAAGCAAATGAACTTTCAGCACTGGATAGCTATTACTTAGATATTAGTTGCCTTTCGACCAATCAGGTTACTATCCCATTTTCATTTAATTTACTGTAGAAACATTTGGCTTATTTGCTAACATTTGTAACATGGATGACATAAATTCAGCCTCCACATTACAAAGGAAAATTTGAAAAAAATTAATCCCATATACTTTTAAACAGCCTTTACAATTCCAAGTGTGAAATATCTCAAGTTATATCTCAATATAAAAAGGAACATGACTCTTGGTTTTTCAAAGAAAATTTCACTTGCATGAGTTAGTGGCATACATTTAAATTCTAATTGCCCAGGAAAAATGTTAGAAAACTTCCGCCTCCAGTCTTTGTTAACTGAAACATAAACAGAATTCCAAGAGAGAAGGACTGGTCCTTTCTGTCTAATCTGGTCATGGAGGGGACGTGGTTGAGTGGTAACTTTTTCTACAGATTCCTTAATCTAGGCCATGTTTACAACTTCATGCATTTAATTTGAACAGTGATAATTAGGTTGATTTCCAGATGACTCATTTGGTAAACCTTTGGCCATTAGCATTCCAGCTGGAGTGGGCCATGTGCTGCCTTCCCGCTGACATCAGTGGAAATCTTGAGTTGAGATCAAAGCTACTCTATGCCTCTCTGACCTTTCTGCACAATGCACAGTGGGGCCTGATTTTCAGCTCAGAATGTTCAGATTTCCTTCACTGTCCCCATGGGGGCTACCACTTACAAACAGCCTACATATAGATATTAACTGAAGATCCTACAACAGCCCCATTGGAAAACACAAGTCTTAGAGTTCAGCTTTCAAGCTGTTTCCTAACCCAGATCCCAAATTTCAGGATCTTATGTCTTCTTGTCCTACCAAGACTTCAGTGACAAGAGAGAGAATACTAGCAGAGGAGGGTGGCAGTGCTCACTTTGCCCTCAGATAAGCCTGCCATAGGCTCACTTTACTCTAGAGATGCACTGGAGAATCAAACTAGAGAAAGGATCCCTTACCTTGATAGTCATGGCTGGGTTAGATGTTCCTGTGGTATCCAAGGCTGTCTCACCTCCCTTTAGCAGCACATTCTCCCAGTCAACTCCTGGGGGATAAAACAACAAAAAAACCAAGTGCCATTTTGAGCCAAGTGCAGTCAGCTAACAAGGTTGGACATAACTCATTTTTGCAGATTCTAATCCCATGTGACTCGTGAAGGAGACTTCTGGTAACCCATAGCCCCTTACCTCCCCTTCAGAAACTGGGCCAGTTAGTACCTCTGTTTTAACCTGATCTCCAATGGTGGAGTCAGTCATCTAAATCCCATATCTTAAAGAGAGTTCCGTTTCACCCAGAGTGCAGAAGAGATAACTCCTCTAGAATCTAGACTTCACAGTGAGGTCTTGTTTGGAGCTTAAAGTGAATTCCCAGAACACAGACATACACATATTCAAATCTAAGTCAACACCTAATAGAAATGACTCCTAGATTACTCACTCTCCTAGATTCCACGCACCTTGACTTCCTAACATTACTGGAAATAACTGAGAGCTTATTGTCACTTTTTAAATCTATATATGCTGCTGGTTTCTTTCTAAGTCTTAAGAAATGATAGTGTTCCTTCTTTCTTAAGCTGTCAGAGTGTCTCTAAGACTGGACATTTGGCAAGACATAAAGTTTAGCTCTCTCTGACTTCAAAGAAGAGAACAAGGGCTCATGTTTTGTATTACCTATGACTGCTAACCAGAAGGCTGCTGGTTCAAACCCACCAGTCACTCCTCAGAAGGAAGGTTGGGCGATCTACTTCCATACTGATACCACCTCAGAAACCCAAGGAGGGGTCATATGAGTCGGGTCCGACTCGATGGCACTTAACAACAACAACTTGCACACAATGTGTATGGAAAGAATACACAGAGTCACTGTACCAAAAAGAACTGGTTGATGTTAAACCATTTCAAGAGGTAGCAAATGATGAAGAACTGATGGTATTAAAGGAAGAAGTCCACGCTGCACTGAAGGAATCGGTGAAAAACAAGGATCCAGGATTTGACAGAATATCCATTAAGATGTTTCAACAAATGGATGCAGCACTTGAGGCACTCACTTGTTTAGACTAAGAAATTTGGAAGACAGCTACCTGGCCAACTGATTGGAAGAGATCCATATTTGTGCCATTCTGCAAAAGCTCCTTAGAATGGCCAGACTTTGTCTCTCACACTTTGTTATGTTGTCAGAAGGGACCATTCCCTGGAGGAGGCTATCATGCTGGGTAAATCAGAGGGTCAGAGAAACAGAGGAAGACCCTCAACAAGATGGTCTGCCCAGAGGCTGCGACGATGGGCTCAAGCATGGCAACAGTTGTGAGGATGGCACAGGACCAGGCAGGGTTTTGTTCTGTTGTCCATGGAGTCACTATGAGTTGAAACTGACTTGACTACCCTAACAACAACATGCATACAATAGATTGAAACTACACTAACTCCAATACAATTATGTGTATCAATGGAGGTGGAATGGTCTATTATTAGTAAAAAGTCTAAAGTAATGGCAATAAAGACAGATTTATTACAATTTAAGTCATATTCTTAAGGGCTAAAAAAAAAAACAACAGAATTTCTTACAGTCTACTTTAAAAAACAGATGTAAATTTATAAATGATACATTAACTGCTTGCTTGGAAATGAGTGCTTGTAATATAAACTATTAAGAAGATTGTTCTCTTAAAAATTGTGTATTTTCTGTTTACATTATCAATTTCTTTAACAAATAATATTCCTAAGGACAGCTAAGGATAGCTTAAAGACAATATTTATCTTAGACCTCTGTGAGTAACCCAAATTCTAAAATTGCAACTGGCTAGCATTGTGTCAAGGAGCTCTGGTAGCATAGTGGCTAAGGCACTTGACTGCTAACCAGAAGGCTGGAGGTTCAAACCCACCAGCCACTCCTCGGAAGGAAGATGGGGCAATCTACTTCCGTAGTGATACTGCCTCAGAAACCCAAGGAGGGGTCGCTATGAGTCAGGTCTGACTCGACGGCATATAACAACAACACAACAACAGCATTGTGTCATACCAGGGGTTGGCAAACTTTTTCTTTCAAGCCAGATAGAAAATATTTTAGGTTTTATGGGTCATGCCATCTCTTGTCCCACTATTCAGCTCTGCTTATGTGAAGTGAAAGTAGCCACAGGCAACATGTAAACATACGGGCATGGCTGGGTTCCAGCAAAACTCTTTTTTATAAAGACAGGTGGTGAGCCAGATCTCGTCCACAGGCCATACCTTGCCAACTCTGCACTAAATCAAGGAACCAGAGAGGCATACAAGAAAGACTGCTGTATGTTGGCATGTCTCGTAAGGATCAACTGCACAACCAGGTAGTAAAACACCAACAATAATTTGTTATTACACGATACTTGAAATAAACTAATATGAGAGCAATTAATTTTTAATATGCCAGTGTTGGTTGTGCTTTTTTATTTTATATTCTGAGTCCTCAACAGCCTCATTTTATAGGATATATATGTAATGGATTACTCAAAACCTGTTGAGTTTCATTGTGTTGTTGTGTGCCGTCGAGTTGGACCCGACTCATAGCGACCCCTCCTTGGGTTTCTGAGGCAGTATCACTACGAAAATAGATTGCCCAACCTTCCTTCCGAGGAGTGGCTAGTGGGTTTGAACCACCAACCTTCTGGTTAGCGGTCAAGTGACTTAGGCACTATGCTATCTGAGCTCCCGTGTAATTTTGTAATGAGTTTCATTACAAAGGGCAAATAGTTGTCTCTTTGACTAGATAGCAGAAACTAGGTCACGGGTGTTTGATAATTTGCCCTACAATTTCTTCTCCAGAAACTGCTGCATGGAGATTGCCACCTTTGTCTTAAATATATATAGCCCAGAGAGATATGCCTTGCATTTTAACAGACTCCAGTTTTAAGCAACTCTTGGTACCTGTTGCATCAGGCTGGCAGAGGGGCACAGATGTTGGGTATCACAGACAATGACATGATATCAATTCCCCTCCTCTCCCACTGTGGGAGAAGGCTTCTTCCTTGTCCCACTGATGCTTGCTTTGGCCAATGAGATGTTAGTGGACATAGGTTTGAAATGGGCTTGTGTGAAAGCTGTGTGGTAAAATTCCCCTTTGCACTTCCACTATGGCATGAGCAGAACATGTACCGGTTAGCCTGCAAGGGAATGAGAGTCATGGGCAACAGACCTGGATTCAGCTTGCAGCTTGGAATTGAGCCAAGGCTACATCACCCAACACCCAGCCAAACTGCAGATGCATGAGCATAACAACCCCTGAGTTTTGGATGTTTGTCAAACAGCATCATTGGAGCAATAGCTAACAGATAACAATCTATAACTGAAATTATAGATGAAAGTAATTTTGGATAATGTATTTTTGTCATTAACTTTGCAAATATAGCCTCTTTTGTTACATAAAATGTTTATCTATAAGCATTGATTCCCATCCTTATGTACTATTATTCCCTTTTGGGGAAGAATCTTTTTTCTGCTATTATCAGTCCTTTCATAAGGAATACTATCTTTATTAAAGGACATGTGGCCATAAGAAAGAGATATGAGGCATAAATATATATTCTCAATTTTTTAGCCTGCAATCATGAGAGTGAAAGAAAACAGATATTTTAGTTAAAAATAGTTTTTACTTTAAAGTTGATACTAAGTTGTGAGGACAGAAAATTTTATTACAAAAGTTAGAGGCAAAATCCCTTTCAAGGTGAAAACTATGTTTTGGAGAACAAAGCAGCTTTATGGACTATTTATTTTTCTTTCTTTCTTTCTTTTAAATTGTGATTGGGTAAAAGTTTACAAGCAAATTCATTTTCCATACAACAGTTCATACACATTTTGTTTCATCACATTGATTGCAATCCCTGTAATGTAACAGGTCTCTTCCCACTTCCTCCCTGTGGTTACCTTTTCCCTGTGTCCTTCTTTCCCATGCATTCCTGCCCTCTGAGCTATCTCCCTGTGCAAATACTGTCCTTCTGATCTCCCCTGGTTGATTGTTCTAAGCAGTGTATCTACCTGGTGTAAATGTTTACCTTATGTGCCTGTCTTTTGTTTGTCTGGAGGCCACGGGAGTAAGTTCAATTCCCAGCCTGAAGGATGACTAGGGGCCATTGTCTTGGGGGTTCCATCAGTCTCTATCAGACCAGTAAATCTGGTCTTCTTTATGATTTTGAGTTGTTCCACATATTTTCCCCCCACTGTATCTAGAATCTCCCATTTTGATCCCTTTCTAAGAGCTCTGGTGGTGTAGTGCCTAAGGCACTTGACTGCTAACCAGAAGGCTGGAGGTTCAAACCCACCAGCCACTCCTTGGAAGGAAGGCTGGGCAATCTACTTCTGTAGTGATACTGCCTGGGAAACCCAAGGAGGGGTCACTATGAGTCGGGTCCGACTCGATGGCACATAACAACAAGTATTAAAAATAATAAAAACAAAGA
>NW_006921624.1:17209769-17225750 GCF_000298275.1 Orycteropus afer afer
CTCAGAAGGAAGATGGGGCAATCTACTTCTGTAGTGATACTGCCTCAGAAATCTAAGGAGGGGTCACTATGGGTCGGATCCGACTTGACGGCAGTGGGCTGGGCATCACTGTAGCATAACCCAGCCTAGCCTTGAGAGAAGAACAAGCACATCCAAATGTCTCCAAGTGTCTTCCCCATCAAGCTCAGAATTCCCCTTGTAAAGAATTCTTTGCATAAATCTGCAGGGTTCTATCCTCTAAATCAGTTTTGCCATTTAAAGTCTGTCCCTTCAACCAGGTTCTAATGGCTATACCTCCTACTCCTTTTGGGCCACTTTCTGCTTTCATTGTGCCCAGAGCTTATTGCCCAGGTTAGCTGCATCTCATGAAGGTTTTAGGTTCTACAAAAGGCAGAATCTTCCATAGTCAAAACCGCCCTTGTAAATTACTCAACCCCCCACACAGTAGCATGCAGGCCCATATTTCAGTATGATACAGTAAGCACCACAGTCACGTTTTGTTCCTGCCTTAGAACAGATCTTGGTTTCTTCTGTTAAGCACCAGATGATGTTGTTGACTTGTATTAGGGATCATGTTGTACAAAAAAAACCCCCAAAAAACCCATATCTTGAAATTCTGGATTTTCTCAGGGTATGGAGATGCTCAGACCACGAGATATAAGGAGTTGAGACCAACTACAGGAATAGCAGATTAGCGTCTCCTTTTTGCCCTCACTGGGATGTATCATTTAGGATGCTTTTGGCTTCAGGTAATAAAAAGCCTATTTAATGGATGTTTAAACAAAAGATAATTCATTAGCTCATGTAACAAGAAGTCCCAAGGTAGTGTGGCACCAAAAACAAAACAAAATAAACCAGTTGATTTCAACTCATGGTGACCCCATGTGTTTCAGAGTATAGCTATACTCTATGGGGTTTTCAATGGCTAGTTTTTCAGTAGACCACTAGGTCTTTCTCCCAAGGTACCTCTAGGTGAATTCAACCTTTAGCCTTTTGGTTGGCAGCCGAGCATGTTAATAATTTGTAACAGAGGTGGTTAATTCAGGTGACTCAACAGCCTCATGGCTTCAATTTGCCCTCTTTGCAATTCTTTTGGTTTTTATCAGTGGTCTCAAGATGAAAACACGAAGAGGTGATGCAGTATAGTAAATTACCTGGTATGGCTTTTCTAGCCATAAGTCTTTGTAAACTTCATGGTGGAATTTGCTGTGAGCAACTGAGGAGCTCCTGATTGTAAAAGTTATCCACCTGGGGTATTTCTGTTGGGAGTGGCACAAAGTAGTGTTCTGGGAAGTTCACTGTCTCTCAGGTGCTTAGAATTCTGATGTTATGATTGGCTAGTTTGGCCACTCTGCCAGGCTCAAAAGGAGGCCTCCTAGTGGCAGAAGTCTGTCTCTGACTGCTGGCTGAGAAGAAACATGCTTCCAAGAGACGCACACTGCTGAGAGACATGCACTGCTGGGAAAAAGATGCAAGAGACACACATTGCTGGCAGAGACATTGAGAGACACACACTGCTGGGAGAGAGACTGTGAGAGACTATTGGCTGACAGATGGTGGGCTGAGAGAGACTGAGCATTTTTCCTGAACTTGAACTGTAGCCTGGTGCTTCCCTAATAAACCCTATAATCTGTGAGTTCTGTGTGTCCACTGCAGTGAATTATCAAACCCAGCAGAAAGGTGGTGAATGCAGCCGGAGGAACAGTTGATGTCAGGGCTGGTGAAAGGGCTGGAGGGAGGCAGCATGTCTGGCCTCACAGTAATGGGTCTTGGGCTACCGAGAGTGATTCTGTCTTCCTCTTGTGTGGTTAGAGAAGGTCAGAAGATGTGGCCTCCTTGCCCCTTTAGCAGGCGAGGAAAGGGAAAATTCTCCTCCCTTATTGCTTTCTAAGAGTACAGAACTCACCCCAAAGCCCCCTTCCACCCACCCAAGATGACTTCCCCCAAAGTCTCACTGGTCAAAAAATGCAGCATAAGTCTATTCCAAAACCAATCACAGAAAAAAGAAATGGAATTATCAAAAATTGGCTTGGAGTTAAGTAATCAAAATTTACTGCCTGGGTTAGGGAGGGTGTCAGTCTCCCTAAGAACACAGCCACCTGGAGGGTGAACCAAGGAACAAAGCAGGATCTTGGCCAGTAAGAAAAAAGAGGAAGGGGTTGATGACTGTCAGATAAGCACCTAGTAGGGTCTGTTGCATAAGGACATGCACACAGATTGAAATGGCAGGCAGAGTCACTGAAGCTTTAAAATTTCTATTCTCTCATTTTAGCTAGAAAAACATACTCAAACTCCTATCAGTTAAATACACACACGGTGCTGGGCCTCAGCCTTGCCTTTCAGTGCCAGCTCCTCTGTGATGGTTCCAGAGTGACACCTCCACCTCCTCTACTATGAACTCACAACCGATCATTTTTCCAACTTACTGGGACACTCATTAGGGAACAGAGAGCCCTCACGTGTGTTTGCCACACTAATTGTTAAGGCTACTTTGTTGTTGTTGTTGTTGTTGTTATTTTGCCGTCGAGTCGGCCCCGACTCATAGCGACCCCTCCTTGGGTTTCCGAGGCAGTATCACTACGGAAGTAGGATTGCCCAACCTTCCTTCCGAGGAGTGGCTGGTGGGTTTGAACCGCCAGCCTTCTGGTTAGCAGTCAAGTGCCTTAGGCACTATGCTACCAGAGCTCCCAAGGCTACTTTAGTGGGCCTTATTACTCATAAGTCCCTGTGGTCAGGGACTAGGACTGTTACACAATTAGTGTCCCTTAAGTGTCAGATGAAGGAGCCCTGGTGGCACAGTGGTTAAGAGCTCGGCTGTTAACCCTAAAGGTCTGTAGTTTAAACCCACTAGCCACTGTGCAGGAGAAAGATGTGGTAGTCTACTTCTATAAAGATGATAGCCTTGGAAACTCTATGGGACAATTCTCTGTCTTATTGGGTCCCTATGAGTTGAAACTGATTCGATAACAATGGTGTTTGTTTTAGGTATTTGTTAATGGAAAAGTGTTGGTTGGGGCAGCCAGGTTTGGAGGACAGGAGCATCTAGTGGGGAAAGAGTTAGGGCAGAGAGTGCCTGAAGAACAGAAGAGGACATTAAAGGTCAGGGTGGAGTCCTGGGTGTGCAAACTGTTACTTATGGGCTGCTAACTGAAAGGTTAGAGGTTGAGTCTACCTAGGAGCACCTCAGAAGAAAGGCCTGGGCTCTACTTAAAAAAAAAATCAGCTATTGAAAGTCCTATGACACAAATAAGGTCACCACAAGTCAGCATCGACTTGATGTTAACTGGTTAAAGGTGAGGGTAGAAGGCACTGGAAATAGTCAAACTTCTGAGTTGATCTATGCTAGGTGCTGAAGAGATAAACAGACCACTCTGTGGTCCTGTCCTCCAGAGTCAGGCAAATTGATCACTACCTCCTGTCTAGCACTGTCCTAGAACGATCAGTGGCTTAAGCTTGGTTTAGCAAGGCCTGGTAGCCCTAGACATTTGGTAGCAAATCCAGGCATAGGAAACACATGGAGACATAGACACCAGACACAGAATGTTTGAGTGGTAAGACCCTGAGCCCTTTGATGACAGGGCTGTGCTGTTCATCACCCCCACCTCCAGGCCGACCTCAAGTTTTCAGCCAGCACACTGAGAGCTGGCACACACTGGGGCTCATGAAATATTTCTTAAATTGAACTGGAGTTGGAAGAGGCCTTGAGGCTGCCAAAGCTGCTTTCCCATCAGAGTAGGAGATACTTATACATTGTCACCTGTATGTGTGTAGCCTTTTCCTAGTCATGTTGCTCACCCTTTCACAAGGTCACTCTCACTGGACAGCTGGAATACACAGTCTAAAAAAAAGCTGAGTCACAAACATTTTGGGGAGAAAGATGCCACAGCCTGGCTTAAAGAGAGAGTGAAGAAGTGCAAGGCATTCAGCAGCTAGAGAGGGTGCCACTTGGTTTCCTGGAACTTTGGTGGAGCTGTTTCAGAGGCTTCCAACTTTCTGACCCATCTTGACTGTTTTCTTCCTCATTACGTTTCTGTTTCAACCTTCATCAGACCATTGACGTAGCTACTGCCATGGAGCCTCAAGGAACTCTACAGCCTGCCTTTCATGTTTCACTAAGAGAAATGAAGTCTGAGATGGAAAATAAGTTAACCAAGGTCTCACAGTCAGTAGCAGCTGAGCTGGGACTGAAAGAGAAGACTGCCTGAATTCAAAGATCAGGGTTCTTCCTGATCTATTACAGTAACCTCATTTACATCCCCAAAATAGGCCCAGTATGAAATCACTTTGCTCTATCATAATGAAAAGAATGTGGTTAGGGCCCATGTCTCACTGCATCTTAGCTCTCCTTTCTCACCGGCACAGAGAGCCTTGGAATTGAAACTTGGCCAGATATTTCTCTTCCTTGTAATTGTCGTTGCCGCCTAGTAACCCTGTGAGTTTTAAAAACTTCACTTTGTTCTTGGAGGAGATCTCAGCAGAGTGGTCATTAAAACACAGCGGAACTTAGGAACAATGATTTGCCTTTAAACACTGGGCTTTGGGAAACCGCACCCAAGGATAAGCTGATGGGGTGTGTTTCCGCTGGATGGGAAGTCCTGCCCAGGGGTTGGAGGAGTAGGACAGGATATAACCCCACCTCAGCTTACCCTACTCCAGATGGTAGGTCATCCTTGTTCCTGAGCCCCAGTTTTAAGGACCGGATCCTAGGGTCTCTAGAAGCAACTATGAGGCATTCTTCCCTCTTTGTCTCCTTCCTCTAAGGAGAGCTCATTAGGAAAGAGAAAGACCCACCGTTTTGATGACAAGTTACTTTCTTCAAACTTACCTGGAGGTTGTTGGACCCCCTGCTCCACCCATACCTCACTGAATCAGAAAACCCATCTAGGCACCTCCAAGGAATTGATTTTTTGGGAGATGCATAACAGAAACCCCAACGCCTTGCTAAGTGTGCTCCATACCTTCTCAATCCTATGGCTCTCCAAGGCAAAATGGCAGCTACGATATGCTATCTTAAGGTCTTTGTATGGGTCAAGGCCTATGGTTTTACATGTATTATCTCATTTAATTCTCAGACAGCCTAATGAGGCAGGCTCAATTATTATTTCTGCCCTACAGATGAGAAAAACTGAGGCTTAAACAAGTTTTAAAAACTGAGCTAGTAAATGACAGGACCAACATTTAATTCCAAACAGCCTAACCCCAGGCGACTTGACAAACCAGTACACTTTACTACCACCCAAAAGATTAGTGAAATATTTATTTTGTTTTCAGAGATAGGGGAACAGAAACTTGCGGACACATAAAAAAAAAAAAAAAAAAAAAACCAAGATTCACAGAGGGGGAGCTTTCTTCCCTGCCATTCTCATTCAAGCTGACTTTTGAGCTTACGATATGCTCTTTTGGTCTGAAATAAAGGTTTTGTAATGGGCCTCTGGAGAGAGAGATACACCCATGGCTGGCATAGAACCCAATCCCATGCAATTCAACAAACACTGACTGAAGGATTATAGGATATCCCTGTGGCAAATGGGATTGGGGCAGTTCTCCTGTCATGTAAGAAAAGTTCCAATACGTGTCCTCGCTCCTGGAACAATCTGGGGTGTACCCGGTGACCCAAGCACAGAACTCTGAAAGGTGGAAGAGGATTAAGACTGACTATAAATGTACCTAGGGTTTCCGAGCTCCACTTTGGGTTTAGACTTCCCACAAAGAGCCCTAGGAAAATTCTGGGTGATCTGAGAGGCAACCACGAAGAGAAGAAGTGGCAGCACCTGTAGCACCCTTGGACTAGATAAGTGTGCTGACCTTGAAAACAATATGCTGAGTGAAATAAGGCACACACAAAATGATGAATATTGTATGAGTCCACTTACATGAAATATCTAGACTAGGCAAATTCATAGGGACAAACAGAAGATTAGAGGTTACTGGCGGATAGGGGATAGAGAGTAATTGCTTAATGGGAACTGAATTTCTGTTTGGGGTGAGGAAATATCTGGAAGACAGATGCTGATGATGGTTGCACAACTCTGAACGTAATTAATGCTACTGACTCGTACACTTAAAAATGGTTAAAACAGCAAATTTTATGTTATATTTTATCTCTATAATAAAACAATAGAAGAGTTGGCTGATTCTACCGGATAGTCTCCCTGTAAGTATGAGGTGAGACAGAATAATAAAAGCAATAATGATAAGTACAGTAATAATAATAAAAATAGCTATCATTTCTTTCTTTTTGTGTGTGCTTTGGGTGCAAATTTACAGAGCAGGGTTTGTTTGACATTCAACAATTCATGTACATTTGGCTTCACTCTCCAATCACCATGCCCAACCCTAACCCCCCTCCTCCTCGCCCTTCCCAGTGACCCCCCTCCCTATCCCTGTGCCCTCTTAGTTATGCACTCCTGTCTGTCCAGCTTTGCCTCCTAATGAACGTTGCCCCACTGGTACCCCAGGGCCAATTGCTCCAAGGGATGTATCTCTGTAGAGTAGGTGGGTGCATTGCCCTGGGTTGGGTGTCCTGCATGTGAGTCTTATTACTGTTGGGCTAAGTGCCAGCCCTTGGGAGTGAGTTTTATCTCAGGCCCAAAGTGTATACCAGAGCCATAGTCTTGGGGGTCCCACCAGACTCCATCTGACCAGTAATTCTGGTCATTATTGTGTTTTTGAATTTTGTTCCATGTTTTTCCTCCCACTCTATTCAGGATCTCCAGTTTTGATCTCTTTCTGAGTGGTTCGCACTGGTAGCCGGGCACCATCTGGTTCTTCTCGTCTCGAGGACCCTCATATCCTAGGGCTGATTGTTTCCAAATGTCCTTGGTTTTCTTCACTTCAGATGAGAGGAGACCATTAGCTGCATTTTAGATGGCTGACTGAAACCAACAGCTATCATTTCTTGAGTGCTATGGCTATGCTCTTCATTGTACTATATCTCACACATGCTTTTACCTCATTAATGGTCAAAAACCCCACAGGAAGTGGGCACTATTTTTATCCTCATTTTCTAGAGAGCAAAGTGAGGTTTCAATAATCTGCCCAAGAATACACAACTAGAAAGGAGCAGATCTAGGATTTGGACAGGGCTCTCTAACTCCAGTGCTCATGCCCCAAATGACTGCATTATGCAACTCTTAATCAATCGTCTCTGCTAACTGTGGAGCCCTTGGTGAGAACAACAGGAAGGAACACTCCTTTTGAGATTGAGAATATGAGTGCACATGGTATAACTGCTTGCCACATGCATGTGATCTTATGTACTCACCTTACCATACACATGCATAATATAGACATGTGTTGTGATGTGAATGCTTGCATCTGCATGTGCACACTCACATATGCACATATATGCATGACCCATGCATACACACCCATGCCTGCCGCATGCATGCACGCGAGCGTATCTGGGCATGAAGCTGCAAGTTGTCAGCTGGCTGCCACTGCATGCACAGGGCTGACCATCTCTTTAAGGGAAAACAGTCTTGCTCTGTCCCTGCATCTGAGGATGTTACAGGTAAACTGAGGGTTTCATCTCCTGCTCTACTCTCAAAGGTGCATTTTAAGCATCCTTGTGCATGTGAAGGGGAAAGCAGGCCCCAATCTCATAAAAAGGAGAGCAAAGAATCAGGGTACACTGTTTTAAGTGAGTTTTATGAGGCCATTGAGGCCCAAGCCAATTTTTAACATGATTTGTTTTGGCTGGCACAAACCAGCCCTCAGAAATTAAAGTCTTTTGGGCCAACCATAGTGTTACTTGCAGTGAACTCAAGGAATGGCTCGCACACAGGGTCTCTATTCAGAGGTTAGAGAACTAGCAGTTTAAAACCTGGTCTACTCTTAAATAACCATTCAGTGGGGTTCCTTCCAGGTGCAATAGAAGAGTTTGTTATATTTTTCACAACACCCTAATTATCCTTATTTTGTCAGGCTAATTTTACTAGGCTAGAAAGATATGTGATACTTATTCCCTGAAAGTGTGATATAAAAGTAAACAAAAACCTAAGCCACCATCTGACATCTAGTTTCTGTCCAGAGAAAATGCATTTGCTTGTTAAACATTAAAACAGTAGCTGGTGCCAGGGCATATGAAGGTCTCTGGGCTTTTGGTATGCTGTGACTATCCTTCTTTCCACCGTGACAAGGGTGTCTTCGAAATGAAAGCACAGAGGAGGACATGGCCCTTAAAGACACTTACAGTTGAACTCTTCAATGCCAAAATTTTCCACCTGATCCATCCATATTATAGATTGAATTGTGTCCCCCCAAAATATGTGCTGATTTCCTGACCCATGTGCCTATGAATGTAATCCCAATTAGAAGTATGGTGTTTTGTCATGTTAATGAGGTCAGACCAGTGTAGGGACGGCCCAAAACCTACTTAGGTTTGAGTTTTAAAGATGAGGATAGACAGAGACACAGGGCAGACAGATGTTGTGTGAGGATCATCTACAAGCCAAGGAATGTCAAGGTTACCATTTGGGGCTAGGCTACCAACAAGGAAGGAATCGATACGGTCAGGTCCTTGATTTACACTTTTGGCTTCCAGAACTAGGAGAAAATAAATTTCTGTTCTTTAAAGCTACTCACTTGTGGTATATGTGTTACAGCAGCACTGGGAAGCAAAGACAATCTCTGCTGCTAGGTGCAAGGTCAGGCCCTCAAAGGTCCCTCAACTCAGACCCGTCTTCCACAGTAGCACTGTTATTAGCTTTCTGAAATGTAACTATGGTCACATCACTTTTCATCTCATCCTTCTTCCTGGCTTTTCTGCTGGTGCCAGGCACTGTGCTTAGTCTGGGAGATCCAGAAGAGAACTGGTCCCTGCCCTCAGGGAGTGTACACTATGGGAGATGATTCTTCTCTCTGGGCAATTGGATTTTCAGTGGCACTCCTCCCTCACCCTTTCCTCACTATCTGGGGCTGTCCCTGGGAAGGTGGCCAGGATGTTACATTTCCACCATGAGTTCTGGGCGTTCTGCCACAGCTTCCTTTCTCTTCCCTCTGGTGCCACGCTGGTGTCGGGTGAGACTCTGGAGCTCACCCAGTTATTCAGAAAACCCATCTGAGGCAAGGAGAAGCATATAGAAGAGAATATTTAAAACATGAACCCTCTGGAAAGGTTAGGAAGGGTCTTCGTAAGCATCAGTCCGGAGGCTCAATCTCAGGAGACATCAGGACCAGTTGGCACAACATGATCCACAAAGAACACACTCTCCATCCTACTGTTGTGAGTAGTGACTGGGGTTGTAAAAGCTTAAGAGTGGCCATAACAAGTGCAACTATTAATCTCTCCCCATCCAGAGCAAAAAGGAGTGAAGAAAATCAAACCAAAAACCAAGCCCACTGCCATTGAGTCAATTCCAACTCACAGTGACCCCCATCAGATTCCCAAGGCTGTAAATCTTTATGGAAGTAGATTGCCTCATCTTCCTCTCACCGAGCAGGTTCGAACCACTGACCTTCTGGTTAGCAGCCAAGTGCCTTACCCACTATGCCACCAGAGCTCCTTGAAGAAAATCAAATAAGTGTGGAATCCATTAGTCCTTTGGACTAATGGATCACATGGACCTCAGCCTCCATGACCCTAAGAACAGAAGAACCAGGCGGTTCCTGGGTACCACTGCTGACCATTCTGAAAAGGATCACAATAATCACAATAGAAGGTTCTGGATAGAGTGAGGGAGATGACCATGCTGACCATTCTGAAAAGGGTCACAATAATCACAATAGAAGGTTCTGGATAGAGTGGGTGGGGAGAAATGTGGAACAAATTCAAAATCATAAAAAAGACCAGACTTACTGGTCAGATAGAGACTAGTGGAATCCCCAAGACTATGGTCATTATCATCCTTTAGGCTTGGAACTGAATTCACCCCTTGGCTCAGCTTTCAGCCAAACAACAGGTAGTCTACAAGGTCAACAATAACACTAGGAAGGTACGCACTCCTTAGAGCAGCATTTGCCGAAGGACAAAGTTCAGAAGGCAGAAAGGGATAGGAAAAAAAGGAGGCATGGTAATGAGAAGCATGAAGAGGAAGTGGGATGAGGAATGTAACATCGAGGGGATTACAATCAATGACATGAAACAAAAGGAATATTAATAATTGAACAGAAAACTGATTTGTTCTGTAAATTTATACCTAAACAGAATAAAAAGCTTTTTGTTTTTAAAAGTCTAGAGGTTATAAACTGGTGACCCTTCTAGCTTATATACACGCTTTGTTTAGCATGCAAGGTGCTGTTATTGTTAGTGTTTTCAAATGACTTAGTTCCTAATATTTAAAAACCAGGAGAATTTATATGAACATCCAAACATCTAGTTTCTCTTGAAAAGTAAAAAGATTTGGCAAAACTGGGATCAGCATCCCTAGCCCTATATGGCAATAACCAGACGCTGAATAAGAGTTAGCTTTTTACATGAGGTTTGCCTCCTCTATTGGCTTCAGTCCCACCATCCTCTATTGTCTTACTTATGGGTTGATGTCATTCACCAACGTTAACTGTCTGGCCCCTATTGGCATCTGAGTTTACAATTCCAATCTGGCTTAATTCCTACACAGAAGACTCAGAAAATTTGTGATTTAATCCCACTTCAAATCCTTTTTTGAAGAAGATTGAATTTAAACCATCAATTTGAAAAAAACGACTCGGCCAAAGCTGGTTAGTAACTTATTGTCAGAATGGGTAGAAGAACCACAGGGCCATGACAAGTTACGTAAGCACTGTAAGCCTTTGTTATCTTTACCTGTAAAATGAGGACAGTAGGAGAATTTAACTCATAGGGCTTTGGTGTGGACTAAATGAGACAATGTATGTAAACTCCTCAGCTAAGTGCTAGGGGAGAAAGTGAGCACTACATAATAGTTAACTATTATTTTATCTTTATTCTGTGATACTGTATTGGCTCCCACTACCTATCTGTTTGTCATACTGTGGTGGCTTGCATGTTGCTGTGATGCTGGAGGTTATGCCACCAGTATTTCAGATACCAGCAAGGTCACCCATGGTGGGCAGGTTTCAGCAGAGCTTCCAGACTAAGATCGACTGGGAAGAAGGACCCGGCCAACTGCTTCTGAAACAACTGGCGACTGAAAACCTTATGAACAGCATCAGAACATGGTCTGATACACCATTGGAAGATGAGCACCTCAGACTGGAAGGCACTCAGATTACAACCGGGGAAGAGCTACTTCCTCGAAGTAAACTCAACTTTAATGACACAGTGATTGGAATGTGAAAGTTGGAAACTAGTAGCTGGAAAAGTCTTGGTGGTGGAACTTATGTGGGTGATTACATGATCGAATTTTGCAAGACCAACAACCTATTTATTGCAAAAAAACTTTTTCCAGCAACATAAATGGGCGACTATACATGTGGACCTTGACCGATGGAATGCAGCAATCAAATCAACTACATCTGTGAAAAGACACCATGTAGAAGCTCAATATCATCAGTCAGAAGAAGGCCCAAGCTGGCTGTGGAACAGACCATCAATTGCTCATATGCAAGTTCAAGTTGAAGGTGAAGAAAAATAAAATAAGTCCAGGAGACCCAAAGTACAACCTTGAGTACATCCTACCTGAATTTAGAGATCAACTCAAGAACAGATTTGATGCATTGAACACTAATGACTGAAGACCAGATGAGCTATGGAATGACATCAAGGACAGAAGACATGAAGAAAGTAAAAGGTTGTTAATAAGACATAAAAGAAAGGAAAGACCAAAATGGCCATCAGAACTAATACTGTATGAGACCACTATTGTAAAAAGTCAAGAAAGTGTTTCACAAAAACAAAAACATTCTTTGATGCTTATCAGGGGTGGGTGGGGAAAAGAGGATAAATAACTAACTAGAGGGCAGACACATATTAACTTGGGTGAAGGCAAAGGTGAAAGAGAGAGAGAGAGAGAGAGAGAGAGAATAAGAGGGAAAAAATAAAAACAAACAGAAAACCAAAATGGATGGCAGAGGAGACTCTGAAACTGCTCTTGAATGTAGAGTAGCTAAAGTGAATGGCAGCAATGATGAAGTAAAAGAGCTGAACAGAAGATTTCAAAGGGTGGCTTTAGAAGACTAAGTATTATAATGAAATGGGCAAAGACCTGGAGTTAGAGAACTAAAAGGGAAGAATATGCTCAGCATTTCTTAAGGTGAAAGAACTGAAGAAAACATTCAAACTTCGAGTTGCAATATTGAAGGACTTGACGGCAATGAGGGTTTTTTTTAATGGAAAAAATGTTGACTGACACAGGAAGCATCAAAAGAAGACGGAAGAAATACACAGTCATTGCACCAGAAAATATTGGTCAGTATTCAGCCATTCCAAGAGGTAGTACGTGATCGAGAACCAATGACACTCAAGGAAGAAGTCCAAGCTGCACTGAAGGCATTGGCAAAAAACAAGGCTCCAGGAAATGACAGAATACCAACTGAAATGTTTCAGTAAATAGACACAATGTTGGAAGCACTCACTTGTCCATGCCAAGAAATCTGAATGACAGCTATCCAGCCAACCGACTAGAAGAGATTCGTATTTGTGCTCATTCTAAAGAAAGGTGACCCAATGGAATGCAAAAATTACTGAAGAGTATCTTTAATCTCACGTGCAAGTAAACTTTTGGTGAGGATAATTCAAAAATGGTTGCAGCAGCACACCAAAGGGGAGCTGACAGAAATTCAAGGGATATCATTGCGGATGTCAGATGGGGCTTGGCAGAAAGCAGAGATACCAGAAAGATGTTTACCTGTGCTTTACTGACTATGCCAAGGCATTCAACTATGTGCATCATAACACATTATGGATAACATTGAAAAGAATGGGGATTCCAGAACACTTAATTGTGCTCAAGGGGAACCTGTACCTAAACAAAGAGGCAGTTGTTCAGACAGAACACAGTGATACTGCATGGTTTAAAATGAGGAGAAGTGTGAATCAGGGTTGTATTTTTCTTTCTTTTTTTTTTTTTGTGCGTTATTCAATATGTATGCTGAACAAATAATCCAACGACTAGACGAACACTCATTAACACTTGTGACATGTGCATGACACAGCCTTGCCAGGTAAAAGTGAAGAGGATTGAAGTACTTATGAAGATCAAAGACTATAGCCTTCAGTATGGATTACACCTTAATACAAAGAAAACAATAATACCCACAACTGGAACACCATGATAAATGGGGAAAATACTGAAATTGCCAAGGGTTACATTTTACTGGGATCCACAATCAACAACCTTGGAAGCAGCAGAAGTCTTTAAAGTGTTAAAAAGCAAAGATACCACTTAGAGAATGAAGGTGCACCTGACCCAGGCCTGGTATTCTCAATTGCCTCATATGCATGGCAAAGCTGGACAGGGAATAAGGAAGACTGAAGGACTGATGCACTTGAATTAAGGTGCTGGTGAAGAAAATTGACTACACCATGGACTGCAGAAAGAAAGAACAAATCTGTCCTGGAACAAGAATACCCAGAGTGCTCCTCAGAAGTGAGAATGGTGAGAGTTTGTCTTTCTTGCTCTGGACATGTTATCAGGAGGGACGATTCTCTGGAGAAGGATATCCTAGTTGGTAGAGAGCCAGTGAAAAAGAGGAAGACCTTCACTGAGATGGACTGACAGCCTGGCTGCCAACATGGGCTCAAGCAGCAATGATCCTGAGGATGACATAGGACTGGACAGTGTTTTGTTCTGTTGTGCATGGGGTCACTATGAGCTGGAACTGACTCAACAGAACCTAACAATAACAACAGCACATTGGCTCCATTTTTTGGAAGGGTTTGTTTTGACTTCTAGGAATACCTAGTAAAACAAATCGTGGCTAAGAGAAGTGTTGCCAGCAGAAATTGCATATATCCAGATTTAAACAGATACTTCTAAATTCTTCACATGGCTAGGACCATAATTAGCACCTCTACTCAGCAATTTTCTTTCCTTCCACAAATAGTGGAGATGGCTTTGTCTCTTCTCTGTGCCCCAAATGATCACAGTTCTTAATTAGTCTTAAATAGAAATTACTGAGTCACAAGGAAATTTGAGTCATGGGAATTTCTGGCTCTGGGTTTTTAGCAGAATTTTTGGCCAGGAGATGGGAAGTCCAGGTCAGCCTGGCCACCACAGGATCAGGGCATCAAACAGGAGAGCCTCTGCTTCATAGATGTTGTGTTGGATGGTAGAGAACAAATACCAGAATCAGGTCCAAGGCAGGGCTTGGGATCAGAATGTCCCACCACAGTCAGAGAACAAGGTCCAAGGAAGAAGCATCATCAAGAGTGTCTGGGTGTGAGTGCTGGCAGCCAACTCACAAAGCTCTGTGAGTGCAGGGTAGTGGAGGAGAGTCAGCTAAGCAGGGAGAACAGTGATGACCAGAGCAAGGCCAGTGCGTTAGGATGGGGAAGCAGGAGGCAGTCAGGATGGATTCCAGAGTCAGGGCCAAAGGCCTGGCTGGGACTAAATGCTCTTAGCAGGCTATTTGTGTGTGTGTATGTGTGTGTGGGTGGGTTTGGTTTGCTTAAAGGGTTTGAGTGTCAGCTGACAAGGGGCTTTCTGTGCTGAAGGTAGAAGGAGGATAGAAGATATCAGTTAGTTTCTCTCTTGTTATGGCTCAACCCTTGTTTTCAATTCATATTGGAAACAAACAAGGCTGATATTTCTCAAGTTTAAAGCCCATTTGGGAGTTTGGCTTGATCCACTACAGACGTCTGGCAGCTAAAACACAGACAGTTTTACTAGACTTTTGGGATGTATCCATAACTTAACATCAGAGTATTTACATTCCAAAGTCTTCCTTCACCATCATGTGCAAATTCATCTACTCCATGTCTGGACACAGATGCAAACGTTTAAAGCACCCACAACTCAAACTGACACAGAATCACCCTGGTGATTCAACATATGATGAGACCAGAACTATTATAATGTGAGTTCCTCCTTTTCCTCCCCTCCACTGCCAAAGGAATCTGCCTTTGGCTGGCTCTGCTTCTCTTCCTTCCTCTCCCTCTAAGGAGAGGTCAGTATTTGCCAGCCCGGTAGCTAGGCATTTACAACACAGACTTAGGAAAGTAAGCAGGAAGAGACAAGCTGGAGAGGCCAGAGGAAAGGGGAAGGGATGAAAGAACACAGGCGCTGAGCCACCTGGATGGAGAGGGAGGGTGGGGGAGTGGAAGGAGTCAGGGGTTTGAGAAAGGAAGTCACAGAGGACAATTATTGTTTGGGCCACTGCAACACTGATTTTCCTTTCTTATGTCAGTCAGCCCAGTTTTTCTTTGGGAAGGCTATTCTCCTCCATTGCCAAGTGCATGTGATTCACACACAACTGCCTTCATTCCTCAGCTTCCTTCCTCAGGAAGTGGGTAAAGACCCAATGATGGGTTTAGGGATAAGCATGTGACAATGGTAGCCCAATGAGAGTGGTCCCAGTCCTTGGACTTTCCCGAGAACATTGGGAAAAAGAAACTTTTCCCAATGAAATTATATGAACTGCTAAGATTTAAAACTGGGGTTACTTGTGGACACCATATGGGAAAAAAAAAAATCTTTCCAGAAAAAGCCAGCTAAGGAAAGCAAAACTGAGAAATGGAGCCCAAGCCAGGAGAATGGCACCTAAACTTTTCAATTCTGTGAGAATATATACAACTAAAACCCAAACCACTGCCATCGAGTTGGTTCTGAACGGGGATTGCAGAACACTTAATCGTGCTCATGGGGAACCTGTACATACATAGCGACCCTATAGGACAGAGTAGAATGGCCCCATAGGGTTTGCAAGGATGTAAATCTTTATGGAAGCAGACTGCCTCATCTTTCTCCAGCAGAGTGACTAGTGGGTTTGTATCACTGACCTTTTGGTTAGCAGCTGAATGCCTTAACCACTATGCCATCAGAGTTCCAAATGTATATATATATATATATGGGAGCTCTGGTAGCATAGTGGCTAAGACACTTGCCTGCTAACCAGACGGCTGGCGGTTCAAACCCACCAGCC
>NW_006921624.1:17225855-17234476 GCF_000298275.1 Orycteropus afer afer
TATATATATATATATCTTAAGCTACTTTGAATTGAGATTACATCATGTGCAACCAAAAGAATATGGATTGAAACTTAGACTCTAAAAATAGCAGCTGCAAGGGACAGAAAAAAGGACCTCCACTGAAGTTTTTTAAGAGTTGAAAACAAAGATCGGAACTTTTAGTTACTTTGGGGAGCTCGATGGTGTTCCTGTGCATGTGACATTACACCAAGAGCAGTCCCAGAATTTACTTGAGCCCTTTACCCTTAAAACAGAACTAGGAGATAACAATGGTCAGAAGAGATACTGGAAGTCATCTTGTTTTTAATGTTCAAATCTCTTTAAACATCTTGAAAACCAACTCACTCTGATTCCATCTGCACACTTCCAGGGATAAGGACGTTGCTCATACTCACAGAGGCAGCACAGTCTATCTTCCGTACGTTTCATTTTGGAATACATTTCTCAATATTGAGCTAAAATTTCTAGGCAACTGCTGGTTCTACCTTGGCCTTCTGGACTGCAACACATGGCTCTTTCTTCCTCTACATACCAGCCTTCAAGTGATTGTGTCTCAACTGATATCTAGTCCATTTATGTTTCTAGACCATTCATCATGCTGGAGCCTCTTAAAGGCAGTGTCTGTGGCCACAGAGCAACTGGCTCTCTCTTCATTGGCCACCAGAGTTGCATTATAGAAAGCATCCTCAGTACCTTCTTCCGTGAGATGTTGAGCTAATAAGGCTCCAGGATGGACCGCAACCCAGGATTACATGAAAGTGCTGCTCTGACCATCTTCCAAAAGTGACATATTTTTGTTCATATTTTAAAGAAACAAATTGACATGGTGATGGTTAAGACCACGATGAAAAGCCCTTCGAAAAAGCAAAATTGTGGGACACAGAGCAAAGGCTGTCAAAAGGTGGCATTTAAAAACTACTCTGGCTCCTTTCCCAACCAGGAATGCTCCTCTCTGAGCCAGTCCCACGCACGCTAGGTGCTCCTCCTACTCCACCTTGGTTCGAACCAGAGGTAGGGAAGAATAGCTACCAGGCACCGATATCCCTGCACCAAATTTAGAGGAAGTCCCTACTGGACAAAGATAAAATCCTTCGTTAGCTGAAATCAAATTACTCAGCACTGAGGGGAAATTTAGAAAATGGAGAGGAAGCCTTTCACTGATGTCTTCTCATTTTTTCTACAATGGTGAATTTATTACTTCAGAATTGTAAGGTTCTGGGTTCATGTTGATTTTACAATTAACAAAAGGCGAGGTGTTCTGACCAATGTGCCAATTTTGGGCAATGTCATTGACTCCAGTTTACACTCTTGTATCCCAATGATGCATAGCTTTGCTCTGGAGCCTTCTAAGAAAAATGAAGCTGCCTTTGCTCTATTTAGCCAGCACTCCTGCTTTGATGGACAGTTCAGTGTTTGGGGCATTTAAAAGATAGATTACAGCATTGACAAAGAATCCTATAAACTGGTTTTAACTATACCCTGGAGCCCAAGTTTGGATTGGGGTCAACTTGGGGTACCTTTATGAAGGGTCACTTACGGAAAGGGCTTTGACAACACCACATGACAAAATATGGCCACACTGAGGGGCAGCCTGCAGCATCTTCAGAAGGACTTCTTTTAGCCAAACCATAAAGAAACAAAGAGTTAAGCAGCAATGAACACAGAGTTTGTTTTACCCTGAGTTCTTTCTATCCTGGTATAAGAAGACATATTGAGATATGATCCATGTGCCCACATGGTGAAGAGAGCAGTCTCCTACTGCAAGTTAACAACTTGAACAGGATAAGAAAAGATGGGCAGAGTTTGACAGTGGAAGAAGCCTGCAGGGTTTTTCTGGGTGGATGGTCCACACAGCCAGCTGCGACTGAGGCACGACAGAGCGCTTCTCTCCTTCACCTGGGTTATCATCCATGGTATCGACAGGGGTCTTTTAGTAGAATAATGTATGGAAGATAATCTATTTGGAGTCATAAATGTGTGTATTCATGGGAAATGGAACTTGGGGGCACAATTACAAAGAGGCAACTGCATGAAACGGGACTTAGCAGCTTGACCACAAAAGGGGGAGGGAGTCCTGAGGACCAGTGAGTATAACCAGAGAGGGAAATGAAGAAATGATTGCAGCATCATCTGGACTTTATGAACATTTGTGATAAGTTACAAGTACAGGGTCCTAGCCTGCTTGCCTCTGCAGTCATTGTGGGGACATGAGGGCTGCATGATAAGACTCGATGTTAGGCTAACTGTGGGTGGGACATTTGGCAGTTTGCCAAAAGGGTGTTCTTTCTGCTGCAGACTCAATCTGTCCTTCAATCTCAAGGTACCCAGAATGTTTTAGCAGTGACTATTGACCCCCCAAGGAGCTCTGGTAGCATAGTGCCTAAGGCACTTGACTGCTCACCATAAGGCTGGCGGTTCAAACCCACCAGCTACTCCTCGGAAGGAAGGTTGGGCAATCCTACTTCCGTAGTGATACTGCCCAAGGAGGGGTCACTATGAGTTGGGGCCGACTCGATGGCAAACAACAACAACAACAACAACTGACCCCCCAACACATCACCTTTTTTTCTTTTTATATTTTTGCATTTTAATATAAGGAAGACTTTTGCAGTGTGAGCTTACTAAGGACATGTAGTCTCTGACTCAAAAATCTCTTACAAGGATAATGAGTAAAAACCCTCACACAATTAGCATATGAAATTGGTTAGATTGAGGTTTTTAAATTCAATGATGGTAAACACTGAAGGAAATAGAAAAGACCAACTCATTCTACAGATACTGCATGCACCTTGATTATCATTAATGAAACACTGATTAAAATGATATTTTCATTACACAGGTCACCCTTCACATTTATAATGTTGGTGTTGTTGTTAATATGCCATGGAGTCGGACCCGACTCATAGCGACCCCTCCTTGGGTTTCTGAGGCAGTATCACTACGGAAGTAGATTGCCCCATCTTCCTTCTGAGGAGTGGCTGGTGGGTTTGAACCGCCAGCCTTCTTGTTAGCAGTCAAGTGCCTTAGGCACTATGCTACCAGAGCTCCCTCAAATTTATAGTAAGACGCAAAAATGAAAGAAGTGTAGCTTTGTCAGGGAATACACCCAATCAGATTTTGTAGGTTGGCCAGTAAAGTGGTTTTGTCTCTTGGGATAATAATTTAGGATACATGTAAGGGAAGTGTAGAAGCCACCACCCTTCCTCCACAGAACAGAATCCGTTTGGCGAAGGTAAGCTATCCTCCTCCCTATGACCCCACTTCACTAAACCAATCACAGAAATCCTAAGCCCCTTGCCAGGAAAGGCTTTGGCCAGCGAATCATGAAGAGAAGTCTGACGAGGGACTCCTGGGAGACGTTTCCTCACTCTTAAAGAGACACAGATGAAAAACCCTCCTCTCTTCTTCCACTGACTATTGTCATATCTGTGAGCATCGGTAATGTCTAGAAGTATGGTGGCCATTTTATAATGATGAGGATAGCTGGTCGCTGGCAGAGGTGACCTCTCAGGTGGACAGAACAGAGACACAGAAGCACACTGAGCTCTTGAGGATGTGCTCTGGTGGCTGAGTCAGACACCTCCACAGTGGCCCCACCTCAGGAATTCATGTTATAGGAGATTATATTGCTTCCTTATTGTCTATGCCAATTGAGATATGATTTTCTGTTACTTGCAGCAAAAGTGCTACAGGAAACTATAAAATCGTTGGCACTCTTTGACCTAATAATACACTTTGGAGAAGATATATTAAAGTAATGACCAAAAGATTAAAAAAATGTATCCCAAACTGAAAAATGCATGGACATGTATACATGAAAATCACATTATTAAATAAAAAAGTGGAACAAAAGAAGATGTACCCAGTCCTAACAATGTAAACATTCACAGGGATTCTACCAAAGATCATAAGAAAATTCAAATTCATAGCAATTGCTTATCATTGAATATTAGGTTCTATTTCTATAAATTATTACTTACATTGAAAGAGTTTTTTTAAAGTTTATGAGAAAGGAGACTGCAGCAGGTCCCAAATACGAACTTTTGCACAAAATAAATGGCAGAGAAATGTCTACTGAGAAGGAGTGGTATGTGCTTTAGGAAATGCTTCTGTAACCACAGCGAACCCCCAGCATCTGTGGAGGATTGGTTCCAGGACCCCCGCAGATACCAAAATCCATAAATGCACATGTCCCTTAGATAACATGGCATGTTGTTGTTGTTGTTGTTGTTAAGTGCCGTCGAGTTGTTTCCGACTCATAGCGACCCCATGCACAGCAGAACGAAACACTGCCCAATCCCGCGCCAGCCCCATAATCCCTGCTACACTTGAGCCCATCATCGCAGCCATCTCCTTGAAGGCCTCCCCCTCTTTCGTCGACCCTCCACCCTACCAAGCATGACATCCTTCTCCAGGGAATGGTCCCTTCTTACAACATGACCAAAATAGGTAAGACGAAGTCTGGCCATTCTTGCTTCCAAGGAGCATTCTGGCTGCATGCATGGCATAGGATTTGCATTTAACCAGCACACCTCCTCTCATATGTCTTAAATCATCTCTGCTGTTGTTAGATGCCATAGAGCTGGTTCCGATTCAAAGTGACTCTATGTAAACAGAACAAAACACTGCCTGGGCCTGCACCATCCTCACAACCATATTGCAGCCACTGTGTCAATCCACTTCATTGAGGGTCTTCCTCTTTTTCACTGGTCCTCTAGCAAGCATAATGTCCTTCTCCAGTGACTGCTCCCTCCTGATAACATGTTCCAGGCACCTGAGAAGAAGTCTCGTCACCTCCTAGGGAGAATTCTGGCTGCACTTCTTCCAAGGCAGATTTGTTTGTTCTTCTGGCAGTCCATGGTGTGGTCAATATTCTTTGCCAACATCACAATTCAAATGCATCAGTTCTTTGGTCTTCCTTATGCCTTGTCCAGCTTTTGCATGCATATGAGGCAGCTGAAAATGCCATGGCGTGGGTCAGGCACACTTTAGTTCTCAAAGTGACATCTTTGCTTTTTAACACTTTAAAGAGGTCTTTTGCAGCAGATTTGCACAATGCAATATGCTGTTTGAGTTCCTGCCTGCTGTTTCCATGAGTGTTGATTGTGGTTCTAGGTAAAATGAAACCCTTGACAACTTCAATATTTTCTCTATTTATCATGATGCTGCTTATTGGTCCAGTTGTGAGGATTTCTGTTTTCTTTATGTTGAAGTGTAATCCATGCTGAAGGCTGTAGTGTTGTTTTTTGTTTTGTTTTGCTTTTTATTATGATTTGAGTGAAAGTTTGCAGAGCAAATTGGTTTCCCATTCAATAATTCATACACATTTTGTTTCATGATGTTGACTATAATTTCTACTATGTAACAGCATCCTTCTCACTTCCTCCCTCCTGTTTCCATTTGTCCTTCTTTCTTATCTTTTTTTTTTCCTGCCTCCTGAGCATTATCCCTGGGCAAAAGCTGTTCTTTTGATCTCATATGGCTGATTGTTCTAAGGAGTGTGTACCTCTAGTGTTTCTGTTCAGCTTGAAGGCTGTAGTCTCTGATCTCCATCAGTAAGTACTTCAAGTCTTCTTCAATTTCAGCAAGTAAGGTTGTGTCATCTGCATATCACAGGCTGTTAATGAGTCTTCCTCCAATCCTGATGCCACATTCTTCTTCACGTAGTCCAGCTTCTTGGATTATTTGCTCAGCAAATGACTGACTGAGTATGAAGAAAGGATACCACCCTGATGTACACCTTTCCTGATTTTAAAACATGCAGTATCCCTTTATAATAATAAATATTATAACAAATCTCTAGATAACTTGTAATACTTAATATAATGTAAATGCTACGTAAATAGCACTTTACACACTCCCTTTCAGCCTCTGAAGGATTGCTTTGACCATTCAATTGTCCTCTCAACCCACCCAATATTTTCACACGGTTGGTTACATCCTTGGATACAGATACAGCACTATGGAGGGCCAGACATACTGTAATCATTTCATGTCAGTGATTTGGCAATCCCTCTCTTGATGTAATGAGCCCTAGTGGCACAGTGGTTAAGTGCTCAGCTGCGAACCAGAAGGTCGCCTTTTGAACTCACCAGTCCCAGCACCAGCTCTATAGGAGAAAAATGTGGCAGTCTGCTCTGTAAACACATTTATGGCCTTGGAAACCCTCTGGGCAGTTCTACTCTGTCCTATATGGTCACTATGAGTCAGAGTCCACTCCTTGGCAGTGGGTTTTCCCTTGAGGTAAATACCCATTGCAATAATCCAAAAGTAGGAAAAAAAATTTCCAAAAAATGTCAAACACTCAAAGACTTCAAAGAGGAGAAAGGGTAAAACTGTAAAGTGGGGAAGACAATTAAGGGAAGACAATACAAGAAACTATCAACATTTCTTACACAATGAATTTCCAAAAATATGTCACAAGAGTTGCTGGAGGCTTGCTTTAATTGGCACCAACACAAGGGAAATCGAAAATCTAAGTCAGAGAGGCTGAGGCACTGGGCAGACTGCATCAGCCTGCATATCAGAGAAAATGTTGAGAAGAGAAAAACTGGACACAAAGGAAACCTATCAAATTTGACTCCAATGGAAAGGCTGTATGGCTATTTTTGTAGCAGGTAGTTAGAGTCTGTTACTTTTGGAATTCCTTTTTCAGGTCACCGATGAAAGTAAATTCTATTACAGATAATATTGGTGGCTCAATTAAGATAAATTGGAAAATCAAGACCAAGAAAATGACTGTAATATTGGGAAGTTGGCTACAAACTGTAGCAAAATAATTCAAGAAGATAGATTTAATCACATGTACTTTTCCCCTTAAGCTTTCACACAGCTTTATGTCATTCAACGTCTCAAACGTGACTCAAGGAACACATTATACTAGAGCTTTCTGAAGTATTCGCTTTCTTTTTATTTTGACCCACTGAAACCAAACCGGCTGCTGTGGAGTCGATTCTCACTCACAGCGACCCGACAGGTCCAACTCATAGTGACCCTGTAGGACAGAGTACAACCATCCAATAGGGTTTCCAAGGCTGTAAATCTTTTCTAAAGCAGACTGCCCCATCTTTCTCCTGGGCACTGGCTGGTGAGTTTGAACCACCAACCTTTTACTTTTCGGTTCACGGCCGAATGCTTTAAACACTGTGTCACCAGGGCTCCTTTTGGACTACAGCCCAAGGTTGTTTTCAGATTTGGATTTTGGTGGGGGGTTAAATTTGAATGTGAAGTACTGGCAGCTGAAGCCAGTTTAATGAAGTGAACGAGATGTCAGACGTACACTGAAAGGTGTCCAGCAGAATAAAAGAACATTCAGAAAGTTTTAAAAGACAATTAAGCACATTTAGCATGGGGGAAATAAAAAGCCTAAATACATTTTACCTCATTATAGGTCGAAGATGTTTAGTGTGGAAATATTATACACATGTACCTTGCTGTCTAAATGCTTAATATACATTTCAGACTTAATAAAGCATAATTTCTCTTAATTCTAAAAGCAGCCACCTCCTATCTTGAGCTACACAACATTAGGAATGTATTTGTTTCTTAAAGAACCATTAAGAGACTAGTGATATACTTTAACTATACTAATTGGTTTGAGCAACACAACAGTATTATTAAAAATACATAGGATGAAGGCTCTTAAAGTCAAGAATTGCACTCCAAAACATGACCAAAAGTGGAAAGAAGGATAAAATCATACTCATATTTGGTGACATTTTAGCATCTCACCAGAATTATTTGTATTTTATACTGAAACGTCTTATGGAGGATACTCACATCCAGAGAGCCTAAAGTGCCTGAACTCAGAGCAAACTTTGTGTCTCCCAGTCTCAGATGAGGGGTCCCAACTACAGTAACACTACATTCTGATTGGTCTTTGAACACACTGTAGGGTACCACTGAGCCCTATAAAAACCACTGGAACTTTTATAAATACATAAAATAAACCTATAAAAAGCTAGACCTGTGTAAGCTGTGAGACATGGAAAACTCAGAATATTTTCTAATAGAAAGCAATAGAAAAATGGTAAGACTGCACCCTGTCGAAGACAGAAAACTTGTGAGACCTGGAGAAACAAGGCAGTCCCGTCAAATTCTGGCTCTCACAGGTTTCACAGTATATAAATATATGTACATAAAAATATAAAAGGATATATACAGATAGAGGGAGACAGATAGACAGACAGATAGAGTCCTTGGTTGGCACAAACAATTAACACCCCAGCTGCTAACTGGAAGGTTGGAAGTACCCACAAGTGCCTTGGACGAAAGGCCTAATGGTTTACTTCTGATCAAAGCAGTCACTGAAAACCCAGTGGAGCACAGTTCTCCTCTCACACACATGGGGTCACCATGAGTCAGCACTGACTGGATGGCAACTGTGTTTTCATATATAAAAGTAAACTCACACACACTGACCTGGAAAGTTCTACAGAATATATTGACAAGTTAAAAAAACAAACAAACAAAAAAAAGCCAAGTACAGAAACCTGTATGTAGTTTCAAAAGAAATGGGAGAAAACAAGAATATACATTTGAATTTTATTATATTTGCATGGAAAACACTGGAAGGATTCACACAAAACAATGAAAAGTTAGTACCTTTTGAGGATGGT
>NW_006921624.1:17234829-17335082 GCF_000298275.1 Orycteropus afer afer
TGTGCATGGGGTCGCTATGAGTCGGAAACGACTCGACGGCACGTAACAACAACAACAATAGGGACACATGGGTAGAGAATGCCATGTTACTGAGCATAAAGGAAAAAAAAAAAAAATCCAGGAATCCCTCGAAGCACATTCTAAGTTACATTCTGCATCATTTGGATTTTTCACCTTTTATTTCTATTTTACTATGTTAGTCTGCATTCAAACTACTCTAAATCCTTTGAGAATGTGGATGGGGGTCAGAAACTGAATATGCACAGATGGAAAGGAGAGGAAGTGATAGGAGGGGGTGGGAGAAGGAAAGAGAGCAGAAGTAGAGAGAATGGTGAGAAAAGAGAGACAAGGGGAGGCGAAGAGGCGGACTGTGGAAGACAAGAGAACAGCTTTCTTATTTGTATATTAACACAAATTAACCAAATGTGCAGACTGTGAACATGTTTTCATCACCGAAATACATTTAGGCTTCCAGGTTAGCTTACAAAAGCCTGTTTGACCTTAATGGCTACCCTGAGAGCAGGGGGCTTTGTGCAGTAATCCCCACTTGTGTCAAATGGAAAAGACCCTTTTCTTACCCACTCCTGAGTATTTAAAGGGTTTTAGGAAACACGTTTGAAGTAGACGAGGCTGGTGTTTGGATCCGCCCACTTGTTTCTCTGAGCTGGTCTTCCACGTCCTCCTACCCCCTCCCCGGTTCCATGAAGTGTAGCGTCCTCATGTAGGTCTAAGACCCTCAATAAGGCAGACTGCCTGGCTGGCTCCTCCCGTTAAAAAGCAAACCAAATCAAGCTAAAACCCCCATCTCTGATGTCCTCTTTCCCACAGTTAGACATTAAGGAGACGTTCTGTAAGTTGTCTTTATGTGTGAATGACCCTAAACTGCTCAAAGATATGTGCCTGATCAGACGATCTTCATAAAAGCCAGTGAAATGCTTGTGTGTTGTGGGGCAGAGTTTCATGGCTGATGGAGACTGGTTGGGCAGCTCAGACACTGAGCCATGTGCCCCTGGTACCAGCTCCCTGGAGAAGTTCCAGCTATCCAAGATTGCTTTCCTTCTCCCAGTACTCTGTTCTCTCAGTCTTTCAAGTGCATCCTAGCAGCTTGGAGACAAACTCAGCAGTAGCTGATAACACCCATTTGTATCCTCTCACACCATCCTACACACACTATACTTCACACTCAATAAACACTTGTTGGTTCACTGATTTTGAGGCATTTATCATGTTGTAAGGGGCTCTGGTGGTGTAGTAGACAAAGTACTCAGCTGCTTACCAAAAGGTCAGCAGTTCTAATGCACCAGCTGCTCTGTGGGAGAAAGATGAGGCAGTCTGCTCCTGTAAAGATTTTCAGCCTTGGAAACCCTATGGGGCAGTACTGCTATGACCGAAAGGGTCACTATGAGTCAGAATCAACTTGATGGTAGTGGCTTTGATTTTGGATTATCATGCTTTAAAGAAGCCCCGGTGCAGACAATGGTCCTATAAGTTTATGTGTATGATCTGAATTACCAGGGGTATAGTAGAGCTGACAAGGAGCAAGGTTGTAGTCACTGCTGGGTCACAGCCAGCTACCCAGAGGGACCTAGTAGTTGAACCTGTGGGCTTGGGACCATAGTCGCAGGGGACATCAAGCTCAATTGGCATAACAGTACACAAAACATTGTTCCACCTTCTACTTTGGCAAGTAGTGACTGGAATCTTAAATGCTTGCAAGCTGCCATCTAGATGCAACGATGGGTCTCTCCTTGTTCAGAGCAAAGAAGAATGAAGAAAACCAAAAATTCACAGAAACAATTAGTCCTAGCAACTGGTACACCATCTGATTTGCAGCCTATATGACTATGAGACTAGAAGAACTAGATGATGCCTGGCTACCACTGTCAACCCCCTGGAAGGGGATCTATGTAGGAGATCCTGGATAGAGAGGGAGAACAATGTGGAACAAAACTCAAAATCATTTGGAGAAAAAAAAAAAGGGGAGGGGACCAGGTTTGCTGGTCCAATAGAGCCTGGGGGAACCACTGAGACTATGGCCCCTAGCTGCCCTTCAGGTCTGGAATTGAGCCCACACCTGTGGCTTCCAGCCAAACAAAAGACAGGCATATGAGATGAACATTTACCTGAAATAGATACACTCTGTGGTAGTTATGTTTGTGTGTCAACTTGGCTGGGCCTGGTTGAGTGGCAGGGCAGCTGGTGGTAGTTATTCCCCATGATGAGATTGGCAATCAACTCCATGGTGGGATCTACCACAAGCAGCTGAGTAGCTGCCTTTGGAATGTGGTCTGCTTCCTGGATATAAGGAGAAGCTTTGCGGATAGTCTCTGGCTTACGGCACGCTTGGACCCTGCATGGAGCTGTGTCTTTGTTGAGCAGCCTGCTATGCTCTGCCAACCTTGGGACTTACAGTGAACTTCAGTTAATGGCCTGCCATGTGGTTTGGTAACATCAGGACTGTGCCATTTTATTTGTCAACCTTGGCGCTTCTCAGCCTCAGCTGCCAGCAGCTGTCTGAGTGAAGACACGCCTCTAGCTCCAGTGGGCCAGGAGCAGGAGGCAGAGCTGGACCCCAAGATTGAGGGGCTTTCACCCAGTCCCTAGAGCCTGGCACTTTGAACTTGGACTTAAAGCCTCCAAACTGTAAGAGAATAAACTCCTATTTGTTAAGGCCATCGCATTTGTGGTATATTTCTTGTCAGAGTGGCACCAGGTAACCAGAACACACTCCTTAGAGAGAACAATCATGGGAGAAAGAAGGGATGCTTATGCACAGGGAGACAGCTCAGCCAGGAGTGCATGGAGGGATGGACACAGGGTAGAGGTAACTATTGGGAGGAAGTGGGAGGGGAGCTGTTGCATTGGGGTAAACTGTAGTCAATGTCATGAGACAAAGTACATGTGAGCTGCTGTATGGAAAGTGAATTTGCTCTGTAAAATTTCACCCAAATCACAATTAAAGAAAAGAAAAAAAAGAAGTCCTGGTGGCCCAGTGGTTAAGTGTTTGGTTGCTAACCAAAAGGTCTGTGGTTTGAACCCATCAGCTGCTCCACAAAAGAAAGATGTGGCAGTCTGCTTCCATAAAGATTATAGCATTGGAAACCCAATGGGACAGGTCTATTCTGTCCCATAGGGTGGTTATGAGCTGCAATCAACTCAGTGGCAGTGAGGTGGAGCGTGCTTTAAATTAGAAGTGGCTTTAGAAGGCAAACAACAGATTAGTAAATTCATGACAGTCTGGAACTAGAACCACGAAACCTGAGTTTAGGTTGTGGTCTGGCCACTGACTCTGAGATCCTGCACGAATCTATCCTCAGTTTCTTTAACTGCAAAATGGCAATTTGATACCTGCCTTAAAAAACAAAAAAACAAACTCACTGCTGTCAAGTTGAATCCGATTCATAGCGACCCCTCCTTGGGGGAGTATTATGAAGATTAACAATGGTTAAAGCACCTGCCACACCACAGGAATTATTCTATGTCCTTTAGGCATATTAAAGTCTTTACTCTTCATTACAACCTAATGAGGATGTGCAGCCTCATTTTACAGAGTAGGAAACTGGGGCACAGATCATGTTGTTAGCAAGCACCTGAGCTGGGATTTGGACCCCAAGCAGCTTAGCTCCAGAACTAGGTTCTTAAACACTATAACGTACTGCCTGTCAACTAAACTAAGCAATGCTTATGAAAGTGCTTTGGCTACACTCTAGTATATCCATGTCTACATGGGTACAGATGCTAAGTCACTACTGAAATGACCTGGTTAGAACATGAACTGTATGTGGCAGCGCCAATGCCCTGCAAACAGGTAGCTGGGCTCCTGAAATAAGAATCACTTGGGGATCCTATTAAAATGCAGTTTTCTAGCTCTGACACCAGACATTCTGATTCAGTATGTCTGGAGTGAGGCCTATGAACCTGTCAAGCAGCCCAGGTGGTTACACAATTCATTTTGGAAGGAATGAAGAAGCATGGTCTAGAAAACACAGGAGGAGACATTTTTGAGAAAACATTTTGTGTTTTTGAGAAATGAGGGCTTTTAGAGCCCAGATAGATGCAGGTTTGAGCCCAGCACTCATGTAATTTGAGGTTCAATCCTAGCTAGTGGACTGTGAGACCTTGAGCAAGCTCCTTAACCCTCCTGAGCCCCGGTTTCCAAACGGAACATGTATAGCATTTTTCAAAGCAATTTTATAAATTCTCTTACTTGATTCCCCAACCACCTTTAGAAAGAACTGTCCTCACAAAAGAACTTGAGGGATTTAAGTCTCATCTTAGCTTCAAAGGCAGACATGGTTATAACTGAGGAAAGCAAGGCTCAGGGAGATTAAATGACTTTGTCCAAGGATATAAAAAAGGAGTGCACCCATCCATAAAGCCTTGTTCTTTCCTTTATCCAAAATCCACAGGGTAGACTGATGATCCTCTAGGAGGTTACCCTGCAAAGATGAGAGAAAACCTTGGACTGTGAAACCCTGCATTGGTGTAAGAAGAAAATTCTCCATTGTGACAATGTAAGAAGGGTGAGGACAGTAACTAGCTAAGATGTAGATGTTCCTTCTCAGGGAGCTTCAGAAACGGGTATGAGACTGACTGAGGTGACTAGGGAATTGATGGTATGCCAGTTTTAGGCACTGTACTCCACTAAGCTTACTGAGTGCAGATATGTCATTTAACTATGGTCAACTCACTGCTGTTGAGTCGGATAGCAACCCCTCCTTGGGTTTCTGAGGCGGTATCACTACGGAAGTAGATTACTGAATCTTCCTTCTGAGGAGTGGCTGGTGGGTTTGAACCTGCAGCCTCCTGGTTAACATTCAGATGCCTTAGGCACTATGCCAACCAGAGCTCCCATTAACTATGGTAGAGGTTCAAAAGTTGGTTGGTGAGTGAATGATAAGTCTGGCCAAAAATGCCCAGGTTTTCCCAAAACCTTGGTGATTATCTCCTGCTGCGAGTGCCTCCAACTGTGAACCACAGACATCCTACCTAGCTCCCTCACCATCTATAGCATGGCTTAGCCTGCCTTCTGGACTGTGAGCTCTGGGAAGGCTGCAGCTTTCCTTGCTTATCTGTTTCCATCTACTACAGCTGCCAACTTGGTACATGATACAGAAAAGGCATGCACCCAGCCATTCCCTCACCCACTCACCTGTCGGTTTTGTTTGTCTGCCTAATATCTCCTCCTGTATTTTCTAGAGCATGCTTCTTCATCCCTTCCAATGTTTATGTCTTGATGGGGGAAGATAACATCTTCTAGAAGCCCTGGCCCAACCTCATCCCAGATGGGGCAGGGGTGGGTATCAGAAACAGCCAAGGGCTCTAGTCCAGGGGTCAGCAACTATCCAAGCTGAGCTTAAAGCCCTTCCCCAGGATCCAGAAAGCAAGTCTCCTTGTCCCTATCTCAAGGTGGGACGAAAAATGGTGAGCTTGGGACCTGAAGCAGTCACATTCCCAGCTATGTGGAGAGACCCTGCTTAGAAACCATGATGCTTGCACTCAGAAAAGAGACAAAGGCAAGAGGTGAGGAGCAGAGTGAGTCCCAGTGGCACTGAAGTCCTGGTTAGTCACTCTGTAGCCCAGTTGCACCCTCCCCTTCCTGTGATCAGGCTATGAGAGTCAATAAATGTCCACTTTTCCAGGCCAGTTCACATTAAGTTTTGTCACTTGTAACTCGAAGACTCCTGACTAATACATGGAACAAATAACTATTTGGTATAATTCTGGCCTTGTTGAGTCTAGAGAACCACCAGGAAGCACATGATCATTCTGAATCTCCTCCTTCACGTTAACAGTTGGAGTCTGCCTCGGTCCACCACGCACATCAGCCTCAGAACAGGAGTGGTGGGACACGGGGCTGCCTAATTCTGCAGTAGCAATAGTGCTTGGGCAAATCAAGGTCCATAAGAACAGACAGCAATATTAAAATTCTGGACAACCAAGAAAATGAAAGCAAGTTTCAGAGAATAGAAGAGTATCTTGAATTGAAGGAGAGAGGTGGAAAGCCCAGCAGTGGGTAGATTCTAATCTACGTACCAAGAAAGAAGCAGCATTTTCTTTCAACTGCCTCCTAAAGTGTGTTTCCCAGTGCAGCGTAGGAAGGCATGCTATGCTGGTGAGTCCCTGTGCTGCAGTAGTTCTCCAAGTGTGGTCCCAGAACTAGCAGCATCTGCATCACTTGGGTACTCACTAGATACACAAATTCTCGGCCTCCACCTTGTGAATCAGAATCTCTGAGGACAGGGCCCAAGAATTTGTTTGTAACAAGTGATTGCGATGCATGATGAACTTTGAGAACCTCTGATACTGTACAGTGTTCTGGCCAAATGTGGAGCCAGAGTTCTTGGGTTTTGCATGAACTGCAATATGAATTCCAGTGGCACGACAATTAAACCCTTGGCTGCTAACCGAAAGGTTGGTGGTTCGAACCCACCCAGTGGCTCTAAGGAAGAAAGACTTGGCAATCTGCTCCCATACAGATTACAGCCTGGAAAACCCTATGGGGCAGTTCTACTCTGTCATATGGGTCGCCATGAGTCAAAATATACCTCATGGCCCAGCACCTGGCAGCAATACTGGTGTTAAGCCATGTGGCATCTCTGGGTTTACTTCCTGGCACAGCCACTTACTACCTGTGTAACCTTGGGCAAGTTACTTAAAAACTCTGTGCCATAGAAGCTTCATCTGGAAAAATGGAAATAATAGTGGTACCCTCTTCATAAGTTTCAAATGAGATAATACACAGAATTGCTTACTAGTTCAATTCTAGCTCATAGGGTAAGCACTTAATAGATGTTAGTTATTTGTATTATCATAGCTGCTGCTCTGATTGCAGGGCAGGTCGTGGGCCAGGGAGGTCAGACAGGCTATCTCCAGAGGCTCTTCCCTTCTACTGTACTCACTACCACAGCCTGCATTGATTGTTTCTGTCTAGCAAACTTCTATTCATCCTTCAACACCCTGTTCAATATCACCTCCTTTATGAGGGCTTTTAAGAGCTGTATCATGATTCCTTCTCTGGGCATCTTCCTTCAGAGCTTTTGCACTTTTATTGAACTGTCAACTTTTTTTTCTTTTTTTTAACTTTTCATTGTGATCTGGGTGAAAGTTTATAGAGTACACTGGTATTCCATTCAACGGTTCAAACACATTTTGTTTCATGACATTGTCTGCAGGACCCACCAGGTGACAGCACTCTTCCCACTTCCTTCTTGTGGTTCCTACCTCCCTTTGTCCTTCCTTCCTATCCATTCCTGCCTTCTGAGTCTTATCCCTGGGCAGAAGCTCATATCATTGATTGTTCTAAGAAATGCACACCTCTTTGGTGTTATCATCCACCTCATAGGCCTGCCTGTTGTTTGGCTGAAAGTTGAGCCATAGGGGTGAGTTCAGTCTCAGGTCCTTAGTTAACCTTCAAGTAAGTCTCTATCAGACCAGTAAGCCTGGTCTTTTTTTTTTTTTCCCCACATTTTTCTCCCACTCTAACCAGAATCTCCTATTGTGATCCATTTCAGAGTGGCTGGTAGTGCTGACCGAACACCATCTAGTTCGTCTGGTCTCAGCATCATGGAAGCTAGTCCCATATGGCCCTCTAGTCCCTTGGACTAATTGTTTTCATTCATCCCTGATTTTTTCCCTCTTCTTTGCTCCAATGAAGAGAGACCAACAGTTGCACCTTTGATGGTTGCTTGCAAGTGTATTAGGCCCCAGTCACTACTCACCAAAGTAGGATGTAGAACAATGTCTTTGTGGACTTTGTTATGTCAATTGAGTTTGATGTCCCCCATGACTGTGGTCCTGAGCCTGCAGGCTCAGCAACCCACTCCCTCAAGGTGTTCAGTTATGGCTAAGAAGTTTTCATAGCTCTGCCCCCTGCTAGGTCTATTATACACATGGATATTTTTACAGCACATGCAAATAATATGTGGTAGTATCCTCTTCCAAACCTATATACGGTCGTGGATATAGTCTTGTTCCCCTACCCATACCTGATCATCTCTCCTGTCAACTTATGTATCTACTTGTAGATGAATGTTTTAAACTGTGAATTGTTGAGAGTGACCACCGTGGGCATCTGAATCACCTTGGTAAGGCAGTATATCACGAAGGCTAAGAGTTGAAACTCAGAGTGCATGGATATGAACCCTAGCTCTTCCTCTTCCTAGTTGTTTGATCTTGAGAAAGCTTCTGTACATTTCTGTTCCTCAGTATCCCCATCTGTGAAATGGAATGAATAACTGTCCTTATCTCATCAGGCTGATGGAAAGATTAACTGAGGTAATATGTGCAAAGTGCTTCTGATAGTGCCTGTTGTTGTTGTTATGTGCCGTCGAATTGGATCCGACTCATAGCGGCCCCTCCTTGGGTTTCCGAGGCAGTATTACTATGGAACTAGCTTGCCCAACCTTCCTTCCGAGGAGTGGCTGGTGGGTTTGAACCGCCAGCCTTCCGGTTAGCAGTCAAATGTCTTAGGCACTACGCTACCAGAGCTTCTCCCTAGCATACAGTAAACACTCAGGAATTGCTAGCTCTGTCCCTAGTGCCTGGCATTCCACAGGTGTGGGATGGGTGAGAGAATGATGAACGAATGAACGTGAGCCAGGGCTGGGAGGAGGGTGTGGTGAAGACTTGCCTTGGGCACAAAATTTAGTGGGGAGGGGATACCAAAAATCTCAGCTCCAATAAAACTCAGAACAGTTTCAAGAAAAACTGGTTCAATAAAACTTTACTTACAAAAACAAGCACTGGCCTGAGGACCTTCATTTGCCAACTTGATTTTTAAATTAAAAAAATATAGATTGATTAAAAATGTTATTTATCTTGAGTACCAAGCCTCGGGGCGGTGAACACAACTGCTTGATTTGCTCTCCTCCTTCCCTGGCCTACTCTGAAACCACAGGCCCACGGTCCCCATCAATGGGTAGCCCCTCCCTGCTTCATCACCTGCCTCTGAGTCAGCAAGGGAAAGTGCCATGGAGGTCCCAGGGCACACTCTTTGCAGGCTCCCTCCTGGTGGCTAGGGGGTGTCAGTCTGCTCTTCTCCCCACGGAGGGATTTCTTTCCAAAGGCCAAGAGAGAATTTGTGAAGGAAGTATAAACTCAAAACAACTTAGTGTCTATCTGCAATATTTAGGTAAAACTAAGGATAAGGAGAGCATAGATAGGTAGACGGAGTGGCAGACAGACAGACAGATAATGCATGTCCAGTATATTCCAGTGGCCATAACCATGCTGAGAAAGAGTCATGTCTTTCAAAAATGTTTCTTTGGCGACATGAAGTATGGCCAACAGGCTCTGCTACGGGGCTTACGTGCTCACATTTCAGACGCTTGCTCATCCCAGGAGGGACAGTCTATGGCTGTGCCAAACTTTTGCTGGGCCCTCACCTCATGAAGAGGTGGCCTATTTTGCAGCACATGTGCCATCTTTAAGGGTCACTGCATTGTTCACCGTGTAACTTGTTGTGCTTGCAAGACAGGCCTAATGCCGTGCCCTGCACTCTGTTTGGAGGCTGCTGTGACAAGAAAAGGGCTCTGCTTGTCACTGTAGCATAGTTTGAAAACAATGGAGGGGATTTCTTTCCTTCTTCTTTTTTACTAACGGCGCCTTTAAAATGGAAACCGCTTAGGGAAGTGAGAGTGGCATGTTTGGCTAGCTAAGCAACGTGTGTCACTGTGCTGATTCAAAAGCAGATTAAATCTGGGCTTTCCTTTCTCGGGCTAAAGTGGAGGTGTCCGGGTCTTTGTTCTTTGTGACAGGCATGTCTCTGAGTGTGTACAAGGCAGGGGCAAAGCCCAGGAGAGGTCCTGATTAGGCCTGGGTCAGATGCGATAGTAGGAAGTACATGGAGGATTCTGCCATGCCATCACAGCCTCGTCAGAGCTTGCTAGCAACCAGCTGGTGTGTGCCCATCCACACCGGACTTCTGTGAGCGTCCCTCAGAGTTTAGACGGAATCGGACTATACTCAGCACTCATCCTGCCAGGCAGGGGGCCCTGACAAGAGCCATGGGCCACAATCCTTCCATCTCAGCCTCTGTGCCGTCATCAGAGAAGTGTCCATTTCTTGAGCCCTGAGTCTGTTACATGCTCCCACCGTGGACTCTCACTGTGCCCTGAGTCTCCCTCATGGAAGCACATCCCACTCACACCTTAAATGTTTGTTGTTAGCCTTTCTCTTCCATTGGACTCAAATGCCTCAAGAGTAGGAACAGTGAGTGTCGTGGATAACACTGTTTCCAGTGCCTGACCCACTGCCAGGCATATTGTAGATAAATGTTTATTAATGACAACAACATCCAAATAAGAATGAGTCTTCAGGAAGCTGCTCGAGAGAGTTGCCCAGACCAAGGCTGGCTGCGCACCAGTGTTGAGACAGCCATACACAAGAGAAGCAACTTGCAGTCAAGCAGCCTTGCCACTTACTGGCTATGTCCTAGGCACGTTAGTTAGCCATGGCACGGCTCAGTTCTCCACTCTGTAAAATGAGAATAAGAATACCCACCTCATAGGCTTATTGTAAGGACTAAAATTAGATAGCAGCCTTGCAACATGAAGGAGCCCTCGTGCTCAGTGGTTAATTGCTCAGCTGTTAACCAAAAGGCTGGTAGTTCAAACCCACCAGGCTCTTTGTAGGAGAAAGAAGAAAGATGAGGCAGTCTGCTTCTGTAGAGATTTACAGCCTTGGAAACCCTATGGGGGCAGTTCTACTCTGTCCTATAGGGTTGCTATGAGTCAGAATTAACTCAATGGCAGTGGGTTTCTGGCAACATATGGCAGACTATACTATTTATTATTCTCAACTATTTTTTGCCTTACCTATAAAAGGAGGTCTGGTGGTGTAGTGGTTAAGGCGTTAACCAAAAGGGCAGTGGATCAAACCTATTAGCTTCTCAGTAGAAGAAAGAGGAGGCAATTTGCTGTCGTAAAGATTTACGGCCTTGGAAACCCAATGGGGGTCGCTATCAGTCATAATTGACTTGGCAGTAAGGTTTTTTTTTTTTCAGTTTATAAGAAGATTAAAGAGTTTCTGGTGATGCTGTGGTTAAAGCATTGGGCTGCTAACCAAAAGGCTGGTGGTTTGAACTCACCTGTCTCTGTGGAAGAAAGGTAAGGCAGTCTGCTTCTGTAAAGATTTACAGCACTGGAAACCTTACGGGACAGTTATACCCTGTCCAATAGGGTCACTATGATTCAAAATCAACTCGATAGCAGTGGGTTCTTTTGGTTTATAAGAGGATTACACATGCCTATCCACTGCCACCAGACCTGCAGTTTACCCTATGGGAGGAATATACTTCCCTACTCCACTGATGCTCAGTGTGGCCACATAATTAGTCTTGGGCAATGAATGTAAGCTGCATTTGCCGTATGCAAGCATACACTTTAGGAACCACTGTATGATTCTCTTATTAGACTCTTCCCTCTGCCATGAGACAGGCATGCTCCAGCTAGGGGCTCCTCCTTCATCCTGAATCCTGGAAAAAAAACACATAGGGTGGAGCTGCAGCCAACCTGCATCCAATACAAAACTTGAGCAAAAAAGAAAACTTGGCTGTGGCTGCTTGTTACAGCAGCATAACCTACAGGGAAGGCTGACTGCTACCCCAGGCAAGGCCTTCGTAAACCTCTGTGGAATAAACAAATTCTGAGGCCTCTACCACTTCAACCACCCCCATGCTTTTTATTTTTTTTTTTCTTTTTGAGGGGGTGACATTAAGTCACCCAAATAAATTCATGGTGGTGTTTTAAAGATATAAAAGGAAAGTAGATTTTTTTTTTTAGAAAAATGGGATGCAAAGCTGATATATCCTGGTAGGGCAGAGCAGTGACTGTAGCCTAGAGACTTTATCCAGAGTTTCTTTCTTAGACCATCAATTCTAATGAATCTTATCTTATATTTACTGATTGTTTTTGCTTATACTACACAGAGTCAAGTAGATCTCTTCTTTCTGTAAAACAAGAATGGGACCAACATGAAAGTCTGAAGCTCAGCATAGGTAAGATTTATTAATTCACTGAATAGATATTTATTGAGCACTTACTATGTGCCAGACATGGTTTTGGGTATTTAGGAAACATCAGGGAATGAAAATCCCTCCCTTCCTGGAGCTTCCCTTCTAAGTAAACTTTTGTTTTTTTCTTCATTTTTATTGTGATTTGGGTGAAAGTTTACAGGGCAAATTTATCTTCCACACAGCAGTTCATACACATTTTCTTTCATGACATCGATGGCAATTTTCCACAATGTAACAGCTCTCTTCCCACTTCCTCCCTGTAGTTACCCTTTCCCTGTGTCCTTCTTTCCTATGCATTCCTGCCCCCTGAGCTATCTCCCTGTGCAAATACTGCCCTCTGTTCTCCATGACTGATCATTCTAAGGAGTGTATCTACCTGAAACTAAGGAAACTTTTAACTATAGCAGGTGCTTCCTCTGTGCTAGGCACGACTCTTTGTGTTCACACAGTTATTGGCTCCTCCAGTCTTCTCAACAACCACATGAGACAGGTACCCTGCTAATTGTACACATAGGTAAACTGAGGCTCAGAGCTGTTAATTTGCTTTGGGTTAAGGTAGCTAGTGGCAGGGATGGAATTCATCACAGGTGGGCTGTCCCAGAGGTAGATTCAGACCCCTATGTTGTGTGCTCTCTGCATCGTAAGCAGCTGTGAGAGGCTGCCTGAGTTTCTGTTTCACAGTCCACTGGGCAATGGCTGTCCCTGCTTCTGGCTTCTTTAACCCCTTGAAGAGTCTACAGTCACTAAGCTCCACTTCTGAGCAGTGAGGAGGCTCTGCTCTCCCACCCAAGGACTCTAAGGCCACGTTACTCAAGGTGTTCCAGCCACAAATTGGAGCCAATCCACCACTGGACACCAGTGCATGACAGGGTGAGTGCAAGAAGAGGAGAGAATATTTACAAACATTTATAGCAACTGGCTGACTCTAACAACAAAAAATGGTATCTAATTTTGTCTTTTATTCATTTCATTTTTCTAATAATTCAGTTTTATTATAGTTTACAAAAGTATCAGTCCAGGATAAATAGGAAATTTAAACAACTAAACAAGAAACAAAACAAAAATTAATCCTGGTGCTTCACCACAGGTCATTTGAGAATCATTGTTCTCAGAGTTCAGTTCCCAGGGCAGAGGGATCCTGAGAACACAGAGACCCTACTGGTGAGGTCCGGGAAACATCTGTGTGGGCACTTCCGGTATTTCACCATCTTTCCCATTTCTAGCAAGTTGGAGGGGTTTGTGCTCCCCTGTTCCAGGGGGAGTATGTGGCAGATGTCACCTTGGGTCAGTGGCCCTTCAGGTCTTTTACAAAAGCCTAAACTCATGAAAGACATTAACCTAGGCCTGTGTGTGTGTGTGTGTGCATGTATGTGTGTGAGTGTGAGTGTGTGTGTGTGGGGGGGAGGAATGCTTTCCTCTAGAACCAGTGCAGGAGAGCGGCCGGCTAGGCTCCCCTGGGAATGGCAGGGGTGGGTGTGGGGGGCTATCTATACAGGGGTGTATGTAGGGAAGCCATACACCGAGTCCAGGAACTCTTGGCGTCTGGCAAGTTTCCTGTGCCCCAAGCCGATTGAATTTAGCCCTGAAGGGGTGTGAGGGCCAGGACGATGGGCATCTGAGGCCAAATCAGTGAGAAGCAATGATGGCAGGGTGCCATCAGGGAGGGAGCCCTGAGGATGACCAGGACTGAATTTTCTGCCAGGGCAACAACACTGATTTAAAGAAATAAAGTGGGATTTCCTGCACAGGGAGTTTGTGGACTAGATTGCCAGCTGCTCTCTGTTGTGAATGACATTCAGGGGTTACAATGAATGAAAAAGACCTGGAAGGACAGCACAGAGGGGGGTGGGTTTCAGGCCTAGCAGCCTGTCCCTGAAGTGAGGAGGTGTGGGGTTGTGGGAGGAGCCACAGCTGTCCCCTTTGGCTCAGGCCACCAGCTGTGGAGCTGCTGGGCCTTTGCAATTGTTCCTTCTGCCTGGAATACTCTCGACACGGCCACCTTTCACATCTTTCAGGTGTCAGTTGAAATGTCCCAACTTCAGAGAGGCCTTCCTAGAAGGTGTGTGTGTGGGTCTGTGTGTGTGTGTGGGTCTGTGTGTGTGTGTGTGTCTGTAGGAGGTGCAGGCAAGGACTGTTGGATTAGAGGGCCTTGAAGTTTACAATCTTGCAACTGCTCAGTTGCTTCCCCGTCACCATTTTCTCCTAGCCCTAATCCCCCAGTACCATTCTGTCTGTGCCGAGCTGGACAGTTTTGTAGCCAGATCAGGAGCTAGGTCTAGGGACACTGCCTGAAATCTGGGGATTATGTTCTGCCGTTGGGGGAAATCCTGGGCTTCTTCAAGTGAAGACAGACGGTTTGAAATAGACAGCATTTCTTTCTGGGTGTTTTGAAAGTGAAACACAGCTGCCTAGGCAGCCCTGAACATCCCATCTGGATTTCTCAGGGCCTCATTCCCTAATTCCTTGGCACTAACTTCACAAGAAGGCCCCAGAAATTTGGAGCGACTGGGACTTGGGTATTTGGGATGATGGTGAAGGCCAAGCATAGAGCCTCTTTTCAGAAACTCACCCCCCCACACCCCCACCTTGGGGGTGATAAACCTGCCAGATGGGCCAGGAGGGAGCTCTTCTTGGGAGAGTCCTGCCTGCTTCCTATTGCTGATCTGGTAAGAAATCCCCAGAGAACACATTCCCCTGAGGGACTCACTTCTGCTCTCAGCTTAGGCTATAAACAGGAAATGGAGAGGGTTGCTCAGAAATGAGATATCACTGTGATCAAAATAACCACTGTTGATATTCATGTTCTTCCCAAATTCCAGTTTCAGTTTCCATTTAGTGGAAGTAGAGAAGGAGGCTGCCCGAGAGGTCCAGGGCTCGATAGCCCAAGGTTCTGGGAGGGCCTAAAGCTACAGAAGAACAGCTCATACCCCAGGGGCCATCGTGGCCTCAGAGCAACATGGGCAAAGCCACTCCCCTCTGTGCTGACCATCGAGGTCTTTTTCATCTACTGCAACTGCTGAATGTCACTCACAATGCTCAATGTCATTCACAGGTGGGAATCTTGTCCACAAACTCCCTGTCAAAGAGGCCAACCCTGGGGAGGATGCAGAATTCCAGTATCCTAATGCAGGCCCCAGGGCCTTGGTCCTCAACCCTCTCCCTTTCACTCACTTGCTCATTCATCTATCCAGAGAATACTTACTGCTTGCTTTTGTGTGCCAAGCACTCTGCTGGGTATTATGACTATGGCAGAGACAAAGACCAAGTCCACACTCTCAGGAAGCTTAGAATCATTGGAAGAGAGAGAGAGACACCAATAGCCACACACCATCCTGCCTCCATGACACTATAAACCAGTAAGTTCCAACACAACCATGCCAACTTTCCTGAAGACTCATTCTTGGATTTCTCTTCTTTTCAGGGCTTCCTTAAGCAAGCCTCTGTGGTGGTTACAAGACAGATCCATAATTTCTTTGCCACTTCTCCCTTCAAGATGTGGAGTCTTACTGCCCTCCCCTTATACGTGGGTTGGCCCTTGTAACTCACTTTTAACCAACAGAATATAGCAGAAGTGATGCTGTGTGACTTCCTCTTGGGACATTTGCTCTTGGGACCCAGCTGTCATGCTGTGAAGGTCCCCTTATCATGTGGAGAGGTCACAAGTAGGTGTTCTGTCTGACAGTCGCAGCTGAGGTCTCAGTGGACAGCCAGCATCACCTCCCAGACATGTGGGTGAGGAAGTCTTTAAATGACTCAAGCCCTGGCTACTGTTTGACCATACCTAATGAGAAATCCCAAACAAGAACTCCATAGCTGAACTGTGACAAGTGACAGTAATATTACAGTAATAATAATAATCTGATTTTTTTTGTTTTGTTTTAAGCTACTAAGGTTTGGGGTGATTTTTGGTGCACCAATAGATTATCAGAACAGTGCTCTGGGGTGGGAACATCAGTTGGACCTCCATTTCTCTATGCCTGGCCCTCTACAACCTTGCTAGTGTGGTCCAAGTGTAGTCCATAAGCAGCCCTGGATCACCTGGAAGCTTGCTGGAAAGGCAGAACCCAATAAGTCAGATCCTCAATTTAATAAGACTGCCAAATGTTTCATATTCCTGTTAAACTTTAAGAAATACTGCTCATAAATATCTTTAAAAAATATGTATTCTTTTAACATAATGCTTGTAGTTCCTGGGTGGTGTAATGGTTCACAGGCTTGGGTCCTAACTGCAAGGTTGGGGGTTCAAGGTCACCCAGAGACATCTTGAAATATCAGCCATTAAAAACCTTACGGAGCACAGTTCTACTCTGACATACATGGGTCACCATGAGTCAGAATCAACTGGGTGGCAACCAGTTTGGTTTGGTTTTGGTAATATAATGCTTTAAGAATTCAAAGAAAAAGAAATGACAAATCAGACACCATCCAACCTATCAACCAGATTCCACAGATGGTAGCAGCCAGCATTTACCTGCACGGGGCATTCTTCATGTGCTTGACAATATTAGCTTATTTAACTTTCATGGCAGACTTGTGAGGGAGGTACTATTATATCATTCATTCCCACGTTATAGTTGAGGACACTGAGGACAGAGCGGTTGAGTAATTTAACCCAAGGTCTCACCAACTTCTAAGTGACAGAGCTGGTATCTGAACTTAGGAGGCCTGGCTCATGGGTTAAGCTATTCTGCTTCTTAAGGTTCAACACTTTGCCACCTCTTTCATATCATAAGGTGTCTTTCTCCAGTTCATCCCCTCCTTTAATTTGCATGAGCACCATCCTCATTTAGTCCAGGACTGCTGCAGTAGCACTCTGGCTGGCCTCAGTCTCTGGTGTCCTACATTCCCAATCCATTTTATACGATGCCCAGACAGTCTTTCTGCAAACACTGCCCCTACCATCCTCCATGTCCAAACATTCTCAGTGATGCTGCTCTGCCAGGTGTCTATACAGATGTGCCTTTGACTCCATTTCTAACCCCAAAGCCCACTTTTCCCTCGGCTTGAAGAGTCAAGACAAGGATCCCAGCCTGACTTACTCACGATTGTCCTAGGTTGTTGTTTCCAATTTCAAGAGCCCATTAGAATCACCTGGGGCCATTTAAAATATGCTGGGTCTCATCCACACCAGTTAAACCAGGATGCCTAGAAGTGGGACCTAGCACCATTGTTTCTTTAGAAGATGTCCCAGATTCTAATGTGCAAACAAACAAGATATGAGAACTAGAGAGCTACGGAAGGCTACTTCCTGGGAGAATTAGTGACTCTTTGAAAAGTTCCAACTAACCCTATAAGCGGGAGGTAATTTAGGTGAGAAATAGTTTCATTCAACAGAAAAGAAAAGAGAAGAAGGGAGGAGAGGAGAGGAGACCAGACTAGGTACTCTTGTGTGATTCTTTTTCTCTTAACCCAAGATCTCATGGCCACTGAGTCAATTCATTCATAGTGACCCTAAAGGACAGCATAGAACTGCCCCATAGGGTTTGCAAGGCTGTAAATCTTTACACAAGCAGACTGCCACACCTTGTTTACATAGAAGGGTTGGTGGGTTCGAACAGCTAGCTTTTCAGATAGTAGTCAAGTGCACTACCACTGTGCTACCCTGGTCCCCTCTTTTTCTCTGAAGGCCTACTTATTCTCTAACTCTGCTGAGCCAGTTTATAGCTTCCATAGATTCTGCAAAGATTCAACCAAGAAATTCTCTGGGCAGGAGTTAGCTTGCTGAGCCTCAGCCAGCACGTTAAAGCTGAGGGCCGGACAGCTTTACAGTACAGCCAGACTTTGGGCCCATCAGTTGACCTGTGTGCTGGTATATATTGCATCAGTTTCCCCCTCTCTCTGGAAACTCACATATGGCTGCATAACATCACTCAAGTAATGTAGCAGGAACCCAATCAGATCTGGCCTCCGTCAGTGAAAAATTGCTTATGCCAGAGACAGCTCTGTAGGCTGAACAGATGTTGCCTTTGTTTGTTTAAATGACAGAGTTCTCCAGAGTTTGCCGCTGATGTGTTCAATTCATTCTTCTCAAAGGAACAGTCTGAAAGGCACCTGGTGTAAGAGAAGGTATCTTAAGTTACCCTGATCTGGGTTTGAAGCCTAGCTCTCTGCCTCTGCTTCTACTTCCTGTCACTTTTGGCATTTACTTTGTATTCCTCTGATCTTCAAAGTGAGGAACAGGGAGCTCTGAGGAAATGCAATGAGACACGGTAGCATTTCCAAACTTTAGGGATAAGTCAGCACGGCATTCAAGAGCCTTGAATCACATAGTGAGAAAATTATTACCGTTTTGATTTTCTTTCAATCCATTTGGTTACATGAGAGATGGAGGTACCCTGAGGGGACTGCAACTAATGTTATGAAAAACGTATAAGTTGTCGAATGGAAAACTAATTGGATCTGTAAACCCAAACCACAAAAAAATAAAATAAACCAAACTACAAAAAAATTTTCCTCAAAAGTAATAAAGAAAAGGAGGTATATTTCTGATACCTGCCTAACTTGGCTATTCCCTCCTTTTATGAATAAGAGAGCCAGTCTCAGTGAACTATGAACTCTTAGGTAATTTTAAGGGGTTGGAAATTAATTAATATTGATTAACATTTTTTTAATAGTTACTTTCATAGTAGATGATATTTAGTTAAGATAGTTCTATAAAGTTACCCTTTAAGTACATTTATGTAAAAGAAATAGGTTAAAATAGTAAATAATGGTGCACAGGTGGTTTATACGTAAGGCAAAAAGAACGGAAGTGATACCCAAATATCTGAAGTTCGGAAGGGCAAAGGTCAATGGGTATACCCCACACGGAGTCTCTCATCTATATTTACAATTTAATAAGTCTCCACCAGGAAAGCTGAAACTACTGAGCCTCTCCTGGTTTGAAATAGCTCTCCAAGACAAAGGATTTGAGGCTGCAAATTCTGATATTGTGGACAATTGGCACTGACTGCAGAATTGATCTCATTTTTAGCTTGTCCTCAGGCTGAACTGAGAACCCTCCAAAAAAAACGAAATGCAACCACTGCCATGGAGTCGGCTCCGACTCATAGTGACCCCTCCTGGGTTTCCGAGGCAGTATCATTATGGAAGTAGATTGCCCAACCTTCCTTCCGAGGAGTAGCTGGTGGGTTTGAACCACCAGCCTTCTGGTTAGCCGTCAAGTGCCTTAGGCACTATGCCACCAGAGCTCCCTGGTCTGAAGAAAATTGGTGCACTGCTCATGTTTTTAATATGCTATGACTTGTAAATGAAAAGAGTGGAGAAGGAAAATTATCATCTTGAATTGGATGAGCGATTAGTTAAAATTTAAAGAAACCATAGATTGTATTGGGTTTTGATGACAAGCCTTGGAAAGAAGATCTCTGTTTCATTAGTAATTTGAATCATTAAAGTTCTGTGCTAATCATTATTCTTAGTAAGTTAAGGAAGTGAACATTAAAGAATAATTACTCCTCTGTGACCACATGACCTTACCAGCATGATAAAAGACTAGGAGTTAGGAGAGATCATATTTAAATATAGGTTTCTATGGCCTTTGCCTCTTACCATTTTTATTAAGAAGCAACATGAAGCCCCCAAAACTATTCAACTATTGACTCTAAAGGTCCCCCCCCCCCAGGAATAAAACTTTTAACCATGAAGCACATAATAATCTACAGACAATAATTTGTTACAGGAAACGATTTAACACACCAACCTGGTGTTAATGTATCATCAGACAGGACACGTGGGTGCTTCTGCGAGAACACAGGAGCACCAGATTCCGGCACTGGCTTTCTGGTGGCAAGCTATTCGAAATCTAAAATGCCTCTAGCAGATCCAAATCCAAACACAGTGCACACTCTTTTTTCCAGTGAGTTCAGGAGACTTTGTCTCTAGTCCTGGCTCTGCTATTATCTTGCTACGGACAAGTTCTGTCTCCACCTGGGGATCATGTGTCCCATTCACAAAATGAGTGGATTATGGTAAATGAGGGTTCACATACACAATTCCAACAGGGGCCAGGCAAGTCATATAAATGAGGGAAGATGGTCAGGAGCAAGATGATGGGGAGTGGTGGTGCTGATGAGAGGATGTCTTCTCTAAGGGGGCAGCCACCATCTACTCCAGGCAACTGCCAGCCAGGAAAACATGCTCATTGTTGCCAGAGCTTCTGAATTGTCAAGACAAGCTGGAAATCCATACTAATAAAATGAGAACACTCTCAGCTTATTATTGGCAATGAATTAAAAATGATTTAAAAACACTCTGCAAAGAAAATTAACATAAATACGGGCCAGACTCAGCCTGTGGATAACCATTTCGTGACTGCCACACTAGACAGACTCCTAGAGATCTTGTAACTTTAACTTCTAAATAGCAAATCTTTGCTTTTGTGTGTAGTCTGTAAGGTGGGGATTTGACACTGTTTAAGAAAAGCAGGTGAGGAGCTGGGGCTTAAGGGCTGTTGGGAGACTGTGTTCTATAAATGGCTGCAGAAGGGTGATATAAGATCAAAAGGCAGCTGCACAAGTCCACAGGGCACTGTTCCTCTTAGCTGTTATGACAGAGGTAGTAATAACAACAGTGACATTAGGAACAAATCCACCTTTGCTTATTCAGAGACAGACATGCCAACCCTAGACTATACAGTTGTTTGGGGCACTTTTGTTAATTCTTTCATGAGTGGGGAGGGAAAACTGCGAAGCCAAATAATGGGACTCTTAATGGTCAGATAAGAGAACCACAGGTGTCAGCACCCTCTGCTTCTCCATTGGCAAGGAAGTGCTGCAAGGACACCTCCCATCCTCTAGAGGGCGGTGCTGTTACAGAGCATTTGCTTGAGTAGGTAAACAAGCGAAATTGTAAGGACTGGTGCCAGTTAGTGCTTTCCACACAATGATCTTGTTATTTAATTTTTTCTGTATCTAGTCTCAATTGCATCACCACATCATTTTCATGATACACAGTCTTCTGTGTGGAAGGAAGTAAAGAGAAGTGAGTTTGAACATTGCATCCAGCCCCAATTTCTAACATTGCTACGTTACGAAAACTATTATCTTCGTAACTCATTTTCCTCACTTATAAAAGGATAATGATAACAATTGTCCTTGCTTTCACAAGGTTGATGTAGGTTTAAAGAAATTCTACCCTCCCAGGGAAAATTCTTGGGCCTTCACTATGAGTTGGGGCTGACTCGACGGCATATAACAACCACCACCACCACCTTGGTAGTACTGAACTATGTTCCCTTCCAAAGTTCTTAATTTCATACCTAAATTTCTCCTGCTATAGTTAGAGCCCACCTGGTAAGTTTTTGCCCTCAGTGATCCTAGCACAAAACTACAAGGGGTTTAACTATATGAAACTGTCAATATTCAATACTATTGACCTACAAAAATGGCAGTCACAGACCCAAGGGAGGAAAAAGCAGCTTCCTTTCTCATACTAGTTCTGCAACATACTTGGATCTTTGCATTTGGGAAGAGTGAGACCTTGGGTAAAGAGGACATCCACTTCCTCATCACAAGTAAGGTAACATTTGTCACCCACTGCCAGCTTACAAAGTGCTTTGCATAAATATAATTTCCTTTAATCGTACAATGACCCTGGGTATGGATGTAAGCACACAGCTTTTTAACCCACATGCCTACACACTAAAGAGTGTTCAATGAACAAGGAGAAAGAAGCCCTGCCTCTCAATGAGTAGGACAGATCAAATGCTTACATGCCTAAGGACCATCTTATTCTAGTATCCCCAGAACTTTTGACAAGGACTAGGTATCTTTGCATTTCTTTCACTTTCTTTTGGCTGAAACTTTTTTCAACTTTAGCCTGACAGTCTGAGCATTCTACAAAGCACACTTCAAGTTTCAATCTTTCAAGTTACCTCCTGTGTGTAAACACATTTTAAAAAGAAGAAAACCCACCATGGAACCTAAGCCGATGAGCATTTCCCCACTGCTTTCTTTTACTCACTACCCTCAAAGAAAACAACTTTCTGTGATAGGCCTTCAGGTGATACCATACGTGCTTTAAGTTTATTCTTTCATGCAGTGACTTTTAAAAACTGTCGTAAGAATATATATAAAATGTTTGCCGAGTCAACCATTTGTATATGTATAATCTAGTGACATTATGTTCACCATGCTGTGCAATCATCACTACTGTCCTTCTCTAAATGCATGTAATAACATTTGAACATTTTATTGCACACCTATTATGTGCCAGTGTCTATTCTAGGCCGGGGCTTCAGCAATTACCATTTGTAGGCCAATCCAGCTCATCTGTGTTTGTAAATAAAGTTTTATTGGAAGATAGCCATACTCATTCATGTATTGCCTAAGACTGCTTTCCAACAGACCTGAGTAGTTGCAACAGAGAGAGTTTGACCTGTAAAACCAAAAAGGAAAAGTGTGCTGACCCCATTACAAAGAGGATACAGTGCTGAACAAGAGAAACAAAGTCCCTGTGTGACTCTAGAAACTCCTGTTCAGGAGACTGCATTGGATGAACTCTTACCACTTAACCTAAGGAACAGCCTGAGTTGGACCCCTGGGATCAGAGTAAATGCTGATGCTGGTGGCTCTCAAGGAATAAGAAAAGGGATGACAGGTGTGCAGACAGCTATGATAATGAGAGTTAGAGAGAGGAAGTATTGGGAGATGGGATTAGTTCATGTGGAAACCAGATGGAACAGGCAGGCCACAGGGATTACCACCAAGAGACACCCACACCCATGGGCCAGGTACCACGGGAATCAGAATCCCTGGAGCCATTACTGAAAACCAGTTTACTGGACTTCACCTAGGATTTCTGACTCTGGGTTCCAGAGGTGTGACTGAGCCCCCACCTTGTTAGCAGGTAGCCCCAGGTGATCCTGAAGCACAGGACCGTTTGAGAGGCACTGGGTTAGTGTTTGGTTTAGTTAGCAGTTTGATGGTGCCCCCAACACGGTCCAGTCTGAAGGTCACTGTTGGCAAGTGAGAGGGGAAAGAATGGGGGCAGAGACACACAGAGGTAGGTGCAGTGAAAAGGCAGTTTATTGTCTATTAATACTGTACAGAGGAACAGAGAGAAGCTACAAGTACAGCATCGGCTGTGGCTGGCAGTGTTATTTCTGAAGTCGGTTTTTGTTTTTCATCTGAAGGAAACACAACAGTCAAAGTACACTTCAGGTTACAGAGTACAGCAGCTAGCCCAGCAAGTCTAATTCAGAGAAAGAAGGACAGGCTCCCACCCACCCCCGCCCCCCCAGACAACCACCAAATGGATGTATTTACAGAAATATCACTCACCCCGCGTGAGCTGCTAAAGCTGAAAATTCCATCAACAACCTACATTCACTGAAAAGCTGCATCAGACACAACATTTTCTGGAACCCCTGCATGATTTCGACTCTCCTAGGCAGGAGCCTGAGATGAGAGGAGGAAAGAAGGTCCCAGAATTCCAAAGGCTGGGCCTCTTTCCACTTGCCAGAATAGCTAGCACGAATTGGAGTTAGAGCTGCACACCGAATAGTTCAGATCAGGCATTGCCTGCTGCTGGCCTTTTTGCACATAAAACTTGTCACATAACGATTAGGTGTTTCCCTGCCTCAGGTCGAAACTGAGAAGTTTCAAAGAGACTAAACTGGCTCTCCCTTAGCACCTTCAGACAATTGCATAGTTCTTTCATTGTGGAGTTGTCTCTAGGACAGGAGTGTTCCCAGCTGGGCTTGAGTTGGGCATGTTGGAGGGCTTTAGGTGATAAAGGAATTAAAACGATTTGCATGGAGCTGGAGGTTGTTTTGTTTTTTTTTTCCTTGAAATGGAGCGAATGTTTATAACCTCACCGATGTTGGAAAAAAATGTTGGTGTCTTAGGGTCGAAGGAAAAGGCCTGTCTTGACAAAGGATGCTGCCTGGGAAGAGTGCAGCAGGAGTGGGCCAGCAGACTCCCAGGCGATACTCACTCTGTCCACAAGGCAGAGGAACAGATGTGGGTGACAATCTTGGTGAAACTGAGTGTGTCTTGGCCTAGAAACTATGGAATTTGGCAGAAACACAGGGAAAAAAAATCCAAGAATTTAAGATCAGAATCTTTTATGGATGTTGTTGTTGTTGTTATGTGCCATCTAGTCGGGCCCGACTCATAGCGACCCCTCCTTGGGTTTCCGAGGCAGTATCACTACGGAAGTAGGATTGCCCAACCTTCCTTCCGAGGAGTGGCTGGTGGGTTTGAACCGCCAGCCGTCTGGTTAGCAGGCAAGTGTCTTAGCCACTATGCTACCAGAGCTCCTTCTTTTATGGATAGTTGAAGGTAATCTTCTCCTGTGTCTACTTATCTTTGTAAACAGGATATAGCCCCATTGATACTTGCAAGGCCAATAATATCTGTTCAGTCTTATGTTATTGGTTTATATATTTATGTATAGATTACAGATGACCAAGAAGGAACTCTGGTGGCACCAAAAGGCTGGTGGTTCAAACCCACTGGCCACTCAGCAGGAGAAAGATGAGGCAGTCTGCTTCCATAAAGATTTACAGCCTTGGAAACCCTATGAGGCAGTTCTACTCTGCTCTGTAGGGTTGCTATGAGTAACAATCAACTTGATGGCTGTCGGTTTGGTTTTGGGATTTTGCTAGATGACCAGGTACTTCTGCCTCACCGTTTCACACATATTATGGAAATGCAACCTAATGAGTAGGCTCTTCACCTCAAATATAGCAATCACTCTTCAATATGTGAAAGAGTTGGGCTCTGATCATTGCTGGGCTTGGTTTACATTTTAAGTAGCGATCTCTTTCCAAAAGATCATTATATATTATTAAAAGGTATAGCCCAGAGAGCTATGAAGAGCTGTAATTTAGCCATATTACATAGTTTATCTCATGGTAAATATAGAAAGCTTGATCTTACAACCTACATCTGTTTGGAAACAGTGGATTTCATAGAGTGATGGGACAGGGCCGGGTCATGGGACCATTCTTTATACCCCAAAGGTCAGGTTTAGTGCTAAAGAACTCATCAGAAAGTTACCTAAGGGGATGGAGAAATAATCAAGGATGTTTTAAAACTCAAGCTCTATAATGCACATAGAGTTCATTATAAAAATATTATTCCTTAAAAAAATACTTAAATGTAAAATATTCCATTTCTATAGCCATGCCTCACTCCCACCCATACACGCTACTCATCTTTGACAACACTAAATGGGGCCACCCCTCATTATGGTTCAAGAGCAGCTTCTGAGTCCATCTCTCTTACTTTTTCAATCTGTGCCAGCTGTGCTTACCAATACGCTCCCTGACCCAGGAAGGGGTTCACAAGAACACTTCCTCACAATGGGTAGGACTGTGAGGAAATGACCACAAGAGGTCATGGGCTCCACGAGGCCCACCTGGGGAATGACAGTGTGCTACTGCAGGCTCAGATGGGAACACAGAAACATGGCCGGCTGCCAGAAGGGCAGCAGCAAGGCCCCAGCTGTGACCATGTTAAGCTCCCTGGGCCACACTTGTGAGGTGCTGCCTCAAGACTCCTGTGATGTCATTTACAGCTCTGAAGAGGGCTGGGCAGGGGTAGAGAAGAGAATGTTGTGTTAATACAGCTTTGAAATACAACCTGCGTTTTCTTAAGAGGACAGAAAAGAACCTAAACAGTGATGCTAAGGCAAACTGTCAAATGGCACATCAGAGCGTTTTTTTTTTTTTTTTTTTTCATTCATTTTGTTAACATCACAAGGCAGAAACATTCTGTAAACATATATACCATACAGTACATTAACCAGAGGCAAAAGGAAAGAAAACCACCCTGTAATCTTTTCTTTTTGTATTTCTGTTCTTTCAACTCTAGGACTGCCTGAAGTTTAGGGAGAATTTAGAGTTTGTAAGATATACTTGTCTTGCTAAAAATGCAGTGACTTGCAAAAACATAACCCCAGGTGATGAATGAGAAGCAATATGTGGGGGGGAGATGATCATTCACACCTCAACCTGTAGAAACTTAGAAAATAGTCACAAAATACAAAAAAAGTCATTAATTTCAGGAAAACATTTTTTTTTCCTGCTTAGTAAAAGAGAACACTGAAAAGTGATGTTTTACAAAAGTTAAGGCTGCCTAGATCTTTGATGCAAAAAGTCTGCGGTTCCCAAAATACCTATTTTCACATTGAAAGCAAGTTTGTGTGTGTGTGTGTGCGCTACAGTTCTGATCTTTTTACGTCAGCTCAAGTGCAGAGAGGAAGCAGAGGCCTACTTTAGCTATATAAAAATTAGGGAGAGGCTGGTCTAAGAATCTTCACTGAAAGTGCCCTTTGAAAATTTCATGATGTAATCTTTATTTTAACCTTTTCTACATGATGTTTTATTTTTGTTAAAATGGGAATTTTATTTTGAAGCTTAAAGCTTTGAAAATACACATAATGCCTTGTGCTTGTAATAAAAGACTTAATTTTCTTTTTCTCTAGAAAAATGCAGGAACTTTTTCCTGATAAGACAAGAAGAGGGCTACACAAAGAGGTGAATCGGTCACCAGAGATCAAAGATGCCATCTCCCTCTTCAATTCCAGCCTCCTATGATATATACTAGTAATTGTATGCTCCTGCTAGGCTGTATTATTCAACAGACAAGAGATATTTTCCAGTTCCGTCCTATTCGGTGGAGTTCAACATACTTGGATCAGGAAATTAAGGAGCTTCTAAAAGATTGCATATTTATACAATTTCTTAAATGTACACTTGAAATATACTGAGAATTCAATGGAGTCCTTGGGTAGTATGAATAGTGATATACACTCAACTGCTCATCCACAGGTTGAGTGTACCCAGAGGCACCTTGGAAGATAGCCCTAGCAATCCACTTGTAAAAAAACCAGCCATTGAAAACCCTCTGAAGCAAAGTTCTACTGTGACACACATGGGGTGGCCATGAGTTGGAATGACTCCATGACAATTAATTGTTGAACTGGTTTTGGGGTTCAGTAACACCTGTGCAAGTTGCAGAAACACAACCTGAAAGTGCCTGCCTTGGAATGGTTTTTGTTATAAACAAACATTGCTGGAAATGAGACTATCCCCACAAGGAAAGGGTCCTTTGGTGGGTTAAACTCTCCAGTGGGTCATATGATGGACAGACAGGCCTGGGCTTCTGGGTTTTGAGTATGAACACTGAAGCCCTCGCTGAGGATTCTGCCTATGCTCACTGTGTTTTCAACGGACAGGGCTGACGCTCTGTAAGACGGAAGAACTAGCAGAGTAGTTGGAACTTTGCCTCTATCACCATATTCTCTCCGCCTCTTTTGCAACCCAGGGTTCACCGGCATTAAATTAATGATAAATTTTATGGATGTTCTGTGGTGTCTTAAAACGAATTTTGCAGGATAAGCTGTTTTCACACTTGATCTTAGTGTTTTGCTACAGAGATGATAATGTGTCTCCATTACCCCTTTGACAAAAGCTGACCCTAATAAAAATAAGCAAAAAACCAAACTCACTGCCATCTATGTGATTCCGACCCACAGCAACCCCCACTGGGTTTCTGAGGCAGTAAATCTTTACCAAAGTAGATTGCCCAGTCTTCCTTCTGCGGAGTGGCTGGTGGGTTTGAACTGCCAACATTCTAGTTAGCAGTCAAATGCCTTAGGCATTTTGCCACAAGAGCGCCTCCCTAACGAAAATAACCTATTCTAATTGCACGTAGAAAAAACACATTAACCACCAGGAAGTAAAATAGAATAGGTGGGAATGTGAAGTAAATACACGTTTATTACCAATTCAGAAAGAAGTCAAATCAAATTAGCTCTAGAAGTTGTTTGAGTTTCCAGAAAGCCTTTGAATAATTTTCAGATTGCTGAAGAGGCTTAAGGAGAGCAAATTTTGGGTTTGCACAGAAAGGAATTCCCTAGCCCTCTTTCTTCCTGTTGTTGTTGTTATGTGCCATCGAGTCAGACCCGACTCAAAGCAACCCCTCCTTGGGTTTCTGAGGCAGTATCACTATGGAAGTAGATTGCTCCATCTTCCTTCCGAGGAGTGGCTGGTGGGTTTGAACTGCCAGCCTTCTGGTTAGCAGTCAAGTGCCTTAGGCACTACACTACCAGAGCTCCTAAAGAGACAGCCCGGCTACCTGGTGGGGAGTGGCTAGTGGGTTTGAACCACCAGCCTTGGGTGTGGCAGGTGACTGCCTTAGGCCTGAGGCCATCCTAGATCAAATATTAAATGACATCACTGGATACCGCAAATCACTTTTAGAGTAGCATCTTTTTTTTTTAAGTAACATAATTATGGGTAAAAGAGATATAAAGTGAAAAAAAAATTGCCTTTGTTTCACAAGGAGCCCTGGTTGCACAATGGTTAAAGCACTCAGCTGCAAACCGAAATGTCAACGGTTTCAAGCCACCTGCCAATCTGCAGGAGAAGGACATGGCAGTCTGCTTTTGTAAAGACTGACAGCCTTGGAAACTCTACGGGACAATTCTACTCTGCCCTTCCAGGGCTGGCATGAGTCAGAATCAACTCAATTGCAATGGGTTTGGTTTGGGGTTAGTGTGTTGCCTTGTGCATTAAAAAATATTCAAGAACACCCAAGTCATCAAGATATTTCAGGATATGTGGGGTTAAAATTTAACTATTAAAAGACCTTTAATTAAATGCCATTGAAAATGTATTTATAAACAAATGGAATACTCTTCCCCCTTTCTCTCCTTTTCATTAAAAAGGAAGCTGGTCACAAGATTTGAAAAGAAAACCCAACTAACCATTAGCTCAAAGACCATGCTTTTGCAGCTTCACCGCTGATTCTTTAATTAGTCTGGTTAGGTTACTAAGTGGCCTGCATTGTGAAGGGTGTGATGTCAGACAGTCCAACGTGTCCCCAGAGAACATACAAGCATAGCAGTGGAGCCAGAACACTCAGTCACAACTCTGTTTACATTTTCATAACTTGTTCCTCTAGGTGGGATTGTAGTTTTTATCCCATAAAAAGTATTGGCTGAACTGGAATCTCCACTATGGTAGGAAAAGGATGCAAATTATGCAAATATATAGGCCATATTTAAACATACCTTCAATTACCTGTAGCCACAAAGAAATTTCATAAAGGTAGCATATCTTAACTTTAAAAACTATTAAATGATAAATTTTAATAATAAAAATACAAAGAGAACCCTAATTTATCCAATTTGCTAACCACTATTCCCTGTAATAAGGAGCCCTGGTGGTTCAGTGGTTAAGTACTTGGCTGCTAACCAAAAGTTCCATGGTTTGAACCCACCAGCTGCTCCACAGGGGAAAGATGTGGCTGTCTGCCCCTGTAAAGGTTGTAGCCTTGGAAACCCTATGGAGCAGTTCTACTCTGTCCCACAGGGTGACTATGACTTGGAATGGACTTGACAGCCCCAGGTTATTCCCTATAACCGATGGATGAGAATGAAGATCTTTGAGATCTTCTGTGCCGTGTTGTAGCGAGAGGTGGATCAAACTTTTCTTCATGAATAACGTGTTCAATTAGGCAAGTGAACTCGTTCACTTATGGAAATTCTCTATCCTGGAAGATTCTGTTTTTCAAACAGCAAGCCCAAGGGTTCTAAGTTCTGTCCTTCAGCTCACTAACTGTGCTTTAAAAACTCATATGGGATGGTTTTAATCCCCAGCTGTGTAGAAGAGATTAGCTATGGTACCTTTTTAGATTGTTTCTTTCCTAAAACAATAGATTGTCCAAATCCTTCTGCATACATAGATTTATTTGGCATGTCACGACATTTAAAGTTTAAATGATCATGTACTGAGAAGCCTGAAGCCAAGAGTAGAGAGATTTCTAGGCATCAAAACCAGGTTTCTAGTAATGGTACCAGAGCAGCTTTATTCAACTGGAGCTGCTTAGGTGGCCTAAGGTTGAAAGATAATTTTCCAACTATTCAAAAGCACACCCTGGCAGGGTCACCTTAGAAAGTGGAATCAGTTCCTTCCTTAACTTTTTTGGTTTACATATTGGTGATAAAATGACTTACTTTGTGCTCATTAAAAACATATTTGAGAAAAACTATGAAAGTAGAAAAAAAAAGCCGTTTTTTTCCTTTTACAATTGGAATAAATACAACTTTCTATCAAGAAATTGGAAAACAGTACTTGATTAGATCTCACACTGAGCAAATAGAAAAACAGGGCAAATTTAGTTGGCCCTGGAATAAAACTCTCTCAAGACTACCTTTACTTTGCATCTCCTTTCCACAGAGACTGGCTCCATGTAGTGTATCTGCTGTTTTCTGAAACTATGTTTCAAGGAACCTAGATAATTTTGTGAATAATTTGCAGCAATGCTATGAACATCTGAGCAAATAACTTAAAAGTTAATATATCTCTATTATTAAAATCAGTTAAAACATTACATATTTATTTCATTCTTATATTATTATTTTACTAAATAACTTCCCTTTGGTTTCACTATGGATGTGGCTGTTGGCTTGGGGTTGAACAGAGGTGCCAAGAAAGAACTGTTCATTGTGTTGAAGATAAAAAATATTCTTTGATGTTCTGGAATCTCTAAAAGTTTAAGAAACAATGATTTAAGCAGCTCAGCTATGTGCCATTCAATCAGTGTTTGTTGAGTGAATTTAATTCATGTTAAGGAAACAGGTCTTTCCTAATCTTGTTAATTTTTTTTTTACATTTTAGAGTTGTTTTCTTTTTTTAAAATCTTTTTGTGGTGGGTAAGCCTACATATTGAAGTGATCTGAAAGACTCTTTCTCATGAGGACAGCAAGAACAGAGTACAGATGCAAGGCTCTGTGATCAACTGTGCACATGAGATGAACAGTTAATACAGTTACAGCACCATCCACGATGAAGTAGGAACACTGAGTAACCACTGTAGGTCAGAAAGACTGTTATAGAAATATGGTCACTGCAGAGAAACTCCTCAAAATGATCCCTTCATGGAAAATACATTAAGATGATCAGAAAATATCCGTGAAAAAGAAAAACAATATAAAATTTTACATATATTTTTTTTGAGAGCATAGAAACAAGGTTTGTGAATTTGCCTAAGTTTAGAGACCACTACAGATGCTTAAAACAATGTTTGTTTCATGTCCTTAGAAAATTAAAAATGGTGCTTGTTATATAAAGCGTTCATCAGTTAAGCCATAGAAGAGAGACGGCTGCTGACAGGCACGTCACAGAATCAGTTCCTAAATTTCAGCTGTGACAAGCACTGGGTTCTTCTCCTTCACATCAATTTCATCTCAGTTTCAACAGAAGGAAAGCCATTGATGCACAATACTGTAATCTGGAAGTTTACGTAAGGCAGCAAAAAGCATCACCCTAGATTTGACAGACTAAGTAAGGTCCACTTTTGGCTACACTAGCAACCAGCTAGAGCCAACAGCATTTTGCCACACAAGATATAAAACCAAAAATGCACACCAAGGGAGGCAAGTGAGAAATCAGTGATGTGGCAGTGTGTGTCTATGTTATAGGATCACGCTACACCATGAAAATTCCCAGTGCTAATAGGTTAAATTCCAGTCAACTGAGTTAAGGCTACTATAGAACTGGTTGATATGAAGAGTTCATTCCAATGGAGCAGTAAGGAATTGATTCACTCTTGAAGACACAAAGAAAGGTTTAGAGGAAAAGCAAGTTCTTGGAAAGAACGAAGCACACACATGCATGTTGTCTCTCAGGTGAGGAAACTGGAGAAAAATGATAGGGAAAAAAAAAAATAAGAGAAATCAAAGCAATCCAACTGCAAGGCAAGGCAGGTGTTTGCTTCCAGTTCACAGTATTGCAGTTAGTGGAACAGCAAGGTCTGCATAAGTGGTGGAGAGCACACAGGCTGCCCAGAAGAAAAGGGAGGAAAGAGTGGTCACATGACAACACAGCACTGACAGCGCTTTTTCTTTTGGGTACCTGGGGCTGGCTCTGTGGCCAGGCTCTCTTCCTTCCCTTCTGGGGATGAGGGCTCTGTGGTATCGGACACTGGCCTCCCGGACACAAGCTCCGCCGCATTCCCATCAATAGTGGACACGTCCGTCACTGTCTTCTCCCTCAAAGACTTCTCATCGTCTTCATCAATGAGGACCAATTCAGCCTTGATGGTTTCATCATAGCCTAGCACCTTCTTGGTCTCCTCTTCATCCTCGATATTTTGGTAGCCCATAAAGATCATGGTGACTGGCTGATCTGAGTTTGCCTCCGGCCCTTCTGCACTGGGGGCTCGGGCCTGCTGCCCTGGGTTCCCGGAAGAATGATCTTTCCTAGATTTGTGTACCATTTCTAACTTGGCTTCCTTGCACAGCATGTGTTCCTTTGGGTGGCCGAGGCTCCCATCTGCGATCACAGTCCTTTCTGACATATGCCCTTCTCTTAAGTTTGATTGTCCAGCCTTCTGAATAAGCTCTTCTACATCCTTTGCGCTTAATTTGTGTACTCCGTTTTCTACAACGGTGCCACCTGAGTGCACCTCATAGACTACTTTGGTACCGTCATCATAGACTTTGACTCCTCTCTGATGGACCCCTTCTGGGCCAATGGTGGATGCAGAGAGAATCTTGGTCTCTCCTGTTTGTTTGTCTTTCTCCACATTAATTTCCATGGCGTACACAGCTTGAATGAAAACAAGAGAAAGGAAGTGCATGTTACAACAAAAAAAGCCAGTGAATGGTTAATTGCCAAACAGACAAAAAAAAAAAAAAAAAGGGTTTTGTGCCCTTTCTAGACTAACTACCAAGCATCTTGAGTGTTAGAGTGAGGTGCACGTTATGGGCAGAGGTGGTTATAGGTATTTTAACACAGCAGCTCAATGCACTGGGAAGGCAGATGTACAGAGCTACTGTATCTCGGTGGCACTCACACTTCCCCGGAAGACCTGCTAAAGTTAGTCCACAAGAGACTGTTTAGGTCCAATGTCATGATTCACAACAAGGCTGGCAACATGCAAGTCTATCTTGATTAAGGGCTTACCCTAGGTTTACAGATGATTTTAGCCATATACAGATATTAATATGTATCCTAATTCTAAAACCTTAAATCTTTGTTAGCATTTTCCCCATACAGTCTCCTGTGGGTTTTTTCCTTCTACTATAAAGAAAGACTATGCAAAGAGTTTTTCAAGTGGGACATGGTAATCCTTTACTGTGCTATAAAATAGGATATTTACAAAAATTCAAAAGGTATGAAAAGATTCAGATTATATGCTCTGTGAGAACCTCAGTCACTTTGTTAGGTTTCTTACACAGAAACGGGAAGCAGAACAAGAGAGAAGTCGAACCATCTTAGGATACTGGAATTGAGGACAATGCGTGCAGGACTCCTTCCTGTGTACACAGTGCCACGTCCTCATGATTCTGTCCCCATCTTTCCCATCCCATCTGTCCCTTTTCTGTTCCACTGCCACTATTCAATTTTAGACACACATTTCCTCTTTCCTAGATTCATGGGAGAGCTCCCTACCCGGTCTTCCTGACCCATTTCATCCTAACTCCTTCTGCCACTCTGGTGTTCCCAAAGACCAGCTCTTTCCCTGTCCTATAGGCTCATGTGATGAGTCATACTTTGAGATTTGTTTCTCCGTGGGCTCCTTGTGAGGCAAATGCTCCACATGGAAGGAAACTGGATGTCAGATTCATAGAGCCAAGAGTCCCCAGGTACCCTGAACCTAGATGATTCAAGAGCAGCTCAAACATACCAGCTTCAGAACTGAGCCTATCATCATCTCCCCAAACCCTTCTGTAGTCTTGATGTTAACATCAGCACTACTACTAGTCTCTCAAGCCAGAAATCTCAAAATCATCCCTACTTGCTCTCTGGTTCCTAATTTTCCATAGCCAATCAATGGTGAAGGATAACTGATTCTATTTCAAATCTATCTCCCATACATCTCCTTACCTCTATCTCTACCACCACTAGGAACCCAGACCAGACTTTTTGTTTTGCACAGTAACCTTGTTTCTAATTTTATCTGACACATCTCTCTTCTCAGTCTTGTCCAGGGGTCTACAAACAATGGGGAAGGGCCAAAGTCAGCCAAAGCCTGTTTCTACATGGCCAGAGGAGCTAAGAATGGTTTTTACATTTTTAAAGACTTGTTTTTTGTCATTGTTCAAAAAGAAAAAATATATATAAGGCAGAAACCATATGTGGCCCACATACTCAAAAATATTTATGATTTGGCTCTTTACTGAAAACGTTTGCTAACCTCGGCTAGTCCATGTTCCACACTGCCCACAGAGTTACCTTTCTCATAAATTCTGTTGTCTGTATAGGATAAACACTAAAACCCCCAAAAGTTGGTATAGAATTCCCTTCAGAATTTGTCTGCAACCTTCCTTTCTAACCTTGTCTTCCAGCCCCACTCATTCCCTGTACACACCAGCCATAACAAACTTCTCACTGTTCCCAGGACTCTCAATATCCTTCCATAACTGCTTGTCCCAATGCCTGCTCTCCTTCTGCTAGATTTCTTATCATTCTTCCCCCTGGCAAGCTCTTCAGCGTATTATGTCACGTCTCTGCTTATCATTCCCTGAGTTCCTACCTCTTTCTGAAAAACAAGTTCCCTAACCTATGTTAAGAAGATCCACATTTTTCAAACTATTTTTTCAATTTTACTTTCCACCATACTCCCTTTCCTTCTGCCACAATCAAATAGCGCCATTCCACATCTAAGCATTTCTTGCATTCGCTTAAGATTCCTGTCTCCTGAAATAAACTTCTTCTGAGTTCCTGTACATCCAAATGCGACCCACCCAGCAATGTTGGGGCCACCTGCCCCTTCTTCCTTTGATGTTCTCCTTCCTAAATCATCTCCTCAAGATTCTCCAAACACTTTTTCTAAACCTCTCTGAAGGCACTTAACACTGCACTCTACAGTATAATTATTTGTGGGAATGTTTTATTAGCTTCCTTACATTTTTAGGATCCTTGAGGGCTACCTTCCTGCCTGACATCATTTTATGATTTCCCTTCTGTGATAGTTGGAGCTGTGTGTCAACTTGGCTGGACCCCAGTTCTGTGTGGTTGTTCCCATGATGGGATCAGATGACTGTGTTCTGAGTGGCCAGTCTGCCCAAGGGGAGTTTCCCTAGGGGTGTGGCCTGCTTGCAATGATATCCAAGGACATCCTGGAAGAGCCGCATTCCTTAAGCGATTGGAACCCTGGTGTGCGAACTACAGACTTCTGTGAGTGAGCGGCCCATCGCTCGGCCTGGAGATCTCGGATTCATCTTTTGTTGGAATCAACAACCAGTATACTGCATGCCAGCTTGAATCTCTCGGCTCCCCTGTGCTCGTGGAAGCCAAGGCGGCCGCAAGCCCCATCTCCTCCAGAGACGGACTTTTCGGCTTGGACTTGTCGGCTTCTATACGCTTGTGAGCCATTTTCCTAAGATAAATTTCTCTCTCTCTCTCTCTATAAATATATATATATATATATATATATATACTTTGCTGGTTTTTTGTGTTTCTCTAGAGAACCCAATCTAACACACCTTCCCTCCAGCATCTCCCTTAGAGCCTTTTGTGTAGAAGGTATACGACAGCTATATCTATGAAATGAATGCTACCAATTGAAGAATCTAATTTGATTATCTTAATCTAGCCATAAATACTTGCACAACAGGTCAACAAAATGAGAAGATACACATAGTAATTACTGTTTGATATGGTTTAAAAAATATCAATGATACTATTCCATTTACTTGTGTAATAAGATATAATCTGTTCATGTTCACATTTAACTAAAAATGTTGTTGTTGTTGTTGTTGTTGTTACGTGCCGTCGAGTCAGCCCCGACTCATAGCGACCCCTCCTTGGGTTTCCGAGGCAGTTATCACTACGGAAGTAGGACTGCCCAACCTTCCTTCCGAGGAGTGGCTGGTGGGTTTGAACTGCCAGCCATCTGGTTAGCAGGCAAGTGTCTTAGCCACTATGCTACCAGAGCTCCCTAACTAAAAATACTATGAAGCAAAATCCAATGCTTGATTTTCATGGCATCCATTTTAAAAGCTTCACTTACTCAGCACAAAAATCTTGAGTTTCCTCAAGTGACAAAGTTGGAGGCCAATCATTATTTGTCATAGAAGTACATGGACTCCTACATAATGGCTAAGTACATGGACTCCTACATAATGGCTGTGGTATCAAAAGGAGTATATCTAATTTATTTTGAGATTTTCCACAAAATGTGCCATGAGGATTCTAATTCATGCAGAGAGAGGGGACTGACATTTAAAATTCAGCAAAGACTCTAAAGAGCTGGTTCTTTAAATATTACATTTATATTTAAAAGCACAGCAGATCACTCACTCGGGGATATTTTTCCTGTGAGTAGGGTGAGACCAGGGAGAGGGCTTCTTTGCCCAGATAACATTTTGGTGCCGAAACCCAGGACACGAAAACAAGCAGGCCCAAGCGAGAGCAAGCTGGAGACACAGGAGGAGTCATCTTAAAGGAACAGAATGAGCTTTAGGCTCCATAAAAGTGTGGTTCCACATTCTTCAGCTACATTCATGCCCTTCTCTTGTACGGCATACTTAGGTGAACACACTGAGAAGCTCTGACTTAACCCAAAGGCAAGATGTAGTCTTCATGGATATACACATGGGAATGTTATTAGGCATTTAGAGAACTACATAGAGATGTGAAGGTTTATCTTAAATAAATGTGTTGTTTGTGGCTAACCACTTATATTTTGCTTCAGTTCTGAGACAGTAATATTTTGAACTGTAAATTAAGGTGGCTATGAACCAGTGGGAAAATAAGACTTACATTTTAATATGCTGCCACAATCAACACAGTCATAGGACATATTTAAATAAGGAAGATAATCAGATTGTCAGTTGTAGGTACAATACTTAAATATTCACCAAACATTCAGTACTTTGTGAACAAAAAGACACATTGACTTTCAATCAATATAGAATATGGTATAAAATAATTTATATCCTGTCACAGATAGATATAAAATTATTAATATGAAAATGTTTAGAGATTTCCCTGTTGATCTGTCCACTGCTGAGCATCTTATTTTTTACTCAAACAAAACAAAACAAAACAAAAAAAACCCCACCAAACTCACTGCCATTGAGCCAATTCTGACTCATTGAGACCCCTTTTGGGTTTCCTAGGTGTTAAATCTTTATGGAAGTAGATTGCCCAGTCTTCCTTCCATGGAGTGGCTGGTGGGTTTGAACCACCAACCCTCTGGTTAGCAGTCAAATGCCTTAGGCACTATGCCACCAGTGCTCCTTATCCTATTATTGTTGGTCCAATTCTCCCTTCTCCACCACCCTAACTCCCAACCTGAGTTTGTCTTTGCCTCTTCCTAAAATTTGGGCTTGGACAGAAGGGAAGAATGAAGAGAAGTTCTTTGCTAGAAAAGTTAAGTAGATCCACACAATAACGTGTTGAGAAAAAGTTTAGGGGGAGAGAAAGCAAAAGCTGTAAGGGATTTGGATGGAGAGGGAGCCTTTGTGGCAGTGAATGATGCTCTGGACAGAGTGATGCGGGGAGAAAAGACAGTGGAACAGGAGAAGTGCTGCCGGGTGAAGATATGAATCAGATCCCTTTTAACATCATTTGGGTCAAATAGGTAAAGAACAGAATTCCTATTTAATTCCTTATTGGTCTGTGATTTTACACTGTATTACTACTTTGGAAAGTTTAGACCTTCTTCATATAGGTTAGGACACTTGTAGTTATTCAGAAAGAAATAGGCACTTGAGGCAAAGATAAGCAGAGGTGAAACATAAAACTGAGTAGGAGTCTGCAAGTGGGGAGGCATGAATGACAATCTGGGCGGTCACAGGGATAAGCAGTTATGAAAGGATGCTGAGTAACCTGGGGATGGGTGAAATTTGTTATGGCTGAGTGTAGCATGTTGGTGCAACAGGAAGACACGGCTAGAAAGGAAAGTTGCAGACAACTTCTGAAGGGAATAATATGCCAAGCTAAGGCCTGGCTCAGAGCCTGAACCACGTGGGACATGGTTTCGTTAGGGTTATGTATTTGTATTTATACTACATGTGCTACACAGTTTTTCCAATATTTCATGAATATAAGGGTAGAAAATTTTAACGACTGTAACACATTTCTATCATAAAATAAACTCAGACATGTGCAATAAATGTAACTTTCATATATTTTTTTCCCAGATGAAATATGAAGCTTCAAAGGAACCACAAACTTTAGTAGGCTCTGTAAAAGTGTGGTCCCACATTCTTTGGCTACATCCATGCCCTTCTCTTGTAAGGTGTACTTAGGTGAACACACTGAGAAGCTCTGATTTAACCCAAAGGCAAGATTCAGCCTTCATGGATACACATATAGGAACATTATGAGGCATTTACAGAACTATATAGAGGTGTGAATGTTCTTAAATAAATGTGTTGCTTGTGGCTAACCACTTATATTTTGCTTCAGTTCTGAGACAGTAATATTTTGAACTGTAAGTTAAAGTGGCTAAAAAATAGTGGGAAAATAAGACTTACATTTTAAATTCAACATTTTGTTTTTAAAGTATATGATTTTAAAAACTTTTCTGTATAGTGCCTAAGGCATTTGACTGCTAACCAGAAGGCTGGCGGTTCAAACCCACCAGCCACTCCTCAGAAGGAAGATGGGGCAATCTACTTCCGTAGTGATACTGCCTCAGAAACCCAAGGAGGAATCGCGATGAGTCGGGGCTGACTCGACGGCACATAACAACAACAACAGCTACTGCCAAGCAGTGTATAGTCCAGACCTCTCACTCCAGACACTCTCATGTCCTCCACTCTAACCACGAACAATTCTGTTCAATACACCTTTATTTTCCTTCAGGGTTCTCCATGCCACAGGCACAATAAATAGTCTCTGTGGTGATGAGGCTCATGAGGGCTTAATCTAATGAGCTTGTGCTCATCTAATGAAAATAAGACAATGATGAGGGGGTGCTATTGAGAAGAGGAGGCTTTCTGAAGAGACCCTGAAGGAGATTTTGAAAGAGCCCCATGGACATAAAGTATGTGAAGAACAGTTCTCTGAAATTTTCTGGTGGAAAAAGAGATGGAAAACAGTTCAATGGAAGCTTCAGTGGTGGCACAAATGGAATCTGGAAGTTTTTTTTTTTTTTTTTCAGTAAAATGATGACATTTGATACTGATGACACATTTTATAATAGGATATATCATACAATGATGACAACAAGGTTGGTGTATATAAAGCACTTTTGCTATTCTTTCCAACAACCTAGTGAGACAGCTGAATAATATGTTCATTTCATTAACATGGAATAAAAACTACAGCGGCTAAGTATTTTCTTCAAGGAGATACAAAGGAATGGCTTGACTGGGGCTTTGATTCTGGACCTCTGGGTTTGGTTTACTTGGTTCTTGCTGTCTCATCAGTAGAACTACCACCTTGAAGGGGCAGAGACAATTCTAATGGGAGTTGATAATCCCACTTTCTAGGTTCTGAAACCATCCATGTGTCAGTTAGAGTATAGGGTCCCGGGGAAGATGGCTACCTGGAAAATGATGGGGAGGGCGAGGGGGAGAAGCCACTGTGGCCTGGAACTGTGCACGGCCCAGAGATGGGTCTGAGAGCAGAGAGTGCTTGGTTCTGGTTCAATCATATTCCCATTTCTCCATATGCTCTCTTGGTCCTTGTTACTTTCAGCTTTGGCAAAGGTGAGAGCAAACACTGTCAGAAACCCAGGAAAGAAAGCAAGATCACCTGCCACAAATAAGCAGGGGAAGGAGACGATGATAGGACTATTATAGAGTGAGGCCCATTGTTTGTCCAAAAAAACATACAAAAGACATGGCATTCCATGAAGATGAAACATTCAATAATTATTAAATGCCCGCCTCGGGCTTCTCCCAGCTAACTGTCTTTAATTTGCTGTGATCAGTGGAAGGGAGGGGCAGAACTCATCTTTAGTCAGTAAGATGGGAGGTGTTAGAGGAGGAAGAAAGAACAATGGATTTGAATTCCTATCTAGATCACACCCTATCTTTGGGCCCAAATTTCCCCCATTTGTACAATAAGGGGTAGGTCTTGATAATCTCCAGAACCAACCCAGTTTTGACATTTTATGGTGCTGTCAACAGCCTGTGTAGCGTGAGTCAGTGATGTGTAAATTATGGTAGGGGGGAAGAAAGCAATCAGATCCTGGCCGCCACCAGCACAGAGGGTGTTTGGCGGAGGTCATCCCAATATAATGAACATCCAAGAGCTGGTATCACATTGGAACACAGCAGGCGAGCAATGCATGTGTTTGGCTTATGGAATGAACATACATATAGACAGTCTTGTCCTTTGAAGAATGTAATTATCTATATACATATATGTTCATAGTTTGTCACGACTTCAATAATGAAAATAAGGAAACTTATGCAGTAGATTCTCCCTCTATTCACAGAGAGCAAATCTCCAATTTCAAAAAGTAGTAATCAAAACTTTCTTTGAATTGTTTTTTCACACTTTGGTATTACTCACTGCTGTTGAGTCAGATCTGACTCATAGCGACCCCTCCTTGGGTTTCCAAGGCAGCAGCATCACTACGGAAGTAGATTCCTCAACACTTTATTATTAAATTAGTATAAATGAAAAATAAGTCAGCAAAGGTATAATGTTGATGGATACCAAAGAGAAAAGCCAATTGCTCATATGTGATTTTGTTTCCATATGTTTTGGTCAAGAATAATGAACTTCAGGCTGGAAAGTACCATACGAAAGATTGATAAAAAGGAACTGCAGCCCAGGTGGGTAAAGTAGGTTAGAAAACAATCAAGTATCTAGGGTTATCAATGCTCTCGGTGCTTTGGACCCTGGGTCCCAGTTCCCTCGTCCATGAGTTTGTCTCAGGAATCTTAAACGTCAGGAAAGCTGGAGGCTGACACCTAACTCTTAATTTTTAAAAATGAGAAGGAAGGGATTCTATAAATTACACCATAGTGAGCTTGACAATGCTGATCCATTTTAGAGTTCCTTTTCAAAGAGAGAGATCACCAAGAGCCAGTAGGGGTTCATCAGGCAGAGGCTATGCAGATTAATCTCATTTTATTTTTTGTCAGCATCTCTAGATGGATAGATTAGGTGAATGCCAAAGAGAGAGTATATCTGGATCATTGCCAAGCCAAAACCCCACTGACATCGAGTCAGTTCTGACTCATGGTGACCGTATAGGACAGAATAGGTCTGCTTCTTAAGGTTTCCAAGAATGTACATCTTTACAGAAGTAGACTGCCACATCGTTCTTCCCCAGAGCAGCTGGTGGGTTCGAACTGCCCACTTCTCAGTTAGCAGGCAAGTATTTTAACCACTGTGCCACCAGGGCTTCTTTGGATCATCACCCAGCCTCTTCTATGTTTGCAAACCAGGCAGAAACACTTCAGCTGTTAGGACAATTGCCAGGACTTGTGGCTGGTTGACTGACCATGCCCCATAGGGCTGATTTAGGGTCACCACGGAGCAGAAGATCACTAACGCTGTGCCACAAGGCTCTGACTTTGGTTCTAACTGTGAGACAAGTTTATCAAGAAAATGGTGGGTTAAGAAAAAAAAAAGCTTACTTTGCAGATTTGAAGTAACACTAAAGTGAGAAAGAATGTGCGACTCTGAGGCACCACAGTTATGAGCTATGAACACACCAACAACAGTGCAGAGCTTTCTACTTTTAAAACTGTTAAACTCTTCATCTAAGTGAAATATGACAGAAGTACAACACAAGGACAGAGGAAATGTTACACTGGAAATGAGAGAGGCACCAAGGCCCCGACTACCAAGTCCCATTACAACACTTCCCTCCCCACCTTCCTGTTGCGCCTGCGTAGCTCCATGGAACTCCCAACAGTCAGAGAAATAATCCAACCAGAAGAAATTTAACAGAGATGTACACAATCTAGAAAGGGCAGGAAGGCACATACTTCATGCTTATTTTCATCTTTTGAAATTAAAGAGATAAAGAATTGTATAGGCTCTTCTGTGTGTGAACAAGAGAAGGCACACTTCTGGGGAAAACAGACCAGAGCCCATCGAGGACTGCACATTTCCACTAAAATGATTTGAAGTAATAATTAGACTGGACCAAGGAAGCAAAGCTGAGCAGCGGCACATGGGAAAAATGACTGAGGCTTTACTTTAGAAACAAAAGCTAAAAGGTCACTGTGTCAGCGAAGTTAGTCACATGACGTGCAGCATCAGACTCCACAGTGTGGGGTAACAGCCCACCCCAGAGTGCCCTGGACAGCTCTAAGCAATGCACTTCAGGAAGATTAGTGACAACGTGGGGAACGTCCAGAGGAGAAGGACAGGGGTGGTGGGAGGTGCCTCAAAGTAATCTCATTAGGACTTGCTGAATAAGCAGACTGCGGGGGTAAAGAGGATAGAGTGGGGATCCCAGAAAGACAGACAATGATAGTCATGTTCAACTACTTGAAGGGAAATCCTGTATATTTCTTATAAATATATTTGTTCTGAGTGCCTCCAGGGGTTAGAATGAGGACCACTGGACCACTTGGTGGGAGATAAAGGCAGTCAAATCAGAGGAAGAATTTTGCAATAGAACCAACTGGAGACAGAAACAGTCACCTGAGAGAGATTAAACTCCCATTACAAAGGTATGGGAGCCTTTGTCAGAGGACTGCTTCACAGGGCTGCCATAGCAGGGATTCAATGTTTGGATAAGGGATTGGAATTGACATCTCCTAACTCTGGAAGGTGATGATTTGAAGTAAATTCCCATTTATATGGAATCCTAAACCTCCCACACTCCAGAAAACCAGAATATTTGACATAATACTGAATAATAACAAGTGGTATTTATAAAAAGGCCCCTGAAGTTGTACAAATTCCAAAAGGGCCTTTATAAGGCAAGATGGATTATATCTAAGAACATTCCAGTGGTAACTGTTGTTAATTGATGTGGTGGTTAAGTTTGTGTGTCAACTTGGCTGGGCCTGGTTGAGTGGCTGGGCAGCTGAAAAGTAGTTATTCCCCATGGTGAGACTGGTAATTAACTCCATGGTGGAATCTATTAGAGCAGCTATAAGTAGCTGCTTTGGGGATGTGGTCTGCTTCACGTACATAAGAAACAGCTTTGGGAACAGTCTCTAGCTTATGGCATGCTTGAACCCTGCACGTAGCCTTGCCGTTGTTCAGCAGCCTACCGTGCTCTGGAAATCTTGGGACTTTCAATGGACTCGAATTAATGGCCTGCTGTGTAGTTTGGCAACATCAGGACTGTGCCTTTTTACTTGTCAACCTTGGGCTTGTCAGTCTCAGCAGCCAGCAGCTAAGAGAAGATAGGCCTCTAGTTTCAATGGGCCGGGAGCAGGAGGCAGCACTGAAGCCCAAGGTTGAGGAGCTTTGACCTAGGCCCTAGAGCCTAGCACTTTGAACTCAGGCTTAAAGCTTCCAAACTGTGAGAAAATAAACTCTCAAGCCATCCCATTTGTGTTATATTCTTGTCAGAACAGCACTAGGTAACTACCACAACAGTTGATATGCTATACATGCTCTGTGTAGTGACTGCTGATCTCAACTGACAGTGAATCTTAACACCGTGTGTACAAAAGGAGATAACTACATCATATGCAATTCCTTCAAGAACTTTGCTTACATGTCTTCCAATAGTAGATGCATTTAGGAAAGTTTGTTCTTATCTAATAAAGGTACATGTAAATTTATTTTTAGAAAGACTGATTACATAATACTTTTAAAATGCATTTGCTATTTGATCACTATACTTTTGCAGTACAGCCAGTCCTTGGGTTAGAACATCCAACTTACAATTTGTGCTTGCCCTTTAATCTTAATGTAAATTTGCCCTTACTTTGAAACAATTAAATCAACCCCTACTTGCACCAAATTCATCACAATTATCTTCACTTGCTGCATGTACAGGTTTTAAATCATTGTCAAGACTTCAAGACTTTTCTTGCACTAAAGAAAAAGCAAAGCCACTGCAATCAAGGTGATTCTAACTCATAGTAACCCTATAGGACAAAGTAGAACTGCCCCATAGTTTCCAAAGCTATAAATCTTTATGGAAGCAGACTGCCTCATCCTTTTCCCACAAAGGGGCTGGGGGTTTGAACCTCCTCTCTTTAGAGGTGGTCAGCAGCCTAACACTTTAACAACCATGCCACCTAAATAAGAACTGTATGCACCTGTTCCAATTTATCTACAAACTCAAAGACATACTTAGGAGTGGATCTCCTTTGTAACCCAGGACTGCCTGTATCTTCAAATTTGAAAGATGCTAGGTGTGACAGTATCTGTGTTCCCACAGAGCATTACATACTACTCTTGAACATTATACTCCTTGATTATCGAGGCTGCCTAAATCCTTTTTCTCTCTTCAAATTAGTCCCACAACACTATCCCTACCCCTTCCATAGCTGATCCATTAGTTAGATGTTGGATCATATCACGTGTCTCCTGAGGAACTTGTGCAGAGGGGCTGGGAAGCCGTTTACCTACAACTATCAAGAATTATCAACACTCAAATCTTGAAAAGCAAGGAGGAAGGTATGTGACTTTTGCATAGCTATTAAGCCAATCTCCTAAGTGCAACTCAGAGTACTTAGAAAATACGCAGTTAAGTCCAGAGATTCCTCTGTGGCACAGTTGCAGGCTGCAGGGTCCAGTTTATCTGGGTTACAACCGTCCACTGTAATCTTGGACCTGGTCTGGGTTTGACCAGACACCATTCAAGGTGTTGAGCTCTGTGAGTCTATATGTGAAAATCACATGCTAAGATGTTTACAGAGACGACCATTAGATAGTGAAATTTTGCCAGTACACAGATCAATTCACCAATACTTACTTTTTAATTTTCCATTAGAGGATGTATCCTTTGCTTCATAAACTATTCATGTTGCCTATAGAGCAAGGTTTCCTCTAGTTTAAAAGTCCATGATTTTTTTGTTTGTTTTAATAAAAGGTATCATTATGTGATCTACTTAAACTTATCATGGATATGTATAGTGTAATTTAATATTCATGTCTGAATTCACCTACATCATCATTAACTGTGCGACCTTTGGCAATTCCTTTTTTAATCCCACCCCCTGGCTCTTAGTGCATTCCTCCATAGAGCAGAGGGCTGGCCTGGAGGTCTGGCCTTTGGTCCCAGCCAGTTCTGACTTCTCGGGAGCATCTGCACTGAAATGAGCAAGGCTAGCTCTCTATACTGTATATTCATGTATGTCTCATTTTCTACAACCATAATCACGACAGATACTAACAAGAAGTGTATGTTCTTTAAATTGCTACTTCCCTTTGCTCCCCCTAAAAAAATACTAGGGTAGCTAAGAAATACCTCAGAAAGGTGAAGTCTGGGGAGTACATGTGGATAACATGCAAACAGCTCCACTTCCAAAGGGTTCCAGCCACACGAGCCTTGAAAATACCTATACCTATCTGTAGGAAGAGCTCCTTTGAGGTTGTGTAATTCCAATATGAAAAATAAAGATTCCCAGAGGTAGAGCACAGATTTTGAGCATAAAGGCAGAAATCATGACTATGAACATAAGGGACGGATCACCTTAACCCTGGGGGTAAATGCTCTATGACCAGGGCTTCAAAGCGGTTCATTCTGGTTTGACCTCTTGCTGAGAATTTGACTTTCTCCCCAAGGTAGACTGAATCAGAATCTACATTTTAATAAGATCCCCAGGCAATTCTTATGTATACCTAAGAGTCTCTAAGAATTACCTGGGGAGCTTGTTCAACTGTAGATTCTGATTCAGTCTATCTAGGGTGGAAATGCAAATTCTCAGCAGGGGGTTGAACGAGGATGAACTGATTCAAAGCCCTCCCTATGACTTCCTCACAACCCTTCCCATTTAGTTCCAATTACTCACTAGGGGCCAGTGCCTGCCTTGTGTGGCCACTATAAATGCTTTGTCTAAGGCCAGGCTCTGGTAGCATAGTGGCTAAGACACTTGCCTGCTAACCAGACGGCTGGCGGTTCAAACCCACCAGCCACTCCTCGGAAGGAAGGTTGGGCAATCCTACTTCCGTAGTGATACTGCCTTGGAAACCCAAGGAGGTGTCGCTATGAGTCGGGGCCGACTCGACGGCACATAACAACAACAACAACAACAAGGCCAGGCTAAAGGACAGGGTCCTCCTATGTACGGCTATCTGGACATCCATCTCATTAATAAAGCTCAGAGAAATGCAGGCCCCATGGCCAGGCCTGGCTTTTCAACCAGATAGCTCCCCAGGACTTACCAGCCACTTTGCTGGTCCCGTCCTGCCCCGGTGATGGTGGTGCTGCTGCTGGTGAACAGAGGATTGTCAGGTCGGGGAGCTGGGAGGAAATGTAATTTACTGCATCTGGTAGCAGAGAACAGGGAATACAATTAGGCACAGTGTTGGGCGGCCCAATGGGTTCACTGCCGAGACAGCAACTTGTCTGCCCTACATAATAGACTGCAGGGCAGCCACTGAATCAGTGGATCAGGGTAAACAAAGACCAGCATTTGCCTGGTGACTGGGAGTCAATAGAGTAGCTGAGGTTGGAGGGAACCCAGCCAGAGGGCTCAAGCCCTAGGGCCACTGTATGTATGAAAAGATTTACTAGAAAGTGCTAGAGTCTAGTTGTACAAAGAATTCGGGGGGTGAGGGGAGGGGCAATAAAAACCCAGAAAGCCATTATCAGTTTGGTGGGATTGACTACATCTGGGACATCAAACTAGAAATATGTATACAATAGTATGAAAAAATAGATTTGGGGCTCATCTCTTGAGCTGGAAATATAGGTTTATGTACTTGATTTATTCAGAGAACAACTTTTATACACATATAAAGAAAGAAAGAAAAACTAAAACTCCAGACATTATTCTGTGCTTTCAACACTTCAGGTTGGTGTTTCAGCCAGTAAAATTCTGAGATTCCAAAATGAAACCATCCAGGAACTCAGCTGTAGGAAATGCTGCTGTGTAATAGAAGGGGACAATGAACTCTGCTTAGGAAAATGCCTGGACCAGCCTATGGAGGGAGGCGAGATCCTGGAGGGCGTGACTTTCAGCAGGTATGCCAAGGTATCAGAGAGGAGGAAACCACCGGGTGTGAAGCAAGAAGGATCTGTGCATCCCCCAGAGAGTAGTGGGAGAAAGAAGGCAGGAAGGTGGCAGGAAGCTGGGCTCTCTATGACGTGATTCCTTCCAGTGTCACACTACGTCACAGAATCCTGGACTGTCCATCAGTCATCAACAATTTTGTTGAAATGCTTACTGGATATGCCCACCAAATAGCTCACAGTCATCTCAAACCTAATAGGTCCCAAGCAGAATGCTTATTTATGCTCAACTGTTGCTTCTCCTGTACTCTGTGTTTGGCTCATGACACCAAAATTCACCCAGAATCCTCAGCGGCACCCTTACCTTTCCCACGTTTGGTGTTCAATCAGTCCTGTGACCTCTACTTCCTTCACATCTCTTACTCTCCTCTGTATTCCCACTGGTACTGCCTTCATCCTCATAGGTTTTGTCTTTTTTCTTAATGTCATGCTGGTTGTTGTTGTTGTTATGTGCCATGGAGTCGGACCCAACTCCTAGCGAACCCTCCTTGGGTTTCTGAGGCAGTATCACTATGGAAGTAGATTGCTCAACCTTCCTTCCGAGGAGTGGCTGGTGGGTTTGAACCACCAGCCTTCTGGTTAGCAGTCAAGTGCCTTAGGCACTACACTGCCAGACCTCCTGGGACTGCAAACAGACTCCAGAGTAGGATTAATGTGGCTCTACATTGACTAGGAGCTCTAGTAGTGTAGCGCCTAAAGCACTTGACTGCTAACCAGAAGGGTGGCAGTTCAAACCCACCAGCCACTCCTCGGAAGGAAAGTTGGCCAATCTACTTCCGTAGTGATACTGCCTCGGAAACCCAAGGAGGGGTCGCTATGAGTTGGGTCTGACTTGATGGCACATAACAACAACAACAACGACATTGACTAGACCACTCCCTGACTTGTGTGTGAGTCTGAACAATCTAGAATGCACTGGTACAGGAACATTTGTTCTCAGGGCAAAGACCACTCTCTAGCAGCTGGGATTCCTCTAAGAAAATGGAGTTTTCTATATCAATCATTTGGGGAGAAGGAACAGGAAATAAGGATTGGGCTTTAGGTTGGAGGGAGGCTCTCCTTCTCTCTCTGGGGACTCATGTGTATTGAGCCTGGGTCCTGCGCAGAGAAGATAGGCTTGAAGGGCCTCTTATCCCCAGGAAGGAAGGAAGCCCTTTCGAGGTAATGGTAAGTTGGGAGATAGCTGGGAAGCAGTTTGCAGCAACACCCTGGAAACGGGCCTGCGTTTGAACCAGGGCTCTCTGTGTAGACATATTATCTGAAATGGTACATTATTCTCCATTCTGAACTTCCTTTTCATTGTTCCTGAACTAAGATTTTAGATTTTTCTCTACTCTCACTGTGGGGAGCTGTGGGAAGGGTCTATGCCTAAAACAACCATGAACAGGGCCAGGGAGGGCAGCAGCTTGTGGAGCGGGGATTGGCTCTGAGATTGACATCAGTGGCCTAGGGAAGAACAGAGTAAACTGGGGCTAAACAGACACCTCATGGGACAAAAGGTGCACAGCAGACTCGCAGGATTTTGAGTTCCACTGAGGATATCCTGAAAGCTGTGGGAATGGGATCTCAGTAAATCTGACTTTCTACAGTCAAAGGAGACATAGTCGCAAGCCATTACGACCAAGCGAGACCTCACAGACTGGTCACATGTGTGTCTAATATAGTTAGTGCTAAATATAGAGTTTCTAGGGCATCTTGGTAAACTGAAATTTTTAGCAGCTAGAAACAAAAGCCACTTGCAGACAGTGGATTCTGCATCTGAAAGATCAAGTAAATGATTCCTACTGCTTGTGTCTCAGCCTCCCCGTGACACTTCCTGACACATGTGAGTGGGCCAGTGTGAGTTTGAGTTCTATAGCTCTTAGAGGGCTGGGGCTACATGACTTCTGCTAAGATCTAACATAGTGGCATGTGAAGCAGGAGGAGGAAGACAGAGCACTCACCCCAATGTACCATTAAATAATAATCCCAAAGGTTATGCAGCCAGAGGTATCTGACAGATACAAGGACTAACAAATGGGGCTTCTAAAGAGTTAATGGAAAAAATCTATTCAGGTGGCCTCATTGGGTCAGCAGCCTTCCCTTCACCAAAGTCAGGACAATTAATCTATCCACTGTCAGACACAGTAGAGAACAGTCAATTACAGAACAGAAATTTATGATGAGTTACTTTTCTCAATTTTCAGCACAGCAGAAATAGTTATAGCATCTATGAAGAATATAAGTAGCTAAGACTAGAGAGACAAAAGAGATGACAACTCTCCTTAAAGCGTGACTTAAGGGGCAACTGAAGACACACTGAGATTTCCCAACAATTAATATAAAGGCTTTGATGTGGATAAGGCACCATGCCACCACAGGCCAGTATGGAATGGGAACCAAGAGATCAGAATCATACTGCAAGGATGAGATGGGTCCAAGACAGATAGATGATTTTCCTTGGCTGGTTCTGTCAAGAGTTCAGACCAGCTCATTGGTGAGTAAAGCACAGTTAACACTAGATGTATAATAGATGCAACTGATAGTTATACAAGACCCTGTGCCTGTTCAAGGCAGGATCAGAATGTGTATGGCCAAGGAATTCTACTCAAGGTTGGAATAAACAGCTCTCGATCAGGGAGAACAATGTGGAACAAAACTCAAAATCATTTGGAGAAAAAAAAAGGGGGGGACCAGGTTTGCTGGTCCAATAGAGCCTGGTGGAACCACTGAGACTATGGACCCTAGCTGCCCTTCAGGTCTGGAATTGAACCCACACCTGTGGCTTCCAGCCACACAAAAGACATGCATATGTTGAACATTTATCTGAGGTAGATACACTCCTTGGAGAGAACAATCATGGGAAAAAGAAGGGCAGCTTATGCACAGAGAGACAGCTCAGGGGGCAAGAGTCCATGGAGGGATGGACATAGCTAATTATTGGGAGGAAGTGGGAGGGGAGCTGTTGCATTGTGGTAAACTGTGGTCAATGTCATGAGACAAAGTATATGTGAACTGCTATATGGAAAGTGAATTTGCTCTGTAAATTTTCACCCAAATCACAATTAAAAACAAACAAACAAAAACAGCTCTCGATTGCCAGGGCTACCATGTAAAAAAAAGCCACTGTGATTCAGCAGCATGGTACCTCTATTTCCTCTGATATGCTTAGGGTGGTGTGGCACCAAAAGTGGGGCAGTTACACACACACTCACCTGCAGCCTCATAACCTGGGGAAGCTTTTGCTGATTATCTACAGCACCTTGTACAGTTATACAATCACAGTTGGACCTGGATTCGGTAATCAATGTGTCTTAAGAGTTGGATATTTTTCTTAAGGACTTATTGTTCTATAATAGTTGTTAGTTTTAACTAACAATAATTGGTTGATAGTAAGAAAGCCTTGGCAACTTGCCACCCTTGACATAAAGAAGGTGGAAATGAGGTATTCCCAAGTCCCTCAAACGGGATGTGTTTCAGTTTGTTTTCCCTCAGACACAATGCAACCTAAACATTGTTCGCATTCATGGAAGGATGTGTCCTGTCCTCTCCTTCAAACTTCTTTTTTGTCAGTAGGTGTGATGGGATGGACAGGCCATTCCATGCTTAGTTTTAAGTGGTGATGGCAAGAATCAGAATCCAGGGTGACAGGTAAGACCACAGGAACTTTTCCCTGGACCATTTCTTGAGATCTCTAAGTCTTCTGCTCCTCTTAAACCTGAGCTCACCAGTCCTGCTAAAAGGTGAAAGAGGACAGCATCACGAGAGCAACTTTCTCTGCAGCTCCCTTTTCAATCATGAGATAGCTCTCAGAACCACGTAAGGAGGGATGCAGTAGTAGGAAGGAGTGCGGGAGGAAATGAGAGGAAAAGTTCTGGGTGGAAGTGAAAGAGATGCTGGTAAGAGTTTATAATGTGGCTTCATTGTGGCTTGTTTACAAGACTCATAGACTATGTAGGTCCCTATGTCCCACGTAACCTTCTCAGGTACATGACCCACAGGCATCTTAGCTTTCTAATCATCAGAGAGAAGTCTAGGAAATGTCCTGGTTTGAGAAAAGAAGGGGAAAAGGAGAAATACAAGCATAAAAGGGCACTCAGTCTGTGACTATCTACGTGTCAGTGTGCCACCCCTCTCTACCCCAGCCTGACACTTACTGAATCACTCTTGATTGTGTGGTGTGCCTCAGGCCTTCCCTAGCACCAGCGAAGTCTGCTATCCTCTCACTCCTGTCCCCCCAGTTTCCCAAAATAGACAAGGCCACCTCCTCAATCCATGCCCCAACCCAAAAGCACAGAGCAAGTGCCCTGATTTGGCCGCACTCTGAGTTGACCCTGTCTACATGTGCTTAAGAGCATGAGGGTTAATTTAGTACCTTCACCAAGCTCCCCTAGTGTGGTAGTTATGTTTGTGTGTCAAACTTGGCTGGGCCTGGCTGAGTGGCTGGGCAGCTAGTGGTAGTTATTCCCCATGATGAGACTGGCAATCAACTCCACAGTGGGATCTACCACAAGCAGCTGAGTAACTGCTTTAGGGATGTGGTCTGCTTCCTATATTTAAGGAGAAGCCTGGGGAATGGTCTCTAGCTTATGGCACACTTAGACCCTGCATCTAGCTGTGTCATTGCTCAGCAGCCTGCTATGCTCTGCCAACCCTGGGACTTACAATGCACTAAGTTAATGACCTGCCATGTGGACTGGTAACATCGGGACTGTGCCTTTTTACTTGTCAACCTTGGGGCTTCTCAGCCTCAGCAGCCAGCAGCTGTCTGAAGAAACGCCTCTAGCTCCAGTGGGCCAGGAGCAGGAGGCAGAGCTAGACCCCAAGGTTGAGGGGCTTTCACCCAGCCCCTAGAGCCTAGCACTTTGAACTTGGACTTAAAGCCTCCAAACTGTAAGAGAATAAACTCCTGTTTGTTAAGGCCATCCCACGTGTGGTATATTTCTCATCAGAGTGGCACTAGGGAACCAGAACACCTAGGGAGCCAAAATCCAGACCCCTTGCCTTTGCTTTTCTGGGAAAAAAAAAATCACAGCCCCTCAGAAGAACAATCCTTATCGCAAACGTCTTTGGCTAATCCAGAAAAATCATGATACAGTTCTTCATTTTTAAACCCTTTCCCATATTTTTCAAATGACACTGGGAAACACTCTGATGTCAACCCTTATTCTGAGTCCTAATCATCTTCCTAGTATAGAAGTTAACTTTATAAGGACAAGGTGGCAGACAGTATGTGATCCTTCTGACGGGTCTAAAGCAGGTCTAGCTGAGGGCCAAAGTGAAAGTGGGATTCAAGCGATTTTTATGGGTTTGTAGCTGAGGTCAAGGTGAAGGATGACTTTTCATCCACAGCCCCAGGTAAGAAGAGGCGAGGACAGGGGCAAGGAAGGGCAGGGAGAGGAGGAGAAAGCCTGCCCTTGCTCTGATGGGGTGAGGAAGCCAGGGCCCTGCTCCCACCTTTCCCGTGCTCCAGGCCAACCATCCCACCCATGGAGGGAAGTCCTGCCCAATCTCGTTTCCCTGGAAGGCTGGGCAAGATGCAGTTTTCTGATTCAAAGAAAAACCAGAGGCCTTCAAAAGGTTCCCTAAACACCAGATGACAACTGTCTGATGCATGTGTTCAGACCCTGGAATCTGACCAGCAGGACTAATGTGCTCATCCTTAGAAAGGACTCAGTCTTGATAACAGCCCTCTGCTTTCTGAGCACCTTTCCAAAAGGCCCAAGCAGTGAACCTGTGGGACCCAAGAGGGAGGATGGAGAACCGCCAGGCCACTGTTACAGACTAAGGACAACAAGTCAAGACACAGTCCCAGAAGAAGAGAGGCAGTGAAGACTTGGAACGGGAACCTCATCAGTGCCCTGTAAACACCACTGCCCTTCCTTCTGATGCCCTTACAAACCAACACATCATGTCTTCTTCAGTGAGTCTGTGTTAATGGAACACACAGACAGCACCAGCCTTCCTTTCCAACTAAGCTGATCGGGACAAAAACATTCATCTACAGACAGGGCAGAGAGCACTTACCTCCATCCGTGTTGGAGAAACTCTGTGGAAACAAAAGCAGGACTAAGAGTTACTACCCACGTGGACAAATACCCCCTCTTTCATTTAACCCCATCTCTCCCCACCCCAGCCCATTTGACTGTGATGGGTAAATGCAGTACTCTCTCTTCTTCAGGGACATTTGATTTGGATCCCAAAATTTAAGGGAAGAGTTTACTATGCTCACTTTATACAGAAATTCTCCAATACTGATTGAGCTTATCCAGCAATACCCTTGGTTGCGTTAGAGAAGCGATATCAGAAATAAAAATATCTTAAAATGAATTTGGTTTGACTATATTGCTTTCCTGTCACTGATAGATAACTAGGGAAATGGGGTACAAGGTGGAAGGAAGGTCTCGAGATAGTCAAAGCCTATGGCTGCGTGGATTCTCCAGTCTTTGCAACATGGCACCATCTGTTTTTTAATACAGTAAAATTTCATATATTGACACTATAGGTATTTGGAATTCATGTCCATTTTTGTTTTTGGCCTGTTTATAAAGGAAGGACTCAAAAAGTGAAGTATAATTAATGTCAGGGGAGCACGCTGAATCTATTAAACAAGAATTGTTTCTTAATTTCTTGAGTCCTGTGGGAGAAGGCCTTCCAGCATTAGATATACAAGGGTCTGGAAAGTAAGTCCCAGTACCAGTTGCTGTCAAGTTGACAGACTCAGGGCAACTCCATCAGACACATCAGAGCAGAACTGTGCTCCACAGGGTTTTCAATGGCTGAAGCATATCATCAGGCCTTTCATCCAAGGTTCCCCCTGGGAGGACTCAAACTGCCAACCTTTCAGGTAGCAGCCAAGCATGCTAAGCATTTAGTCACCCAGGGACTCCAGGGATAGCAGGTAGATGGGGTTAATGTAATCACTCTATGTCTCCCAGCAGCCAGGTGGACGGACACACCTGAAGCCAGGCCACTCTCTCAGCTTCAGGAATGGCACCTGGTCCTCATACATCTGTCCCTCATTTAACAGAGCTGGTGGCTCAGACTTCCCATCTATACCAATTTGCCTTTTCACCCATGGGTCCCATTTTGCTAGGATTTACTTTCCCCGGATATAATTTAGAGAAATCACACTTGTTTTCTTCACCTTCTGAAAGTCCTTGAAGGATTTTTCTGTCTCCTTCAGTTTCTCTAGGATGATTTGCTCTTTGGCAGATATCTGGGACTCTTCACTTTCTAGCGCTTGTATTTCCTGTTCCAGCCTGGAAGACACACAAACAGAGGACAGGTTACTTTATTGTCCTGCCATCCCCGGGCAAGAGAGCAGCTCCTTCCTGTCCAGTGCCTGGAGCCTTCCTGGTCCATTTTACATTATGCAGAGGTAGCAGGCCAAGGTTCTACATTGCACAGCGTCCTGTGTTTCCAGCTCTGCACTGAGCTGACACTGGAGGAAGGAAAGCGACCCAGAGCTACCGCTGCTAGTTCACAGGCAGCACTTGGCAATCAGCTTTGGTGTCTCCCCTCCAAACCTATTCACATGCGCATTTCTTGTTCGGGGAAAGATCACTTTGACATAGCATAGGACATAGTATCTGAAGGAAACTAGCTCCATATTCTCCTAGCTAACGCAGAATAACTGTTCTTCTATCAGGTTGACCAAAAGTGAAGGTCCAGTCTTGCTCAAAAGAGCAAGTCCTGGGAGCCTGGTGTCATCTCCCCCAGTGACTTGGCCTCCACGGCCCCAAAAGAGACGGAGGAAAATAAAGTAACTGCCCCCACGCGTTCTCTTCCAGAACTCTCCCCAGTTTTCACAGCCATCGTATGTATTTTCTGAAAGGGAAATTTCAGTGTTTCCTGGAGACTCTGGGACTATTCCAGACCAGCAGCTAGAGCTATGATTTAGGGGAAGTCTTCCTGTGAAATGATAGTAATAACCATTAACTGTCATTGAGCACTAATTAATTCTGTGCCAGAAACTGAGCTAAAAATTTGCATTTATCTATCTCATTTAACCTTCACGGTGACCCTACGAGGTAGAGAATCCCCACTTTACAGGTGAGCTCATTACGACTCAACAAGATTAATTAACCAGTTCAATGCTGTAGAGCTCTGAAGTCAGGATTCAAGCCAGGAAGTCTGGCCCCAGACACTGCTCCTAACCACTGGGCTAAACTCTGTCCAAGAGAGTTCTGTGATATTTCACACATTCATCACCTTTTAACATCATATATGTTGGCATACTAGGGTAGTACTGCTATGAAGAGATGACTTTGAGATTATGGCGGGGTGCACCATTACCTAAAGGACTCTAGACTGCTGTGCCTCTTGAATGATGTGGACTAAATGTATTTGTTCATTCATTCATTTTTGCTTGTGGTCTCCCTGCCCCCTTCATCATGCTGGAAGCTTTGCTGCAGGGTCTCTGCCTTCTACTCTACTTGTCTCTCCTCCCCTCCCTCCTCCCCCTATTCCTAATCTGTTGGGAACTGGATAACCAAGGCTGCTAGAATTAGGCCTAAAATAAAGACTTCAGAGCAAGATTTTCTGATCTGGTAAGAACCACCGAGATATAGGCATGGATTTGGGATGCACTATGGCCCCTTTGGGCCACTATAAGTCAGAAATGACTCGACAACAACACGTTTGGTTTTTGGTTATGACCTTTCAAACGCCTTTTCTAGTTCCTTTCTAAGTATAACAAAGATGACTTGTAAAAGGATAAGACTTTGCAGCAATTACTTTGGGTTTAGAAGAAAACCCCTACTTCCAAATGTTCCTACCTCCTCTGAATAAGTACAGCTCTAGACGTGTTTATCATGGGAGCTCTTGTAGCATAGTGCCTAAGGCATTTGACTGCTAAGCAGAAGGCTGGCAGTTCAAACCCACCTGCCACTCCTTGCAAGGAAGATGGGGCAATCTACTTCTGTAGAGATACCACCTTGGAAACCCAAAGAGGGTTTACTATGAGTCAATCACAAAAAATAAAAAATATAAACATGTAAGATCAGTGAGGAAGTCAGTCACATTGAAGACATTCTTAATGTAGCGATGAGAACCTCCTGTCCAGCAAATTGGAAAAGGCAGTATCCCAAACCACACCTCTGCCTACAAGCACCTACCTGCATCTGGATCATATACTCTGCCCTCTTGTTCTTAGAGCTGACCTGTCCATGCTCCTACTTAAGGCCACCCCATCACATTTGCACTGGATCTCTTCCCTTGTCTGACCTATTCCCCTGCATCAATTTTCTTTTCTCTACTGGATCATTCCCATTGGAATAGAAACATAGTAGTATCTTCTGGTGGCATAGTGGTTAAAGGTATTCAGTAGTTCACCAAAAGGCCAGCAATTTGAATCCACCAGCTGATCTGGTGTGCAGATGAGGCAGTCTGTGTCCATAAAGATTTAAAGCCTTGAAAACCCTATGAGTTGTCCTATAGGATCACTATGAGTCAGAATCAACTTGATGGCACAGGATATTATTTCTCACATTTAAAACAAAAACAAGCAAAAAACTCCTCTCTCCTGACTTCACTTTCCCTTCTATTGCCTGCCCCAACACTTTGGTCTTCCTTTACAATATTTCTTAAAAGAGTTGTGTGTAATTGCTTTCGCCAATTCCTCTCCTCCCAATTTTTCCTTACTCTAACTTGGCTTTTGCCATTACTACTTTATTCGACTCGATGGCACCTAACAACACAACAACTTTACTCAAACCACTCTGGTCAAGGTCACTGGTGACGCACCTTCTTCGAACATTTCCTAGCATATTATTTTAGTTTCTCAGAAGTCTTATCAAGTCTGTGTGTTAGAACAGTGGTTCTCAATGCAGGTGATCTGTTCCCCAGGGGATAGGTGGCAATGTCTGCAGACATTTTGGGATGTCAAAACTGGGAGGGTGGGGCTAGAGGCTTGGAATGATACTAAACACCCTCCGATTCACATGCCAGTCCCACACAACAAATTGTTATCTGACTCCAAATATGAATGTTGTTGTTGTTAGGTGCTGACTCATAGTGACCCTATATACACAGTATAAGAGAACGAAACAGTGCCCGGTCCTGTGCCAGCCTCACCATCCTCGCTTTACCTGAGCCCATCATTGCAGCCACTGTGTCAATCCATCTGGCTGAGGGTCTTCCCCTTTTTTGCAGACCCTCCACTTTTACCAAGAATGATATCCTTCTCCAGGGAATGGTCCCTTCTGACAACATGACCAAATTAGGTAAGACGAAGTATGGACATTCTTGTTGCCAAGGAGCATTTTGGCTGCACTTCTCCCAGGACAGAATTGTTAGTTCTCTTAGCAGTCCCTCGTACTTTCAGTATTCTTCACCAACACCACAACTCAAAAGCATCAACTCTTCTTTGGTTTTCCTTATTCATTGTCAAGCTCTCACATGCATATGAGACAACTGAAAATAACATGGCTTGTGTCAGGCACACATTAGTCCTCAAGGAGACGTCTTTGCTCTTCAGCACTTGAAAGAGGTTTTCTGCAGCAGATTTGCCCAGTGCAATCTGTCGTCTGATGTCTTGACTGCTGGGTGTTGATTGTGGAACCAAGTAAGATGAAATCTTTGACAACTTCAATCTTTTCTCCATTTATAACGATGCTGCTTATTGGCCCATTTGTGAGGATTTTCGTTTTCTTTATGTTGAGCTGTAATCCATATTGCAAACTGTAGTCTTTAATCTTCATCAGTAAGTGCTTCAAGTCATCTTCACTTTCAGCAAGCAAGGTTGTGTCCTTTGCCTATCACAGGTTGTTAATGAGTTTTCCTTCAATCCTGATGCCATGTTTTTCTTCATATAGTCCAGCTTCTTGGATTATTTGTTCAGCATACAGATTGAATAAGTGTGGTGAAAGGATACAACCGTGATGCACTCCCTTCTTGATTTTAAAACATGCAGTATCCCCTTGTTCATCTGAATGATCGCCTCTGTGCTGTCTATGCAATGTTCCTCATGAGCACAATTAAGTTGTTCTGGAATCCCCATTTCTTGCAATGTTATCCATAATTTGTTATGATCCACACAGTTGAATGCTTTTGCATAGTCAATAAATACAAGTAAACATCTTTCTGGTATTTTCTGCTTTCAGCCAAGATCCACCTGGTATCAGCAATTCCCTTGTTCCATGTCCTCTTCTGAATCTAGCTTGCATTTCTGGAAGTTCCTTGTCAATATACTGCTGCAACCGTTTTTGAATTATCTTCAGCAAATTTTACTTGCTTGTTATATTAATGATCTTGTTCGATAATTTCCACATTCTGTTGGATCATCTTTCTTTGGAATGGGTACAAGTATGGATCTCTTCCAGTCAGTTGACCAGGGAGCTATCTTCCAAATATTTAGGCATAGATGAGTAAGTGCATCGAGCACAGCAGCCATTTGTTGAAATATCTTAACGGGTATGCTATCAATTCTTGGAGGCTTTTTTTTTTTTGCCAATTCCTTCAGTGCAGCTTGGACTTCTTCCTTCAGTACCATTGGTTCTTGATCATATGCCACCTCCTGAAATAGATGAACATCAACCAATTCTTTTTGTACAGTGATTCTTTGTATTCCTTCCATATTCTTTTGATGCTTTTTGCATCATTATTTTGCCCGAAGAATCTTTCAATATTGCAACTTGAGGCTTGAATTTTTCCTTCAGTTCTTTCAGCTTGAGAAATGCCAAGCATGTTCTTCCCTTTTGATTTTCTAATTCCATGTCTTTGCACATTTCATTATAGTAATTGACTTTGTCTTCTTGAGCTGCTCTTTGAAATGTGTTCAGCTCTTTTATCTTTTATCTTCCATTTGCTTTAGCTACCCTCTGTTCAAGAGCAAGTTTCAGAGTCTCTTCTGGCATCCATTTTGGTCTTTTCTTCCTTTCCTGTCTTTTGAATAACGTTTTGCTTTCCTCACATATGGTGCTCTTGATGTCATCCCACAACTCATCTGGTTTTTGGTCATTGGTATTCAACATCCTAATATACATAGTGCTAACTCTTAACCCCATTTTAGAAGACACATGAATTATTCATTTCCCCAAGAGATTATAAATGTATCATGGAGAGAGCACAAGTGGCAATATCTGTATGTTGAATAAATGAAATGAACCAAGTTGCACAAAGGTGTGGATCAGCCAAGGTAAGCCCTTCAGGATTTCTGAGACTGGGTCCTTTCTTCAGTAAGCTTTGACTTAGAAGCTGTGTGTAGGTGGGAGATGCAAATATAGTCTTGAAGAAGAGGGGGCCAAGCAACATGGAAGTAATAAAACTCCTCTGCTGTTCTAAGTGGTCAGTAATGTCTTCTACGTACACTAGTGTAACTTTTTGAGTTTTTGAATCAAAGAAAGGGATATGAATGTGAACAAGGGATAATATGTATGGAATGGTAAATGAGTCATAAACTGAACTCACTTGATGGGTAGAGGAGCTCCAGGCTACAGATCACCTGGATAGACTGGAAAGATGATACTATTAGCCATGTGAGTTCTGAGCAGAATCTGAATCTCAGAAAACAGAATACCTCAGCAGATATTACTATGTGTAGTAGACTGTATTATTTTTAACAATATTCCCTCCCTTCCGTCTATCTCCATGGGGACAGAATACTTCCCTGCCCCACTCATATTGATCTTGGCCATGCGATTTACTTTGGGCTCCTAGTAGGGAGAATATGCTGTACTTCTCTGCTCCTGTGACTCAGCATGTGACCTGCTTTAGCCAAGGGAATGTTAGCACACAAACTTAGGTTAGCAACAGGCTTGTACAGTTGGGCTTGTTCTCCTGTGCCTCTGCCACCACCAACGGAAGAGCTTCCTCTGGGCACCTGCTGTCCCTATGGCCTTGGTCCCATAATGGACACACATGGAGAAGACCTGAGCCCAGTCCACAGTTAAAGCCATGCTAGCTGGACCTAACCTACATCAGCAAACCCTCAGTCTACTCACAGAACTGTGAGAATAAATAATTTTTGTTTTAAGTCACTGAGCTTGAGGGTAGTTTGTTATAAAGTATTATTGTCGTAACATTTAACTGATACAAGATGTGTATACACCCAATAATACACTTTATGCTGAAACATGAGTAGCGAAAATACAAGTTACACTCCCTCAACTGCTCCCAGTACAACCAGTGAGATGCTGCCTGCTAGGCACTGGGCCTCAGGAAGCTGTTGCTGGCTGGTTCTTCGCAAGTGTTTTTATTCTCATTATATAAGTAGTATGTGATTTTTTTTTTTTTTTTCAAAATAGGGGAAATACTAAAAATGATAAAGAACAAAAAGTCACCTAAATCACCTGTAATCCCATCGTTTGAAATGAACAATGGGATTACAGGTGACTTTAATATTCTTTGTAATTTTTAGTATTTTCCCCATTTTGAAAAAAAGACTTCACATACTACTTACATACTCAGAATAAAAGCACTTACAAAGAACCAACCAGTAACAACTTCCTGAGGCCCAGTGCCTAGAAGGCAGCATCTCACTGGCTGTGGCATAAGACACATGCCAGGTTCTCATGCCAATGAAGGGGTTAAGAAGGTACACTCTCAGTGGACTTAAAGCCAATGGAATGAACATTTACTGAGCTTGCCTGGATGGACCTTGAGCCAGGCCCTACAGCGGAGCCCAAAATAAACAAGACTGTCTTAAAAATGGCTGACTCTAACTCACTTCTCCAGGGGAAGCAGCCCCAAGTGATTACGATTTCTCTGAGACCTGATGCTGACTCACTGACCCCAAGTCTCCTCAGCCAGCCCCCTGGCCCTATGGGTTTCAGTGTGTGCAGCTATATAGTTCAAGTGCTAAAGATTTGGGTCATGATATTGGGTAACTGAGAAGGAATAGAGAGGGGGAAAAAGAGCAACGAAACTAAACCTTTGAGATAACAACAACTGAGTTTCACCCCAAAGGGAATGTATGAGAGAAAGTGATAGTTTATGTAAGTCTAAGCAAGTCCGATACAATGAACAGATTTTCCTATAAATTCACACATGGCCCTGGGCCAGCTTCTGAGGGCAACAATAACTCAGTTGGTCTCTTTCTGTAGAAAACCCAAGTCCCGGGGCTGGAGAGCCTCTCAAGAAACAGGCTGTCACAAGGTTAACCTCAGTCTTCCAGCCGAGCTAGAGACATCACTGTTTTGTAGACTCATGACTGAAATCTAACACAGTTTTCGATGGAGGAGCTAACTAGATATTGCAGTGCTAAAAATAATGGGCAGGAAGTGTAATTTATACACAAGGTTAATCGAGGCTCTGACAGGTGTGCCTAACAGCCTCTGACTGGCTCATCAGTTTCATATGAACAAAAAGGCAAACTGTAATCAGCTGCCAGGAAAGGTGACACACTGCAGCTGGGCAGGCTTCATTTACTAGCACTAAGGCTGCAACTGTAGCCAAATGGTGTTATAAAATCTACCTAACCCCATTAAACCATCCTCCCAGGAAAACACAAAGGATTGATGGCTCTCGGAAGCACATCCATCATTCATTTATTTCAAAATCCATTTATTCATCTATCCAATTTCATGCAACACCTTCCGTGTGCCAGGCACTGTGTGGCACATCAGGGACAAAGAGATAAATCAGACACAGTGTCAGCCTGAGGGAGGTCTTGGTCAAATCATGAGAACAGCCATGTCTACACATAAATTACAATAAAACCCACAAAGCAAGTGACAGAGGAAAGAAGGATGTGCAGACAGTCATTTCTTCCTGGGAGCGCGTGGCCTGTCCTCCATGTTGCCTGTCCAATATCCACTCTCCCTTGCCTCCATTCTAACAGAACCTTTATTTTGTTGGAAGTGTCAGTGAGCCCAGTTGAGAAAGTATGTATCTCAGCTTCCTTTGTAGGTGATGAGCCAGCTCTGGCCAATGAGATTAAGTAAAAATTTAGGGGCGGGGCTTCTGGCAAAGCTGCTTAAATGGGGAGGAGGTTGACTCAAGTTAACTCATGTGCCCTCTGTCCATTTTCTTTTTCCTACCTACAGGGACCTGGTGCTAGAAGAATGATTTAGCTTCCTTTTGCTGCCGTAGCAAACCACCAATCTAGTGACTTAAAGCAAAACAAATTTATTATCTTACAGTTCTGTAGGTTAGATGTCTGGCATGGGTCTCACTAGGCTAAAATGAAGTTGTTGGCAGGGTTATGTTCCCTTCTGGAGACTCTGGGAGACCATCTTTCCCTGGCCTCTTCCAGCCCCTCGAGGCCACCTTGTACTCCTTGATTCATGTCTCCCTTCTTCCATCTTCAAAACCAACAACATCGCACCTCTCTGACCATTCCTCTATGGTCACATTTCCCTCTCTGACTCTCTTATTCTGCCTCCCTCTTCCACTGTTAAGGAGCCCTGGTTGTGCAGTAGTTAAAGCTGTTGGTTGCTAACCAAAAGGTTGGCGGTTCCAACCTACCAGCCACTCCACAGGAAAAATATGTGGCAGTCTGCTTCCACAAAGATTTACAGCCTTGGAAACTCTATGAGACAATTCTACTCTGTCCTTACAGGGTTGCTATAAGTCAGAATCAACTAGACAGCAGTGGGTTGCATTTGTTTTTTTTTCCACTTTTAAGTAACTCTGTGATCATATTAAGGAGCTTCAATGGTGTGGTGGTGAAAGCATTTGGCTGCTAACTAAAAGGTGGATGGTTCAAACCCCTCATGAAAGATGAGGCAGTCTGCTTCTATAAAGATATACAGCCTTGGAAACCCAATGGGGTCACTATGAGTTGGAATCAACTTAATGTCAGTGAATTTGGTTCTTGTGGCTGATGATTATATTGGGGCCACCTAGATTATCTAGGATACTCTCCCTATGTTAAGGTCATCTGATTAGCAATCTTAATTACATCTGCAACCTTAATTCCCCTTTGCCATGTAACCTAACCACTGGTTTGAATCGGTTCATGCCAGTTTGATTCCACCCCCAATTTACATTTCCATCCCGGATGTACTGAATCAGAATCCATATTTTAACAAGTATATAAGAACGCAAGAATCACCTGGGATCTTGTTAAACTATAGATTCAGATTCAGTATATCTGGGGAGGAAAGGCAAATTCTCAGCAGGGGGTCTAATTGGAATGAACCAGTTTGAAGCACTGCAACTAACATATTCCCAGCTTCCAGGGATCAGGATGTGGACATCTCCGGGTGCATTATCCTGCCACTAGAAGGGACAAAGAAGCTAGAGGTGGAGCTATAATCTTGTAGCCTCTGTTAAGAATGGCTGAGTGTGCAGAAAGGTCCACCTGGACCTTTGATGGCATCATGAGGAGCTCTGATGGCACAGCGGTTAAGGCATTTGGCTGCTAACCAAAAGGTCAGTGGTTTGAATCTACCAGCAGCTCCATGGGAGAAAGATGAGGCAGTCTGCTTTCGTTAAGATTTACAGCTTTGGGGACCCTGTGAGGCAGCTTTACTCTGTCCTGTAGGGGTCCATGGGTCAGAATCGACTTGCCGGCATTTGGTTTGGTGTGGGTGGTTTTGGCGGTATCATGGAGCCAGTGTACCCTTCCTGGATGCTGCTGCAGATTTCCTATTGGGAATTTAAGCAAATGTTGTGGGATAGCTGCTAATCACAGCTGACTGCAATTCCCAACTGATCCAAAACCCACTGCCCTGAAATCCATTCTGACTCCCAGCGACCCGGCAAGACAGAACTGCCTCATTGGGTTTCCAAGACTGTAAATCTTTATGGAAGCAGACTGTCATATCTTTCTCCCTCCCGTTGAGTGGCTGGTGGTTTCAAACTGCCAACCTTTTGATTAGCAGCTGAGCACTTAACCACTATGCCACCAGGGCTCCTCCAACTGATACATGATGGTGAAAGAGCTTAACTAAATAGGATATGTTAGTTGGAGAGTGAAGGATATATTCACCAGGAGAGAGAGAATGTGCCAGGCAATGGACACCATGGTCAAGGCCCAGAGCATAGTATTTCCCTACTCTCACCCTGGGGCAAGTGGCTTTGCACAGTCTTTTCAGTCGACTGTGACATGCTCTGCTCTCTAGTGCTACGGCCCAGAACGGTTCCCCAGCGAAGGCCTGGATGTTCCTGCCGCCCCCACCCAACCCCCATCGCTCACTTTGTGCTTTTTCCTTCTGCTAGGCCTTGCCTGGCCCAATTCTACCAGGCCTTCAAGTCCTGCTGCGAACCTACATTAGGCGAAAACAAGGCCGAGACAAAGAGACGCAGGCAGCAAAGACAGACTGGGAGGGGCTGCGTCACTGGTTCTCCAGCTCCCGCTTCCCTGGAGCCTCTGCTGCACCTGTGCTCTGCTTCCTTACGGGAGCCACAGTCTCCTCCTGCCTGGGCATCTCTCAGTTGAGTCCCAAAGAGTCCAGACTAATTCAGACTTGGTTCCGCATATGCTTCATTGGTCTTTCTCCATAAATGATGGTATAATAGTAATTACGTACAATACTAATGATTCTAATACTTTTTTTTTATTATATGCATTGTTATTTATAATATTAATAGTAACAGGATAATTGAGTACTTACTATAGGATCAGCATGGTGTCAAATGTTTTACATTATTGTAATCTTCACAGTAGTCTATGAGGTGGGAAAAATTTTAACTTCCATTTTATAGATAAAGGAATTGAAACACAGAAAGGGCACTGACTTACCTAGGGCCACAGAGCTAATGTGGAGCCAGGATTAAGACGGTGGTGGTCTGGCTGAAGAACCAGTACCCTCTTCCACTTCTCGCAACTACCTCCCTAAGGCTGCTTCCTCTCTGTCCCCTCATTCCCTCAAGAACCCACATGCTTGAAGTACAGAAGGTCAGACTGGGAGTGGAAGCTTTCAACCTATTTGCTTTTTAGAAACATGTAGGCACTGGTCATCAAAACAACACTCCCTCACAGATTTAGACAGTGTTTATCTCCCTGTAGTTTTCACTAATTATCTGAGTTCTATCTCTTGGCAGTGCAGAGGTCAAGTTTAACAAACACTGTAAGTTGTAGGAGCCCCATTCCAAGAAATGGGAAGACCCAAGGCAAACAGAAAGGATTATCTGGGGTGGTGCTATGAAACTCAGCTAAGTAGTGGAGTTGGGGGTGGTGGGAAGAGTAGAAATGCAAAGAAGTGGAAAGTTTCAGGGGGGAGGGGGACTTGTGGGCTCACTCATGGAGTGAACTCAGCACTAACTGAAAGCTGAGGAACAGGTGCAGTGAAGAAGACATGACAAGATTCTCCAGATCCTAAGTTTATTTCCAAATAAGCTCTGAGCAAGACCAGCATATTCCTGATGAAGGACTGAGCCTTTACAGCTTTTCTATCAAGGGACAGAAGCAGGGTTATACACACAAACTGGGAACAGGCCAAACACAGCTGCTTAAGTGACATGAGTTTGGGTCTCAATAAACAGTCCCAGAATAAAAGGAGATCCCGACAGGCCAAAGGTGATTAACTCAGGCCTATCTCCTCCTCTTGAATTGCAATTTTATAGTGGAGCAGTCAATTGGCCCCTCAGTCAATCTACCAAAATAAGAACCTCAGGAAGAATGTGTGCTCAGAAGAGAAGAAACTGTACATAGTAAAAGTGAAAATGAGACAGCTAGTCATTCACCAATTTCCAACCTCCTCTCCCTTCATAGTAATAGAAACAGCTGCCACTCAGTTGACTTCAACTTATGTGGACCATGTACAAGAGATGGAAGCGCTGCCCGGTCCTATGTCATCCTCATAGCTGCCCATAGGTGCGAGCCTATCATTGTGGTTATTTATTTATTTATTTTATTGTGATTTGGGTGAAGATTTACAGAGCAAATTCACTTTCCATACAACAGTTCACATACACTTTGGCTCATGACATTGACGCAATTTCCCACAATACAACAGCTCCCCTCCCACTTCCTCCCAATAATTACCTCTTTCCAGTGTCCATCCCTCCATGCCTTCTTGCCCTGTGAGCTGTCTCCCTGTGTATAAACAGCACTTCTTTCTCCCATGATTGTTCTCTCCAAAGAGTGTATCTACCTCAGGTAAATGTTCAATTCATATACCTGTCTTTTGCTTGGCTGGAAGCCACAGGTGTGGGTTCAATTCCAGACCTGAAGGGCAGCTAGGGGCCATAGTCTCAGTGGTTCCACTAGGCTCTATCAGACCAGCAAACCTGGTCCCCCCCCCCGCCTTTTTTTTTCCTCCAAATTATTTTGAGTTTTATCCACATTGTTCTCCCTCTCCATCAAGGATCTCCTACATAGATCCCCTTCCAAGTGGTTGACAGTGGTAGACGGGCACCATCTAGTTCTTCTGGTCTCATAGTCATATAGGCTGCAGATTGGATGGTGTTCCAGTTGCTAGGACTGATTGTATCCATCATCATTCTGGTTATTATGCCAATCCACCTCACTGCGGGTCTTGCTCACCCCTGCCAGCCCTCTACCAAACATGTGTCCTCCTCCAGTGATTGACTCTTCCTGATGAGATGTCCAAAGTAAGCATGTTGGACAATGCTCTGCTATCTTCCATGAGGTTTTCATTGGCTAATTTCTGACAGTATCTCGCCAGGCCTTTCCCCCCAGTCTCTTTTACTCTGGAAGCTCTGCTGAAACCTGTCCACCATGGGTGACCCTGCTGGTACTTGAAATAGTGGTGGCATAGCTTCACAGTAACAAACAAGCCACCATAGTACAGCAAACTGAGCAGTACAACCCCGAAAATTTAGCTGAGCATATGGCTACACAAAAAAATGTCCACACGTCTTAGCATCCTTTGTAGCTATGGGTATGTAGCATGTTCTGGACAATAGGACAGAAGTGAAAGTGTTGTGGAGTAGCTTCTAGAACCTTCTTCAGTCCTTATTTCATCCTATCTGAAATGCAAATATGTGTGAGTGGAGCTAATTCATATAAGACAGTCACCAAATATTGCTGAATTTTGGGTTTTGGGTCACAGCTAATCCCAGCCCAGAGCCTCACGAATGACTCAGCATTCAGAAGAAAAACAAAGAGCAATCTCAAAGTTTGGAATTCATTACTGCTAATCAACTCTAGTGAATAGGAATCTGCTGGGGCTGTCTCAGCACCACCAAACCCTGCCCAATCCACAATCTCAGCAGGGAAGTTTCTACTCATCACGCAATTACAATCATGCATATCTGAGCATCTCTAGTGTGCTGTGACTGGGATGTCTGTGTAAGTATGACTCCCAGGGGCAGAGCCTTTGCTAGCTGAATTACATTAGGAAAACCCAGTATTTGGCTATATGAAAATTTTAAACACCTTTCCAGTCTTGCAGTGCAGTGAGCTAATCATGCTTATAAATCAGATTTGACATGGAGTTCACCCATGATACTGAATTTCAGTTACATGGTGAGAGCAAAAGCCAGATTGTATATGGATCAGAAGTGAGTGTGGTGACAGAGGCAGAGGTAGAGGACAGTGTTAATTTTTTTCTGCCAGGATCCCCCAACCCAATTTCCTTTGAAGAATGACATTTAGTTCTTCCATTGGGAAACACCCCCAAGGGAGTTCTTTAATGAATTTCTTATGGATCATTATTGGCCAGTATCCCACATCCCTAGAATATGACCAACCTAGGCTAACTGGACTCGTGCCCAGCAAGAGCGACTCAACAGCGGACAACTGGAAGCAAATCATTTCCATAGAAGCACCCTGAAGAGATTGCGTCATTAGTTTCTGCTACCTGGATCCCAGACTGGACACCTGCTTTTTCAGCCCCTCTTTCCATTCTAAGACTAGATAGCCTCCCACTGATTGATCTCTCTCTTTTATTCTCTCTGTAAGTTAGCTAGTCACTTTGTTATTGTGGTCAGTGAAATACTTAATACAGCCCTTTTAGCCATGGTCTTCATGACTCCCACCAGATGACTGGGAAGAACTATGCAAATGTGAGGTGCCTGTGGCCCACCAAAGGGGTAATATAAATATGGCACATGGCACCCTTGGAGGGTGGGACCAATGCAAATAAGATGTATGGAACCCCAACATGGGATTGGTCAGTTTTGCCATGTTGCTATCATTAATTGAGCCATCCCAGAGGTGAAAAGAGGAGATCTCATTATCATCAAGAAAGAAGAGCCAAGTACAGAGTGCGTCCTTGGGCTGAAGACCCCTGTGCTGAGACAGTGAAAAGCAGCGGCAGAGAAACAGCAGCAACAGAGGCAGCAGAACCAAAAGACTGGAGGAGATACAGCAGTGGGCTTTCCGGCCCATGGAGTGAGAAAGCCGAGTGCCTCTGGGCAGGAGCCTTGCTGGTAGAGTGGGGTGCCTCTCTGGGCACCTTCAGGCAAAACTAAAAGAGCTTTGTAGCACTTGCCCGATCAGGGCAGAGGCTAAGGAGGCTCGGAGCCAAGAGAGAAGTGTACCTATGGCACGGCTAAGAAGACGCTGTCCTGATTGAAGAACTGTATCCTGAGCTGCTTTGGGCCCTGAATTATAATCAGTGACTTCCTTCATAAACCCCACAATTTTAAGTATTGTCTGTGAGTTCTGTATGGCCCCTGCAATGAACTACTGAACCAAGCAGAGAAGCAGAGAGTGCTACTGGGAGGGACAGTGGTTGTCAGAACTGGTAAAAAGATCAGCACGTCTGATCTCCGCCTCCCAACCATCAGCCTTGGGCTGCTGATGCAGTCTGGACCGCTTTCCCTCTTGTGAAGTTAAAGGAGGTCAGATGCCAACCCCAACAACTTTCTGACAGTCACAGGCAATCACAGACTTCTGACTGATGTTGTAAACATGGTCTGGGCTCTTGCTGTTTAACAAGCGATCACAGACCAGCGGCATCAGCATCATGTGAGAGTTAGGAATGCAGACCCTTAGGCCCCCTCCCACACTTTCTGTATCAGACTCTGCAATTTAACAAGTTCCTCAGGCAATCTGTGTACACACCAAAGTTTGAGATGCACTGGCCTAGACTTGAGAATCCCAAATACTGTTTCACCCAAGAGGGAAATACAGAAAAACACGTGTTTTTTCTACACTAAATGTACTTACCTTTGTTTTTATGTTTTTCCTTTTCTGAAATTATGGCAAGGGAAAACTACTTGTTGTTGTTCTGACTGGGGTTTGGTGCTCTTACTAGACAAAAAGGATGTGGCAACCCTGTGCTGACTTCCAAGGAGCCCTGGCGGAGCAGCAGTGAAGCAGCTCAGCTGTCAACTGAAAGGTTGGTGATTTCCAACTCACCAGCCGCTCCAAGGGAGAAAAATGTGGCAATCTGCTTCCGGAAAGATTGCTGTTGTTTTACATTTGTTGCTGTATTACTGCTCCGACTCACAGCAACCCTATGCACAAGAGAACAAAACACTGCCTGGTCCTGCACCATCCCCAGAACTGGTGCTATGCTGCAATCCATTGTGGTAGTCACTGTGTTAATCCAACTCATTGAGGGTCTTCCTCTTTTTCACTGACCCTTTACCAAGCACAATGTTCTTCTCCAGGGACCTGTCCCTCCTGATACTACGTCCATAAAGATTACAGCCTTGGAAACCCTATGGGGCAGTTGTATTCTGTTCTATAGGGTCACTGAGTCGGAATCAACTCTACAGTAGTATGTTTTTGGTTTATGCTGGCTTCTTATACAAAATTTTATTTTATATTACTGGTTTATTTATCTATTAGTTACTCACTTGGACTCTTGCCAAAAGTCTAGCATCAAAACCAATGAGCCACAAGAAAATACTAAGATTGAAGGTGGCACTGTTTTAGGGAGGTGATGACAGAGCATGATTGTAGGGTGAGGAAGGGGACTCTGGGCAGAGAGACTGGGAAGAGCATAAAGTAAGAGAACTGCAGTGCTGAACTGGGGAGAGGGCATTAGGGAAAAAATACAAATTACTGAGGCTGGAATTCCAGGAGGGACAAATCTCATAAAAAAGACTTTTAGCCAGACCATCTTTGCTGAGGCATGGGATGGGAGGTTGGAGAGGGGAAGGTGGGAAGAAATTGTTTTCATTGTCTGTATTGACTCTACAGGAGCTCTGGTGACGTAGTGCCTAAGGCATTTGACTGCTAACCAGAAGGCTGGCGGTTCAAACCCACCAGCCACTCCTTGGAAGGAGGATTGGGCAATCTACGTCTGCAGTGATACTGCCTTGGAAACCCAATGAGAGGTCACTATGAGTCAGATTCCACTCAAGGGCAGTGAGTTTTTTTTTTTTTTTATTATTGACTTTACATAGAAAGAGGTCTGGGAACAGATGTGAAGGGTTGAAGTCAAGAGAATAAGTAAAAAGTGACTTTAAAATGGCTGAAAGATTCATTTCTTGGTTTGTTTTGAGAATGAAACAAAATAGAAATTTTGAGAATGAAGTGGGAGAGGTAACAAACATGTTGAGGCATCAAGGCATTGGGACAAGGAAATTTTTCATGGAATTTAGCTCAACAAGTAGTCCTGGAGGTCTTCTGCTGGGAGTGACAGAGAAAAATGGGTCTTCTTAGAGACCTATGAAGAGAGGGAAGGTTTAGAGCTACTGTCCTGAGGTTAGCAACAGTTAGCAACAGTCAGATCCAGGAAGTTGTGGGCACCAGCCATAACACTTACAAAGATGTTTGCCAGGGCTTTTCTATCATGCTACAGGAGTGGGCTGGAGAATGTGGATGGGTCTGGGGGGTGGGGGGTGGAATAACAGGCATGAGTATGGATCAAGCACATGATGAATCCTTGGGTCCTAGAGGGAGCAGCACTGGTATGGAGCCTAAGTTGGGTAGAGAACAAGGAAAATAGATATGAGTTGACAGATTACAAAATGAGGGAAGGGTTAAAGACTGGAAGGAATAATGAGAGTGGAGGGCAGGTACAGTAACTCTATAATGGGAGCATTATTGGAGCATATGAAGAGAAGGCCACCCTCAAGTCTGAAATTTTGGAATCAAATCTGAAGCAGAAGTGGCTACACTACACAGAGAACATAGTTTTTGGGTGATGGTAATGGGAGTGGCATTGAGAAGCAATGGGCAGGCTGAAAACAAACTCTCCAGTAAACTGTTGAGGGTGCAAGTATAAAAGCACCACCAACAACAGCAGACATTCATTAGCACCTAATAATACAAGAGATAGAAGAACAGCTTTCCCTGGAGACCATTTGGTTTTCTACAGGTAACACCATGTTCTACTGGAAAGGCTCACGAATGGAAAAGGGCAAGCTATAGGGAGCCATGGCAAGGAGTTCATGGAAGGACATAAAGGAATAACACTCAGAAAAAGCCATCTCTGCAGGGAGATAATACATAAGGAAATCTGTCTGACCATCCACCCTACTTGTGATGAATGCCCATTCAGAAAATATTCCTTCTTCCCCTGGTTTTAAATCCCAAGGGTGATGCTCGGTTCATCAAGGATGAAGAAAGGAGTTGCTTCAGGCCGTCCTTTCTTTGATGGGACCGGCTCAGAGCACAGTTATACTAGGAGAAGGGGCATAATGAGTGTGCCTAAGAGTCTTCCTCTCCTTTCCCTATTTTGTTCATAGGCTGTGGTGAGGACAGGTAGTATGGATGAGTGCCTCAGTCATGTAACTGGCTTCCTTTGGTCTCCTTCTGGCTGGTTGAGGCAGTGGTGTCCAGCAGACATAAAAGCACTCAGAAGAATCAATGACAATGCCTGGTAGAAGCAACGGACCCAAAGGCGGGAGAAAACGGTGACAAGGACAATGCACGTGAGCACAGCTAAGACATATCCTGGGCATGGCCAGATGTGCTGGGGAGGGAGGGGGAGTTGTCAGGAGTGGGAATTGACAGGAGAAACCCAGACAAAGCATACTGGGGACCAGCACGTACTGCCACGCTGTTCTGGCACTGCAGGTAGCAGGCGTGCCATGTGCCTAGGCAGGAAGGACCTCAAGACTCAGAGATTTATAGTGTGTCCTCACAGCACCAGCACATCTGCCTATGTGACCTCAAACAAACAACTGAAAACTAGAAACCACAATGAGTCATACTTCACGTTCAGTGCCAATAGACCAACCCTCCACTCCACCCCCAAGCCCATCTGTTTAACATCTAAACCTTTTATAGACTTTGGTCACTAGTATGGACCCAGACCCAGCTAAGTATGGCTGTGGCACGAATAAAACAGAAATGATTTCCACGGACACTTCTCTCCTTTTCTACCCTCTTCCCACTCAATCCCCTCCTTAGTAACCTTAACTTCTTAGGCCTGTCCTACCTCTCTTTGCTTCTGACTCCTTCAGGGACCTGGAGAGGACCTGCAGCTTTCCTCAGTTTCCTATTCTCCTTACTCGGTTCACTGTTAAGTTTTTCTTTGTGGGGAAGTGGTGGTGGTGTGGACGGTGAAGGGTATTAGAATTTTGCTTCAAGAAAGAATGTGCTTTTTCCATTTTTTCCCTCAACACAGTAATGGTCACAGGAACAGAACATGAGCACAGACCTACTGTAACATATTTAATGCAAATAAGGAAAAGAAAATTTAAACGGCCTTATCCTGCATACAGATAGTCAGGCTCCAGTTCCACAGCAACCCAGTTTCTTGGTTTAAAAAAGGTCTTCCGAATCCAACAGCAGATTTTCAGAGGAAGTTGAACGAATATCAAACACCACAAAGCCCTTGACCTGGCTCCTTTTCTTTCTCCTCGCTGTTTCTGTGTTCTGGGTAGAGCACTGGGAAGGACATTGCCTGGATCCACACAAACAGATGCTATAAAGTTCATTTTTCATTTTTCAGGAAAACAGTGCATTTGTTTCTATGGCACTCCCCAAATATTTTTCATTTGTGACTCAATTTGTAAGGAAACAGCTTCCTTTTATTGAGATGAGTCTATCTGGAGTCACGGTAGATTGTTTGGTATTTTACTGCGAAAAAAATGTTAATGGGTTTTAAATAAACAGAGGATTTCCACTTCTTTCTGTACAAGAATAGGGCTTTCCTTGACTACAAGGTGTCAGTGGAAATTTAAGTCCATTAAAACAAATTTTGTTTTTCATTTCATTACTGAAACAGAAATACGAGAGAGCAGACAAAGGTCCCTTTAAGAATTCCTAAAGTACAGTTCATAAACTGTCTCTGTAGAAAAACTCCCTCCCAAATCCAACTGAACCTCTTAGCCTGGCAGTTCACACCCTCCACACTCTGTTCCAATCTTTTCTAGCCCTACACCTTCCACTGTGTGCCAGCCAAAATGGACTCCATGGTGCTCTGTGTAAATCTCAGAAATGAATGGCCACTCCAACACCAACAACTGAAAACAGAACCAATATCAAAGCCCAAATCGAATTCCCTTTCATGATGCCTTCCCTGGGTCCCCCAATTTCTTGTGTTCACTCCTTCCAAATTCCCTTAGCATTCTGACCCTCTCAGGTACCTTGCCTTTTATCAGAGTTTTAAAAATGTATTTATCCTCTCCTAGCACTCCTCTCCTGAGCCTAAGCTCACTGAGAAATGGGACTGTATTTTATTATTCTATCTCACATGCTTCCCTGTACATACAGATGCACAAATAAGTATTTGTTGAGTGAATGCAAAGCAGAAATTCAGTTTTAACAAATTTTATAGTGAAAATAACCTGAAGGTTATATCAAATATAATTTTTAAAATCTTGGCTTGGTTTTGCTATTTCCCCCCAAACATATTAATTTAGATATATAGTGAGAAAAAAGAACCTCATGTGGACACAGGATGTTACACATCTGTCAAAACCTTAGGGAGCTCTGATGGCATAGTGCCTAAGGCATTTGACTGCTAACCAGAAGGCCGGTAGTTCAAGCCCACCAGCCACTCCTCGGAAGGAAGATGGAGCAATCTATTTCCGTAGTGATACTGCCTTGAAAACCCAAGGAAGGGTCACTGTAAGTCATGTCCGACTTGATGGCAGTGAGCTTGGTTTTTGGTATAAAACTGTACAGAACACAAAGAATGAACCCTACTGCAAACTATGGACCCAAGGAAGCAATATTTGCTCATCAATTGTAACAAATGTCCTACAGTAATCCAAGATGTTAATACTAGGAGAAACAATGCTATAGGGAGAAGGGGTATACGAGAACTTTCTGTGCAATTTTTCTATAAATCTAAAACTGCTGTAAAAAAGTGTATTTTAAAAAAGAACATCATTATTGGATTGATTTATATTTTTATCTAAATATGCAGCTGGGGCATATTAGCAGTTTGCATTTAGTGATTTAGGTGCAATCAAATCTGATCCCACATCAACGTGAACGAAAATCTCTCTCTCCGTACATTTTCCTTAGCCCCAGAGACCAGCCTCTCCTGCTTGTGAGTTTTATTCAGCCACGATTCACATGACTCACACCACCAAAGTCTGTGTGAAGTGATTTCCGCTACAGGAAATCATTTCCAAGTTTGAGCCAAGCATTGATTTTTGTGGGTGTGATTCTTGCTTGAGTCTATTTCATCGGAAATAAAGAGTTTTGATTACATCAAAATGAAATAACCGCTTTTCAAACCAAAATCTTTCTCAAAAGCTTAACCACTTTCTTCCTCAGAAATGTCTTTTTTCTAGGAAGAGAAAAGGTTCAGGACAAGCTCATCTCTCTACCTCCCATCTCTGACGCAGAGACCTCCTGTGTTGAAGGTCAACACCTCCACGTGTGCACATGACCTGGGCAAATTCTTCTGGGATGGCACTCCATCGCTGCCCCTCTCCTCTGGATTTTCATCCTCCCTCTCAGATCCCTTCTGCCCTTTAGTCCATAAACAAGAATCAATTCTCTCCCACACTAAAAATAGGTGAACTTCTCCTGACCCTGCATTCACTTCTAGTTACCGTGGAATCTCTCGTCCAGATTTCTTGAAGGACAGTTCTCTCTTGCTGCCTCTACTTGCTCACCCTCCGAGCACTCCTCAGCTTACTTACTCCACCTCGCTTCTGCCCCCACCAGTCTGTTGTATGTGCTTTTGCTGAAATCTATGACTTCCTAAGAGCCAAATCCAACCCATGTTCTTCAGTGTGTGTCTATTTGACTTCTTCCGTTTTTAAAATAATTTTGGCCACTCCTCTTTTTGGAGGCTGTGCCATTCCATTCTTGCATTTCCCTACTTCTTCATGAAACGTTTATTCAGCCCAATTCATCTTCTCACTTGACACTTATTCCCTTGCTAATAATGTCCAAGGAGCTCTGGTAGCATAGTGGCTAAGGCACTTGACTGCTAACCAGAAGGCTGGCGGTTCATACCCACCAACCATTCCTCGGAAGAAAGGTTAGAAAATCTACTTCCATAGTGATACTGCCTTGGAAACCCAAGGAGGGGTTGCTATGAGTCGGATCTGACTCAACAGCAGTGAGTTTAAATCATGTCCAGGAGTTCTGGTGGTGCAGTGTTTAAAGCATTTGGCTGCTGACCAAATCGGCAGTTGGAACCCATGAACCAACCACTCTGCAGGACAAAGGCGAGGCAGTCTGCTTCTGCAAAGATTTACAGCCTTGGAAACACTATGGGGCAGTTCTACTCTGTGGAAGTGGGTTTGTTTTAATCATGTCCAGCCTCATGTTTTAATTCCCATCCACATGCTAACAATCTACCCAACCTAGGTCTTCAGTCTCTCTCCTGTTTATACAATTGCATTTTGAGTGTCTGCACCTGGATGGCCAACAGGTCCTCAAACCCAACATGTTGTTGTCATTGTTGTTAAGTGCCGTCGAGTCCTTTCCAACTCATAGCAACGCCATGCACAGCAGAATGAAACACTGCCCAATCCCGCGTCAGCCCCACAATCCCTGCTATACTTGAGCCCATCACTGCAGCCACTGTGTCAATCCATCTCATTGAAGGCCTCCCCCTCTTTCATCGACCCTCTACCCTACCAAGCATGACATCCTTCTCCAGGGAAAGGTCCCTTCTTACAACATGACCAAAATAGGTGAGACGAAGTCTGGCCATTCTTGCTTCCAAGGAGCATTCTGGCTGCTCTTCCTCCAGGACAGATCTGTTCTTATAACAGTCCATGGTACTTTCAGCATTCTTCGCCAGCACCACAACTCAAAAGCATCAACTCTTCTTCCGTCTTCCTTATTCATTGTCCAGCTCTCACATGCATACCAGGCGATTAGAAATATCATGGCTTGTGTCAGGCGCACCTTAGTCCTCAAGGAGATATCCTTGCTCCTCAGCACTTGAAACAGTTCCTTCACAGTTGACTTTCCCAATGCTACATGTCGTCTAATGTCCTGACTGCTCCTTCCGTTGGCATCGATTGTAGAACCAAGCAATGTGAATTCCTTGACAACCTCAATCTTCTCTCCATTTATTGTGATGCTGCTCATTGGTCCAGTTGTGAGGATTTTTGTTTTCTTTATATTGAGACGTAATCCATACTGCAGACTGTATTCTTCAACCTTCATCAGTAGGTGCCTTAAGTCATCCTCACTTTCAGCAAGCAAAGTTGTATCGTCTGCATATCTCAGGTTGTTAATGATTCTTCCTCCAATCCTGATACCACGTTTTTCTTCATATAGTCCAGCTTCTCGGATTATTTGCTCAGCATATAGATTGAATAAGTGTGGAGAAAGGATACAACCCTGACACACTCCCTTCTTGATTTTAAACCATGTAGTGTCCCCTTGTTCTGTTCGAACGACAGCCTCCTGGTCAAGGTACAGATTCCTCATGAGTACAATCAAGTGCTCAGGGATTCCCATTCTTCTCAATGTTATCCATAATTTGTCATGATCCACACAATCAAATGCCTTTGCATAGTCAATAAAACACAAGTAAGCCTCTTTCTGGTATTCTTTGCCTTGAGCCAAGATCCATCTGACAACAGCTATGATATCCCTTGTTCCACGTCCTCTTCTGAATCCGGCTTGAACCTCTGGAAGTTCTCTGTCAATATACTGCTAGAAACGTTTCTGAATTATCTTCAGTAAGATCTTACTTGCGTGCAATATTAATGATATTGTTCTATAATCTCCACATTCTGTGGGATCACCTTTCTTTGGAATGGGCACAAATATGGATCTCTTCCAGTCAGTTGGTCAGGTAGCTGTCTTCCAAATCTCTTGGCATAACTGAGTGAGTGCCTCCAATGGGGCATCTGTTTGTTGAAATATCTCAAATTTGAGGGATATACTCAAGATCATACTGTGGCTCTCTTGGACTTGTTTTAATTGTCTTTAACTTCAAGTTGAATTTGCATATGAGCAGTTGATGGTCTGTTCCACAATCAGCTCCTGGCCTGGTTTTGGCTGAAGATATTGCAAGACCAAACTCATCTTCATAAAGCTGTTTTTTAGCTCAGCTGGTGACACCACCATAAATCTGTTCAACTTAAGATGGGATCCTGCATGTTATTCCAACTTGTTCCTTGCCATTCTTTAGTAACCACCACATACATTTACCTAATTAGCCATGTTAAGTCTTGCCAATTTGCCCCCCAAGTCTCTTTTGTATCTGTCTCCTCTTTGGCCTTAGCCCAGGCTCTTTCCCTCTCTCTTGAATGTCTGCAAGTCTTCCAACTGACCTCTCTGCCTCTAGCCAGCCTCATCACTCTCAAGTTCAGTATGTGCCTGAATACTCCACAATGGTACTTCCTGCTTACAGGCTTTCTGCTATAAGCTCCTTAATGTGACACACTACCAGCCTCTCATTTACCTCCAGGACCAATGTGTCCCTGCATGCAGTGTACTCTTTCTGGCATCAATGCCTTTACTCATACCGCCCCCTCTGCCCTGATTGCCCTTGAACTCTCCCTTCCTTGCCCTGGGTAATTACCACTCATGCTTTGAGATTCTGCTCAGGTATCACCTCTTTCTTGCAGTCTTGCCTGATACCCCTCCCATGAAGGTGCCCTCTGCTTTGCTCTCATGGACATATTTCTATCACCAAATTTAGCCCCATTAGATTTCAATCACCTATTTATGGATTTGGAGTTTTCTCCCCAACTCCAGTTTGCAAACGTCCTGAGGATAAGAATCGTCACTTATTTCTTTGAAATTTCAGCAGCTAGCAAGGAACATGGCTCACTGAGTCATGAAGCTGGTTGTCATCAAGTCAATTCCAATTCATGGTGACCTCTGTGAGAGCACAACTGTGCCCCACAGGGTTTTCTTTCCTTTTTTGAACACGTTATTGTGCTTTGGGTGAAAGTTTACACAGCAGATTACTTGTCTATTCAATAGTTCACACACAAATTGTTCTGTGACATTGCTTGGGACCCCCCACTGGGTCAGCACTCTCCCCATTTCCACCTGGGTTACCCATTCCCATTCATCCAGTTCCCTTGCCCCTTACTACCTTCTCATCTTTGCTTTAAGGAACATGTTGCCCTTTTGGTTTCTTATAGTTGATTGTTCTAAGGAGCACATTCCTCAAGGCTGATACTGTTTAGTTTATAGACTAATCTATGGGAGTGTAGTGCCTAAGGCACATGACTGCCAACCAGAAGGCTGGCAGTTCAAATCCACCAGCCGCTCCTCAGAAGGAAGGCTGGGCAATCTACTTCCATAGTGATACTGCCTTGGAAACCCAAGGAGGGGTCGCTGTGAGTTGGGTCTGACTCAAGGGCACATAATAACAAAAACAACAATCTATTATTTGGCTGAAAGGTGGCTTCTGGGAGTAGCTTCAGTTCCAAGTTAGGAGGCTGTCTTAGGGTAATAGTCTCTGAGGTTCCTCCAGTCTCTGTCAGACCAGTAAGTCTCATTTTCTTTATGAATCTGATTTCTGTTCTACATTCTTCTCCCATTCTAAGTGGGACTTTCTATTCTATTCCTTCAGAGTGGGCTACAGTGGTAGCTGGGCAGCTCTTCTGCCCATAGTAGTTCCTCTAGTCTCCGAACAGAGGAGGCTGTGGCTCATGTGGGCCATCAGTCCTTTGGACTAATGGTGTCCTTGAGTGTCAGGCTTTCTTCCTTCTCCTTTGCTTCCAACAGGAAGAGACCAACAAGTATCTTAGATGGCCATGTGCAAGCTTTTAACATCTCAGATGCTACTAACTAGGATGCAGAATATTATTTTTATGAACTATGTTATGCCAACTGACCTAGATGTCCCCCAAGGCTATGGTCCTTAGCCTTCTAGTCCAATAGCTCAACCCCTTGAGGTGTCTGGTTGTGCCCAAGAAGTTTCCATAACTGTCCCTCCTATGTGCTCTATTATATATATGGAAATACATGCATTTATGAATATGCATGTAGAAATACCCACAACCATACCTATATATGCATGTGGGTGTCCACCCATATGACCTCCCACATCTATCCAGCATACATGTCTACCTTTGTATCCACTCATGAATTATTGTTATTACTGTTGTTGCAAGATTATATATGCTATAGAATTTACTGTATTGCCTTTATCTTTTGTACCTCTGTCTTCCTTTCCCATGGTCATGTTTTGCTGACTTCCTCCATATAGTATATTGCCCTTCCCTTCACCTCAATTAAAACGTGTTTACTATCTAGTTAGTGATTCTCCCCCCTTCCCCTCCCACTCTTAGTAACTATCAAAGAATGTATCTTTCTGTGTGTAAACCTATTCTAGACTTTTTATAATAGTGGTCTCATGCAATATTTGCCCTTTAGTAATTTGCTTATTTCAGTTGCCAAAATGAGTTGCCCATAGCTGAATGAATGTATTTCTGTATTCTTAATTCTGTTCCATTGGTCTATGTGTCTATCATTGTACCTGTACCAAGCTGTCTTCACTTCTGTGGTTGTATAGCAGGTTCTAAGATCAGGAAGTGTGTGGCCTCCTACTTTGTTTCTCCTCTTCAATAATACTTAAGCCATCTGGGGCCTTTTACCCTTCCATATAAAGTTGGAGATTTTCTTTCTATTTTGTTAAAGAATGTTGCTGGAATTTGGATCAGGATTGAATTACTATCTATAGATTGCTTTGGGTAGTACTTGAATTTTCACAATGTTAAGTCTTCCCATCTATGAGTATGGTATGTTTACCCATTTATATAGGACTCTTGGTTTCCTGAAGTAGTGCTTTGTAGTATTTTGTGTGTGTGTGTGTGTGTGTGTGTGTGTCTTTTTCACTCTTAGTTAGATTTATCCCTAAATATCTTACCCTTTTGGTGGCTATTGTAAATGGAATTGTTTTCCTGGTTTCCTTTACAGAGTTCTCTTTATTAGTGTAGAGGAATTTAACTCATTTTTGGATGATGATCTTGTACCCTGCTACTTTGCTGAACTTTTCTATTAGTTCTAGGAACTTTCATGTGGCGTCTCTGAGGTTTTCTATGTATAGGATCACATTGTCCGTGAGTAAGGATAGTTTTACTTCTTCCTTACCAATTTGGATGCCCTTTATTTCCCTTTCTTGCATTATTGCTCTAGCTAAGACTTCCAGTACAATAGTAAGAGTGGTGATAAAGGGATTCCATCTCTCATTCCTGTTCTCATGGGAGAATGCTTTCAGCCTTTCTCCTTTGAGAGTAATGTTGGCTTGTTTTACATATATGCCCTTAGATTTGAGGAATTTCCATTCTATTCCTATTTTGCTGAGAGTTTTTATCAGGAAAGTGTGTTGGATTTTTATCAAATGCCTTTTCTGCATTGATTGAAATGATCACGTGATTCGTTTCCTTTTGTCATTTATGTGGTGAATTACATGATTTTCTATAGTTGAACCATCCTTACATTCCTGGTTATGAATCCCACTTGATCATGATATATTATTTTTCTGATGTGCTGTTGAATTCTATTGGCTAGAATTTTGTTGAGGATTTTTGCATCTATATTCATGAAGGATACTGGATTGTAATTTTCTTTTTTAGTGGTGACAAGCCAGAGGAGAATGAACCATTAACAGACAGCACCTAGGAATAGGAGTTGACCCCTGGATTGGATTCCCTAGAAACTCAATCTGGTTCCTACTGGGTGCATAGGAGTCAGCAAAAATGATGAAGTCCTCCCTAAAGCTCTTTTTTTTTTTTTTTTTTTGGAGGGTAGGGAGCCTATTTTGTTAACTGGTTTGGTATGGGGAGCAAGGTATCTTTTTCATTAATCCCTCTTGTTTCTTGGGTGGAAGACAAACGGCTATTCAGTACCAAGGGACCAGAGTGCAGCGGAGTGCCACTCTCTCTTCAGTTTAGGTTTTTGACCCCTTTTCTCTTTATTTTTTTTAAAGTCTAAGTCAGTTTCATTGTTTTGTTTTGTTTTCCCCTGACATGTAGGATTCAGCCGGGCAACTGCATATAGGATTCCCCAGAATCCTATTTTTTTCTGAAGTCCTTAGATCATCCCACACTCTTCCCTTTCCTTCCACCTCATTCATTCTCCGGACTTATCACAGCATTTTACACTTGATTATGGATCCTTCACTCTTTTCTCTTCATCTCACACCCCACCCCAAACAGGTCTGGTGAAGGACATTGGGAGAAGGCAGAAGACGGGGCAGAAGTGGAGAAACAACAGGAAAGATGTTGTATCTTTTGTTACTTAAAAACAGAAGTCTGTGTGGTGGCAGCAATCTCTTTGTCCCTGTTGGTGCTAGAGGTCTAACTTTTTAAAAAGTCTGGAAATACATTAAAAAGCAAGTAAAAATCCAGCTGGAAATTCAAGCTGGATTCAGAAGAAGATGTGCAATGAGGGATATCATTGCTGATGTTAGATGGATCTTGGCTGAAAGCAAACAATATCAGAAAGGTGTTATGCCTATGTTTTATTGTCTATACAAAGGCATTCGGCTATGTGAATTATAACAAATTATGAGTAACACTGTGAAGAATGAGAATTCCAGAACACTAAATTGTGCTCATGTGGAACCTAGATACATATCAAGAATCTACATATATATCACAACAAAGGGACACTGCATGGTTTAAAATCAGGAAAGGTGGGTGTCAGGGTTGTATCCGTTCACCATACTTATTCAATCTGTATGTTGAGGAAATAATCTGAGAAGCTGAACTACATGAAGAAGAATGGTGGCATCAGGATTGGAGGAAAACTCATTAACAACCTGTGAAATGAAGATGACACAACCTGGTTTGCTGCGGTGGTTAAGTTTGTGTGTCAACTTGGCTGGGCCTGGTTGAGTGGCTGGGCATGTAGTATTTCCCACGATGAGACTGGTAATCAACTCCATGGTAGAATCTACTGTGAGCAGCTGAGTAGCTGCCTTAGGGATGTGGTCTGCTTCTCATATATAAGAAACAGCTTTGGGAATGATCCCCAGCTTATAGCACACTTGAACCCTGCATGTAGCCTTGTCATTGCTCAGCAGCCTGCCATGCTCTGCCGACCTTGGAACTTACAGTGGACTTGAATGAATGGCCTGCCATGTGGTTTGGTAACATCCGGACTTGCCTTTTTATTTGTCAACCTTGGGCTTGTCAGTCTCAGCACCCGATAGCTGTCTGAGTGAAGAAAAACCTCTAGCTCCAGTGAACTGGAAGCAGGAGGCAGACCTGAAGCTCAAGGTTGAAGGGCTTTCACCCAGCCCCTAGAGCCTGGCACTCTGAACTCAAGACTTAAAGCCTCCAGACTGTAAGAGAATAAACTCCTGTTTGTTAAAGCAATCCCATTTGTGGTATATTCCTGTCAGAGTGGCACTAGGTACCCAAAACATTTGCTGAAAGTGGAGATGACTTACTGATGAAGTTCAGAGACTATAGCCTTCACTACAGATTGTACCTCAACAGAAAGAAAACAAAAATCCTCATAACTGGACCAATAAGCAACATCATGATAAATGGAGAAAAGACTGAAGTTGTCAAGGGTTTCATTTTATTTGGATCTATAATCAACAGGCATGGAAGCAACAATCAAGAAATCAAGTGACATAATGCATTGGGCAGAGCTGTTGCAAAAGTGTTAAAAAGCAAAGAAGTCACTTTGAAGACTAAGGTATGCCTGACCCAAGCCATGGTATTTTTATTCACCTCATATGCACGAGAAAACTGGGCAATGAATGTTGTTGTTGTTGTTGTTATGTGCCATCAAGTCGGACCTGACTCATAGCGACCCCTCCTTGGGTTTCCAAGGCAGTATCACTACGGAAGTAGATTGCTCCATCTTCCTTCCGAGGAGTGGCTGGTGGGTTTGAACTGCCAGCCTTCTGGTTAGCAGTCAAGTGCCTTAGCCACTATGCTACCAGAGCTCCTGGGCAATGAATAAGGAAGACCAAATAATTGAGGCATTTGAAATACGCTGTCAGTCAAGAATACTGAATATACCACAGACTGCCAAAAGAATGAACAAATCTCTCTTGGAAGTAGTGTAGTCAGAATGCTCCTTAGAAACAAGGACTGCAAGACTTTGTCTTATGTACTCTGGACATGTTATTGGGGGGACCATTCCCTGGAGAAGGATGTCATGCGTGGTAAAGTAGAGGGTCAGAGGAAGAGGCGCCTCAGAAGATGTGTTGACACAGTGGCTGCATAACGGGCTCAAATACAGCAGTGACTGTGAGGATGGCCCAGGGTAGGGCACTGTTTCATTAGATTGTACACAGGGTCACTGTGAGGCAGAATGGACTCAGTGATACCTCACAGCAACTAACAACAGTGGTGGCTTTGCCTGGCTTTGGTATCAGCATTATGCTGGCTTCATAGAATGAACTGCAGGGTATTCCTTCCTTTTCCATGTTCTCAAGTAGTTTGAACAGAACTAGGGTCAACTGTTCTCTCAATGTTTGGTAGAATTTTCCAAAGAAGCTATCTGGGCTGGAGCTTCTCTGTTGGTAGTTTTTTTTTTTTTTTACTTCTTCAATTTTTCTTTTGTTATGAGTCTGTTCAAATTTTCTACTTCAGTTTGTGTTAGTTTACGTGGGCAGTGCATTTCTAAATATTTGTCCATTTCTTCTAGGTTTTCAAATTAGTGGGAGTACACTTTTCATAATATACGGTAATGATCCAATTTATCTCAGTTGGTTCTGTTGTAATCTCACCCATCCCATTCCTTATTTTGGTTATTTGTATCTTCTTATTTTTTTCCTTTGTCAATTTGGCCAGTGGTTTTCCATTTTATTGAACCAACTTCTACTCTCGTTGATTCTTTCTAATGTTTTTCTGTTTTCTATTTCATTTATTTCAGCTCTGGTCTTCATTATTTCAGTTTTTTTCTGGTGGCTGTGGACTTCGTTTGCTGCTCTTTTTCTATGTGTTTGAGCTGTCAGGATGAACTATTGACTTTGACTCTTTCTTCTTTTTTGATGTGTGCAAGTATTGCTGTAAACGTTCCTCTGAGCACTGCTTTCGCTGTGTCTCAATGTTTTGGTAGGTGGTTTGCTCCACAGGATTCTTAGTGGCTGATTTCTCTGAAGCAGATCCCCAGGCCTTTCTTCTGGGGTGCCTCTGGATGGACTCAAACCTCCAACGTCTTTGTTAGCAGCCGACCATGCTCATAGCTTGTACCTCCTGGGACTCCAGTTCACTGAAAGGGCTCAGTAAGTATTGGTTGAGTAAAGGGAGTTTCAGTGAATGCATAAACTATTTCTTAACTGGAAATAGCCTCAAAATGGCTCTATTCCTTCAGCCAAAAATGATTCTTAAAACAACAAATTCAAAATAACCATAACCCTGGACTTAGGAAAAACAACTCATTAAAAAGAAACTTCTTTTAATTTGCTTTCTCTGAAATAGGACAATACAAAAGGCATTTGCTGTGCTTCCGAGGCGTCCCCTGCCCTCCAAATACCCCAAAGACACTATTTCATGTGACCCAGGGGATGGAGGCTGGAATATACTATTCTTATTTACCTGGGGGCTCAGTTAAGTAAAACCTCAGGTGGAAGATACACAGATAAGCAGAAATGGAGCTGGAAGGATGGGCCGTCTCAGCATCTTCTTCGCTTCGCCCTGTGGTTCTCTTTGAGTTCATCCCTCCGTGCAGGAAGCATCTGGGCTTTCGTAGCAGATTGCAAAAATTGTTTATGTGGCGAATTGCTCTCTCCCAAATCCCTGTTTACTCATCGTTTGTGCCTAAACACAGCACTTTGTGATAGCTTTCTTGCTGAGTTAGATTTTCCTATTAGTCTGTGTGTGTGCACACACATCCACTGAGCCACAGCCACAGCTTTTATAAACTCTCAAATGGAGGATAATAAACACATTTTTGTCTGTTGTCCATATTGGAGGGTACTTTGCAGAGACCAATGGTGATTGTATAATGGCTGACTTATATCTTAATGAGTCATTCATTGAAAAAAAACACTTATTTAATGTCCAACAGTAGTAGTGATAAAAATAGCTCACATCTACTGAGCATTCACCGTGGGCCAGAGAGCGTGCTAGCTGATTTGTAAGCATTATCCAAGTCTCCACAATCAGCAAAGCAGCTGCTACTATCATCCCCAAAGATAAAGAACTTGGGGTTTGCAGAGGTTAAGTAACTTGTGAGTGATCACCAGTAAGTGGCAGAGCTGGGATTCGAACCCAGGCCGGCCTGTTCCTGGAGCCTGGGCTGTTCACTGCCACCCTGTGCTGCTTCCTCCCTAAGAACAAACAATACTCTTTTACCCCAATGATTTTCAGGGTTTCCTTTTTTTTTTTTTTTTTTTTTTAATTGTGACTTGGGTGAAAGTTTACAGAGCAAATTCACTTTCCATACAGCAGTTCACATACACTTTGTCTCGCGACACTGACTACAATTTCCCACAATGCAACAGCTCCTCCTCCCACTTCCTCCCCAGAGTTACCTCTTCCCTGTGTCCTTCCTTCCCGCGCACTCCTGCCCCCTGAGCTGTCTCCCTATGCATACACAGCCCTTCTATTCTCCCATGATTGTTCTCTCCAAGGAGCATATCTACCTAATGTAAATGTTCAGCTCATATGCCTCTTTTATTTGGCTGGAAACCACAGGAGTGGGTTCAATTCCTGACTTGAAGGGCAGCTAGGAGCCATGTCTTAGTGGTTCCATCAGGCTCTATCAGACCAGCAAACCTGGCCCCTCCCCCCTTTTTTTGAAATGATTTTGAGTTTTGTTCCACATCGTTCTTCTACTCTATCCAGGATCTCCTTCATAAATACCCCTCCAAGTGGTTGACAGTTGGGTTTCCTCTTTTTCATAGAACTTTCTTTACAAGCATTTTGAACACATGGAGCTGCTCTGGTTGACTAAGAGTTCCTCCTACTCTATCTCTTGCCTCACCTTGGCCTTCCAATGGAATAGAACACAGTTTGAAAACCACTGCTCCATGAAAACAGAAAAGAAATCTCATTTATTGCTATGCGCTGCATAGTACTAGAAGAGTGCTTTGTAGACAGTAAGTGATCAATTAATAGCTACTGCAGGAATGTGGTTCTGAAAGGGAGCATCCTCTCCTGAGGCCACCTACAGCATGGGCATGCATGATCTCCCTGACAGGCCACCAAAGGACAAAAAACAAGACTGGCCTTTGAGCCATCCAGAAGGAATGCCATTCATCTAGAGGGTGCATGTGGCGGCATAATCATGCCTGGAGCAGCAAGATTAGAAGGAGGCCAGCCCAAGGAGCTGTGGCAGCAGCTGGGAGGCTTGGCAAATCCAGACTGAGCTTCCCAAGGGGGCTTCCTCATAGGTTTTGTTTTTTTCTAACCATGTTTTCCATGTTTGACGTTACCAGGTGATGGCTCCTCCACAGTGGAGAAATGTGTCATCCCACTGGGATAATTCCAGAGCTATTCTAGGAGTTCCTGCTCAGAACAGATCAGGCCGATCAGGACGCTCCTCGACAGGGGCTGCACCCAGCGAATTGTTTCCCACTTGGACACTTCCCTCTATTGTTCTCTGTCATGTTCTCAAAGGCACAGCTACTGAGCCCTGCCCATTCCTCTCAGGGTGCTGGACTTTTCCTCCTGTAAGGAGCTGCAATTATGGCTTTGGATCAAGGCACAGTAGGCACAGGATCAAGAATCGAGCACCTGGAATGACAGCAGGGCAGGTTCCTGGTCCAGGGGGTCAGAGCAGAGACCACAGCACTTGGGTCTCTCTGGTCTTGGAAGGGAGGCTTGAAATGTTCTGGTTCCTTCATTCATTGTTCACCAAGCATATGGGGAGCTAGGTACTGTGATAGTGATAGCTGCCCAGTCCCTACGTTTGATCCACTCGATCATCTGACAGGGAGGTAAGTATGTAAGCAAATAATTATAGTGCTCAGGACAGTTCAAAGCAGGAGTCCAAAATACCGTAGGCCTGCAAAGAAGAGAGGTTCGCTAACTCTGCTTAGGGTGGGCGGGGCAAGGCACAGCTCTGGAGCTTAGAACATTTCAGCAGGACCTTGAAGGATGAAAAAGAAATGATCAAAGCAGAGAGAGATGTTTGAAGGCATTCACCAGCATGGGCAAAGGGGCTCTAAGGCAGAAATGTGGGAGTACTTCTGTTGTTGGCGTTAGCTGATGTCAAGTTGCCCCTAACTCATGGCAACCCCATGCACAAGTGAGTAAGATGCTGCCTGGTCCCGTGCTGCATTTTCCCTGGCTGATTTTATAGGCTGTCGGGCCTTTCTCCCTAGCCTGCCTTAGCCTGGAACCTCCACTGAAGCATGTCCGGCATTACAGCAATATGCAAGCCTCCAGTGAGAGATGAGCGGTAGCGGTGCAGGAGATACACTGGCTGCAATTGAACCTAGGTCTCCTGCATGGAAGGCAAGAATTCTACCACTGACCCACCACTGTCCTCAAGTACCTCTGCAGAACTGGACTCTTCTGAGGGTACCCATGATGGAGTGTGATGGGGAGCGGGGTCTAGGATGTGATGGCTCTTGAATGATGTACTAAGGAGTTTAGAATTGATCTTGAAGGCAGCAGGAAACCAGTTAAGTTTCCTGTTTGTTTTAAGATAGTGATAATATCAGCTATGCTTGAGAAAAGCCAGGCCAGCCGCTGGGTAGAGAATGGATTTAAATGTATGGGAGAGGTGCCTAGTGAAAGCTTAATGACCAAGGCAAGAAATGACCAGGTCATGTCTGGCAACGACCACTGTGGGAAGTGAAAAGGGCTCCACTTACTGATGTTAAACCAAAAGACCAAACTAACTGCCACTGAGTTGATTCTGACTCAAAGCGACCCCCACTGGGTTTCTGAGGCAGTAAATCTTTACAGAAGTTGATCGCCCGATCTTCCTTCCATGGAGCAGCTGATGGGTTTGAACCACCAACCCTCTGGTTAGCAGTCAAATGCCTTAGTCACTGCGCCACCAACAAACCAAACCAACCGATAATATAATGATATTGCGGACTTTCTGAATCATCTTTTTGTATCAATGTGACCCTGCAGGGTAGACTGAAAATTAAACAACATGAAATTGTCAATCTATGATCAAAAGTAGATTGAGGTTGCTCAGTGACTAGAGCTTGCATGGGGTTAGCCAGACCCCAGACTCTTCTTCCTTTTCCTTCCTGGCCCCTCTCAGCCATGTCCCTGCCACCGCCCAGCTGTCAGAGACACAAGGGACCCCTGTTCTTAGGAAAGGAAGAAATACAATTGAAGCCAGTCACATTTCTACTTCCTTTGATGGTGTGTGGTAAAGATTTGGTCAGAACACAGATCTGAGAACCTAAAAGGCCTAATTTAAAATGTTCCAAGGACTGAAATTGTCTCAAATCCCTAACAAGCTGCATCACTGCCCTCACGTGGCTGCAGAAGGAGTAACACACTAAAGGATTATTGCGGGGTTTGGCCAACTGCTAAGGCTCCCCCTCCTTACAGGCGAGAGTGGAGCCAACACCAGCACCGAGCGTCCGGTGTGTCCAGCATGGGTGACAGCCACATCGCGACCGTGCACTGTTGGTTCCCCCGCCATATTCACAGGAGCCCCTGTGGCATCTCCATGCCATTTTCCTATCTGATGGATAAAATAGAAATATGTTGTCTTTAAAAATTCCTGAAAGGTAGGTTCTGTGGGACTCTTTCCTGGTAGGGCAGGTTTGGAGGCAGAAGCGTCTACACCCCTAGCCCTGGCCCATACCCCCTTGTGGCCTGGAGGCTGGAGAGGTTCAGAGATAGAATAGTCTTAGTGGATGAACCCACCTGACCTAAGCTCTGGGAGTATTGAGCTCAGGGCAGCTGGGTGGGTCAACTGACCCCCAAGACCCGCAGAAGGTAAACAAAGTGATAGGCACACATTTATTACAGGGTTCTGAAACAAAAACTTTAGGAACTAAAAATAAAGTTTAAAATATTCTCTTTGATGAACTTTATCCCTATAGACTTATCAGCCCTGATTCTGTTTTACAAGTGATGTGTTGAGAAGTCAAACGATGTCTATGTCTGGGTTTTAAAGCACAAATGCTCTGTAAAGGGAGACTTTTCCTTACAGCAAGAGGCTGTCAATGAGAATTCCCAGACATAAAGTGATTCACATGGAGGGATCAAAGCCCAGCCAAGGGAACCCTTTCCTAAGCTTCAAGCCCAAGATATAAAGCTTTACTTAAACCAAATTAAAGAAGCTATTAGAAGCAGGGGTGGATGTGGTAAAAGACATGTGAAGCTGTTCACCACAAACTAGTAAGTAAGCACAAGTAAGCCCATGCTTACTGTGTTTACTGAGTACTCCATCCTTGTCAAGGACTGTACATTCAAGGAGGCTTTGATTCTGTAGGAAGGTGCTGTTGGGGTTGGGGAAGAGAAAAATGCCAGCCATGCCCACAAGCACTCTCTTTGATTTGGTGAAAAATAAAATTGTTCACTACAGATTAGTAAGGAAGCCCATGCTTACCTTGCTTATTGGGTAATTCACCCCGGTCTGAGAAGTACCTGCTAAAAGCACAGGGTAACCTCACTGCAACACTCAATATGACAGAGTTCAAGGCCAACTAGATTTCCTGCATGTTTGATGATGATAATTTGGGTGAAAGTTTACAGAGCAGACTGGTTTTCCATTCAACAATCTAGATTTGTTACTGAAACAGTAAGGCACCTGGTATTGGAGCAATAACTATTGTGGCAGTGAATAAAAAAGGATCACAAGCCTCCTGGGCACATCCAAGAGTTCTTAGGTTCCCATGAAACCCAAAACCGTCCCAATAATAATGATAGCAAATGTGTGAGATGCTTTGGAGCTTACAAAGTCCCTTCACAGCAATCAAACAAAATGACTGTTTGAGGAATGATTGTTTCATTCCTGTTATAGATAAGAAAATTGAGAGGAAGGAAAAGGAAAAATCAGAATCCAAATACTCCTCATGCCACAGCTGGAGTTTGGCTGAGGCCTCCCTGACATAAAATTGACTCACTGAAATGCTGGGTCTGCGCCAAACTTCCCCCACTCTCAGTTTCCTCATTTATAACAATATGCTGTGTATAGAAGAGCTTTTTCAAAGTTGGGAGCTCTGGTGCCTAAGTCATCTGACTGCTAACCAGAAGGATGGCAGTTCAAATCCACCAGCCACTCCTTAGAAGGAAGGTTGGGCAATCTACTTCCGCAGTGACACTGCCTCTGAAACCCAAGGAGGGGTCGCTATGAGTGGGATCCGATTCGATGGCAGTGAGTTTGTTTTTGGTTGTATTTCAAAGTTATGAAGAGTAAATGAGATAATATGTAGAAAATCTTAGAACAGTGCTTGACCTGTCCTTCCTTTCTCTCCCAAAAACCAAACCCACTGCCATCGAGTCAATTCTGACTCATAGTGATCCCCACTGGGTTTCCAAGGCAGTAAATCTCTACAGAAGTAGATTGCCCCATATTCCTTCCACAGAGTGGCTGGTGTGTTTGAACTGCCAACCTTCTAGTTAGCTGTCAAATTCCTTAGGCACTGAGTCACGACACCTCCTTCCTTTCTCTCCCAGTGCTATAAAAAATAATGTAAAGATTATTATCTGTGAAATACTGCATGTACTGCTTTATAAAACAAACCAAAAACATACTATTAAATAGAATAAATTTAAATTCAGCTTCTTAACCATGTGGTTTGTGGCCTAGAAGATTCAAGAACACCAAAGATCCTTACATCAAACCAATTTTCCAGAGAATGGAATGCTACTGGAAAATTAAAGAATTAATTATTGGCTTCAAGGATGGTGAAATTTAAGATTTAGTGTGTTTGTGTGTGTGTACACACCTACATGTTTTTGAAAATCCAGAAAATCCAATTTAAGTTCTCTGTTTGGTAGAGTCTCATAGGACAGCAACAGGTTAGGGCTTTTATGTTTTATGTAAACCCAACCCAACCCACTGCTGTTGAATCGATTCTAACTCATAGCAACCCTACAGGACAGAGTAGAACTGCCCACACAGGGTTTCCAAGGCTGTAAATCTTTACAGAAGTACACTTCCATATCTTTCTCCCATGAAGTGGCTGGTGTTTTCAGACTACCAACCTTTTGGTTACCAGCCGAGCGCTTAACCACTACAGCACCAGGGCTCCTTTTGGTTTTATGTAGGAGGAACTTAGATGCACTTGGTGGCCATGTAGTGGCAGTTAAAGTCATTCTCCATTAACTAAGACCCTGCATTTGAGAACTTAGGTAAAGGTTCTAGCAGGAAACAGAGTCCTTAGACGGAGCAATTAATGTACTCGGCTGCTAACCGCAATGCTGGAGATTCAAGTCCATCCAAAGGTGCCTTGGAAAGACCTGGAGATGTACTTCCAAGAAACTGGCCACTGAAAATCCTATGGGAGCACAGTTCTACTCTCAGGTCACCAGCAACTGGTGTCTGGGAGGAAACTGCTGTCATCCTGTGAAGTTAATATTGTGTGGTTGTCAGGGAAAAGAAAATTCATTATAATCAACATTAAAACGTCCACAACCCTCGATGCTTTGTTCCCTTGTTTGTCCTTGAAAGACAGTGTACTTGTCCCTTAGGTTGTACGCAGAAATCTCCAGCCAAATAACGAATTCTGTGAACCTCACTTATATACTCTAAAACAGGTGAAGATGGTTGAGAAGGTCCAGAGGTTCAAGGTCACAGGAAGAGGTGGCTGGGAGTAGCTCAACCATCTTCATTAAGATCATCATTTTTATAGGGGCTCTGTGATATAAAGAAGAAGCTCTGATGGTACAGAGGTTAAGGCATTTGGCTGCTAACCAGAAGATCTGCAGTTTGAACCCACCAGGTGCTCCATGGAAGAAAGATGAGGCAGTCTGCTTCTATAAAGATTTACAGCCCTGGAAACCCTATGGGGGTCACTATGAGTTGGAACGGACTCAATGGCAGTGAATCTGATTTGGTTTTGGGGATATAAGGCAATATCAATGAGTCTCCCAAAAGGTCAGTTATCAACAACCAAGCCAGTTACCCTGTGGTTGAGTGTAGCCAGCCCCTCCCAATGCACATGTCCTCCCTGCCACAAAAAGGCATTTACAGGACTAACATGAAAGTCTGTGGCTGTTTCCATTTCTGAAAAGGAGCGCCAAAGTCCCACGGGCACAGTCCTGGGAAGTGCCCTCCCTTCCTAGGCTGACTTTCTATGTTCTCCAGCACACATGACCCTGGCACCTCACTTATGGTGCCAGGGACACAGCAGCTCTTTCACCCATATATTCCAGCCCCCTGCTGACCAGGGCCAGAAGTGACATCTGGTTCATGACATCGAACTCCATGGTGGTCATCTCTGTAACCCCAGCCCCCAGCACAGGGATTTGCACAGAGTAGATCCTGGGTGTCTGGGGAACTGAGTGCTTCCCTGTCTACCCTTGACTTCCCTACCTTCCCTTCCCTTTTGCTCTAATTGTAGCGTTGAACCAGTATCCTATTTTCACCACTGGGTTTATTACAAGTCTCCAGCTCTATAACTTTTAAAAGAGACCCATGGCCTATGTGATAAACTCTTTTTTTTCCCCCATGTTCTATGATTTTTTTTAAATAATACGTTGTCAAAAAAGGTTGAAAACCACTGTCTGTGTTATTTCTTTCTTTTTTCAAAGGATACATTCTAAGTCCCTTTGCCTAGCATTCAAAATCCTCCATGATCTGGTTCCAACCTGATACCCTAGCGTTTATCCAGAGGGGCTTCTATGGTTAAACCTGTGATCATCCTGCCTTCAAAGAGATGGCAGATACTGAATAGAAGGACCAGCCCCTGCCTGGCCGGGCCTTGGCCGTTGCTCCTGATGGAGAGTGGCTCAGTGAGAGCAGCGGTCAACTGTCTGCTGTCTTCTCTGGCAGAGACAGCAGACCAGAAGTAGTGACAACCTCCATAAGCAGCCAGGCTTCGCCTCAGCTGTTTACAGCAGATGGTTGAGCCGAGAAGAGACAAAGGAGCTTCGTCTGCACGGATCTTCCATGACAACCTGCTGACACTGCCAGCTAAGTTCCATTCCAACACTCATGTGGCCATAGTTTCCTAATGACTGCATCAGCGAGTAACTCAAGTGTGACTCTAAAGCTGGGATCCAGCTTAAGGCTGTAAGGGGCCGAAGCCTCATTGAGGTCAGGGAAAGACACTTTATTTTCCAGTCTGGTTACATCTAATGATATCCGTGTGCATTTCTTCCATCTCAATAACAGCCATTCAACTCACATTCCAACACAGCCTTGATATTTTGAGTCCGGAATTTCCTTCCAATATTGAACTTGACTTAGTCCCTTCTGTTTTTCACAAATAAGATGAATAGTCCTTGAAAAGATTCAAATATTAAAAGTTCTGGGTGAGACCCAAAATGTAACTTAACTTTCTCTTGATGGTAAGAAATATATGTGTGTGTATATATATTTTTTGAGATGGGAACTTCTAACATCAAAAAGGGGACTCACAAACAATAGAAACATTTTAAATCCAACAACTTCAGGAGAGCTCTGTAAACACTATATTAAGAAACTTTGAAGAGCTGACTAATTATTATTAGGTGGATGATAAGTCTCTTGAGGGTAATGACCGTGTCATTTTCATTTCTGTATCTCCAATGTAGCTTGGCCTTTACCATCAAACTCGCAAACTTACTGCCATCAAGTCAATTCCAACTCATAGCTGCCCCATTGGGTTTCCAACACTGTAAATCTTTACAGAAGCAGACTGCCCAATCTTTCTTCTGCAGAGCAGCTGATGGGGTCAAGCCACCAACCTGATGGTTAGCAGCCAAATGTGTTACCACTACACCACCAGAGCTCCTTAGTTGATAAACATTCATTGAATGAACAAGCCTTAGAAAGATTAATCTCAGCCAAACTCCATGTAAGTAAGATCTTAAATCCTTAGGTCTTCAATGATCATTTCTTTCTCTGAATTCCTACTATCCTGAGGACAGGTATGAAGTCTCTCAGCACCTATTATATGCACACTTCATCCATTGTATGCCTGGACTGTTAAATCAGAAGAGAAGATGTTGACTTATTTTCTGTAGCTCCAACACCTTCTCCACTGCTCTATAGGTGCCCAATGGATATCTATTTAATAATCTTGGTTCAAATGAATGTTAAATGAGAGCACCTCAGAGCAATAAATTATGAGCATAGACGTTTGTTCATGGCAGTACTTGTCAATACTTCTACAAAAGTAAAACCATGTCAAGAAAAATGATCTCCTAGCTTTGTTCATATCATGATGACATGTTAGCCAAAGTAGCAGAGACAAAGGCTCAACTTTCAGTTGAAATGACTATGCAAACAGAAACATGAGGCACTTAGGGTACCTGTCATCAGCACTTAGTTCATCTTTTTCTCCCTCCTTTCTGTAGATATGCAGGAAAGCCCATTTTGCCAGGCAATGTCCTTGGATCTGGGAATATAAAGGTGAACACTATACTCTCTTTGCCCTCAGGGAGCTGAGGCTAGAGGAGGACAGAGAGGCAACAGCTTGGTGTGTGCTGTGATAAAGGAAGTTATGGGCTAAAACTGTCATAAGGGACATTCAATCAGTATTCAGGGCTAAGGCATCTAAACTGAGGTTTGAAAGATCAGTAGGCATCAGCCAGGTAAAGAGGAGTCACGGAGTGTTCAGGGCACAAGAGAAAGCACGTACAAAGAGCAGGACACAAAGAAAGGGAAGTGCATTTAGGAAATTTCAAGTAGTTACTGGAGTGGCCCGTGAGGAAAGGAGGTGATTATGGAAGGTAAGATTAGAAAAGCAAAAGTCGTATCAAAAATGGTTTCTAAGCCCTATTAAGGAATTTAGACTTTATCTTGCAGACAAAATTAGGAATAGGTGAAGGGTTTTAAGCTAGAGAGTGCGAACATCAGATATAAACTTAGAAAGATGCTTTGATGTCTGGGCAGAGCTGGTTTAGAAGGATGCAGTGCTGGAGGAAGGGAGGCGTGTTTAAAAGGTACTGCAGAAATCTAGGTGAAGGGTAATGATGGTCTGGATCAGTGTCACGGCAGTGGGAATGGAGAAGAGTGCAAGGATTTAAGAAACAGAAAAGCTGCAAAATTACTGATTAGATACAGAGGCTGAAAGGAAGAGAAGAATCAGAGATGATGCCCTGGTTTAGACTTGAGCAAGTGAGCTTCTCAATGAGAGCCATTCCCAAAGAGAAGGAAAACATTTATTAGACAGAGTAAAGAGTTCAACTTTGGACATGCTGAGTTTTAGGTGTTTGGGGGACATCCAAATGGATGTGGCCATTAAGCAGTTGGCTATATGGTACCTTGGGAGAATATATTGGGAAGAAAAAGTGTTTCTATTTCAGAAGCCATGGGAACAGAAGATATCACTCAGAGAGACTGTGAAAAATGAGAAGAGAATAAGGACCAAGATGAGAACTTCAGAGAACCAACAGTTAAAAGACAGACAGACAGAAGAGGAGGTAGAAAAATAAAGGACACTGTCGTGTCAAGGAGACCAAAGATGTTTCAAAAGACAGGAAGCACTCACCAGTCTCAGTTGCTGCTGAACAGTTAACTTAGATGAGAATGAGAGTGTCCATTGTTTGTCTCCACTAAACGTGCCCTAGAGATTTGGTTAGTGCTGGGTCAGTGGACGTGTAGGAGAGTGAACAGGAGGTGAGGAGCTGGAGACACGAGCATGAGCAGCTCCTCCAAAGAGTGTGGTGGTAAAGGGAGGACAGAGTGACAGGATGGTTAGTGAAGGGGACCGGACTCAACAGAGTCTGTGTGGACAAGAAGAATAGCTGGTAACAAGTGGCCTCCAAAGTCAGCCTATGCATTCCTAGGATCATCACGGAGGACTGTCTTGTTCTGATCAAGACTCCTAATTTATAATTCCAGGATTGACTTAAAAAGGTACAATAATTCAAGAAGCCATGGTGAGTATATCCTAATAAGGAAGATACTGTCAGCTCTTATGAATATGAACATAAACAAGTCTAATCAAGTGGTATTTTTAACATATATAAAAGCAGAACCATGAATTTAGTAGTCTGTAAATGTGCCTTCAGGTAGCTGAGAAAAGGAGGTCTTTTTAAGATGTTTTCTAGTCAGTAAAATTGTATGGAGACAATACTTTGGCGTATGGGAGTGTGTGTGTGTGCATATATATATGTATATCTGTGTGTACAAATGAGGTTGTATCTGTATTTGAAATATTGGGAGGTTGACCTTGATGCTGGGATGACCTTGGACAAATTGAAGGGTACAATTGTTGCAAGGAAAGTAGGGTACCATTGTTTTTATGTGACTTTTAAAAAATTCTTAAAAGATTATATCCTTATTAATTCTCCTAATAGAACAGAGAAAACCACAAATAGATTGCATAAAGCACTCAACTAAATTAACTTTTTTGTCCTGTTAAATCACAACTATTTCTTGGTTTGTTAATGAGATTACTAATAATGTAATGTAAATCTCCATACTCCAGTGATTAAAGAACATCTCATCTGAACAGTAAGCGAGCCCCTCCACATTCCCCATTTTACGTAGCGGGAGTAGAGTCTTGGTGAGAAGAGACGAGTAAGCATGGGGCACAAATGTCATTTCTAAAATGCTGATTGTGGAACCATTCCATTCCACAAAAACACTGTGTCAATGCTCATTTTTTATACTGAATAAAGTTAATATGTTTGGAACATAATTCAGAATTTTATTAAACCTCTTTCTCATAAATGAAGAGTGGAAAAATATGGCTTAGAATCAGAGCATTTCCTGGAAGAAAAGAAAATGTAGGCTAGAGGTCACAGTAGATAATAACATTTATCATCTGGTGGGAGAGTGCCTAAGGCACTTGACTGCTAACCACAAGGCTGGCAGTTCAAACCCACCAGCCACTCTTTGGAAGGAAGGTTGGGCAATCTATTTCCATAGTGATACCGCCTTGGAAACCCAAGGAGGGGTCACTATGAGTCGGATTCAGCTCAACGGCAGTGAGTTTGGTTTTTGGTTTTATCATCTTTGCCAAGCACTTACATGTGTTAGTTCATTTGATTCTCAAAATAATCCTATGAAGTATATACTATGATTATTCCCATTTGACAGACGAGGAAACCAAGGCCCAAAATATTAAATAACCAGTTCAAAGCCATGCAGATAATAAGTGGTAAAGCAGTGATTCAAATCCAGTTCGAATCCTTACTCTTAAACCTATACCACCCCACCTCCCAAAGAAGATGCTAAGTTGGCCTCAGTGTCACTGTTAAAAGGTTGAATACTTAAACTACATTTTCCTGTTACTGGAATTCTGTATCTGGCCCAGGATTCATGTCTAAGAAAAGGCAAAAAGAACTTGGGGTTAATTGCTAAGTGAAGCCAAAGATGACTGGGGAAAATTCACTTAGGACATTTGAAAGCCTGAGTGGCATGCTAATGATGTCCTTTCCCAGAGTTGTATTCAACTCCACTAGACACAGAACCTACTTGGAACCTATTATGTGCCAGGGTCCCTGAGATGGGAGCATGTCCCTGCTGACTCACCACCAGTAGAGAGTGGGTCTCGAGGAAGCCATGTTTCCTCGCTGTCTGGCTCCATTAATATTATAATGGCACATAACAGCACCAGCCAAAGGAAAAGAATTGGATTCTCGCTTCCCTTCTTTCAAAATTGGAGATATATATATATATCACTCAGAAATGGTTTAAATGAAGTCCCACCTGAAAGTAGAGGGCTGAACAAGCAAGCCAGTTGCCAAAGGTCACTTCTAGCCCTCTGATGACTCTTAAACCATGGGGAGTATTAAAGGCTGAAGAGTCAAGTTTCACTTCTGCCTTCCCAGGCCCAATCATCTCTCTGGCCTCCTTTTGCAGCCTGACAAAAACTGTCCTCTGGAAGAGCAAACTTATTCTTGTTCCTACTTACAGATTCACTTGGGGTATTGACTGAGCTTCTCAAGAACACAACCCACTTGTGTTGCTAACAGTAAAACTTCAGTGTCTCAGATTCTCATTCTTTACTTAACAGAGCAGACCCTAGCCCAGTAGATTATCCCACATGACAGGCCTAAGATGGCTCCCACTCCCCATAAGACGTGTTTATGAAACAGCTGCTCCCAAGAAAACCCTATCATTTTGAGGGCACTAACTGGAATTGTTTTGTCACAGACTGTCACTTGGATGAGATTACTTTTGCATGAGCTACAGGAAAAGAACAGCAGTAGCCAAGAAAGGGCACTGGGTCCTACGTTCAGTTCTAGTAAGATCACTACTGGCTGGGTCATTCTCAGAGTCCAGGGGTCTGTCCTACCCTCGGTTTCTTCATTTTTAATATGGGGGTCTAGGGAATGAGTTCATTTTAAAGATTCTCCAAGTTTATTTTCTAGATCTAAAGATCAATGTTCTAAAAAGTTGGCAAAGGCAATATTTAAACTATTTAGGCCCCTGCACACAAATGCGACCAGGGCCCCAGTCATCCCTGTGCCACCTGCTTTACAGCAGAGCTTCTCAAACCACGTGTGGTTGAGGACTAGGGTTTTTCCCAGTCTGCAGCAGACCCATACTAGCCCTCAGCTCTTGCCACATGCAACTCGCCACATAAGTGTGACAATACCCAAGCTAGTCTCTATCCCCGTTCAAGAGACTGAGTCCACTGATCACGTGTTTGGAGGCCATGGTGATGTCAAATGCTATTAAAGTTTCTGAAGACCTTACCTGCAATTTCTGTCCCTATCTTGTTCTACACTGGGAATCAACAGCTGGCTACCTGGCATCATCTGTCCATAGACCCTATTTTGAATAGCAAAGGGTTTAACCATTTTTGTAATAAAACAAGGCCTCTGAGGACTTGAGCAGAATGTCACTTAGACAACCCAGTTTTCATTTTTGCTTTGTAAAAACAACTGGCTGAGATACCTCTGGGAGCTCTGGTGATGTAGTGCCTAAGGCATTTGACTGCTAACCAGAAGCTGCCAGTTGAAACTCACCAGCCACTCAGTGGAAGAAGATTGGGCAATCTACTTCTGTAGAGATACCGCCTCAGAAACCCAAGGTGGGGTCTCTATGAGTCGAATTGACTTGACACAGTGAGTTTGGTTTTTGGAAGATCTCTCTAGCCTCTTACCACTTCAACCTGGTCTGCTCCACATGGGTCTGGATTCTTCTCAAATCAGTCTGTCATACTGTCTTATTTCTTTTGCCTTTGGAATTGCTCTTTTTCACCCCCTGCTTTATCTGGCAGGCACTAGGCAGGCAGAAAAGCCCTGGAATTCCTGCTGAAGGCCTCAGGGTACTAGAGAGACGCGGAGCTCTTCCTAAAGTAGGAGGGAACCTGAGAATTGGGCAGCTGCTTCGTGGGCAGGAAGCTGCTTCTCACCCTTATAAGGAAGGCAATGGCTGCCCCTCTTCCATCTCTGTGTTCCCAGCATCCCCTCCCTCCTCTGTCCTAGACCTCAGGGGTGAGGTGCACCTTCTCAGATGCCACCAAACACACATCCAATGGCAGCTGTCTTCCAGAATGGTACCATGGTAAGCTTAGGACGGTGGCATCCCTCTCAGCTGTTTTTGAAGGTGGAGACAGTTTGGTAAAACCAAACAAGTTGTGCTATGTACTGTAAGTATATGTATAGTGATATACACGCTCATTTTACCCTTCTATTTTTATATTAAAAGAAGCACTACTAGGCACCAAGTGCTAGGTAGTTCTAAGCATTTTACAGGCAGTCCCTAGGTTACAAACACTATCAGTTCTTAAGTGTACCTTTAAGTCAAATGTGTAGGTAAGTTGGAACAGGTGCATACAGTTCTTATTTAGCCTTATTTTAGTGCAAGAACCAGAAGGCTCGGGGTTCAAACCCACCAGTCACTCCTCAGAAGGAAGGCTGGGCCATTGACTTCCATGGTGATACTGCCTTGGAAACCGAAGGAGGCGTCGCTATGAGTCAAGTCTGACTTGATGGCAAATAACAACAACAACCTTATAGGGACTATATACAGTGATTCTAAATTGGAAAGATACTATTTTCAAAGCTTTTTGTAAAGGGGAAACTTAGGGTGTGACAATTATAGGCCAAAAAGTCTGGAACCAGCTGCCAAGAAAGTTTACTTTCTATAATTCCTTTCTTTGTAGCAATTATTTCAAGGGCTGTAAAATGAAAGCAGAAGAGCAGTCAGCCCCAGGGTTACAGGTGAGGAGAGACAATGCAGGGACGCCAGA
>NW_006921624.1:17338697-17339201 GCF_000298275.1 Orycteropus afer afer
AACAACAACAACAACTCTGATCCCAAAGGAGAGATCCTTTGCAATAACGAGAGTTGTTTCAACATGGACTTGGGTGTTACTCTGTGAGGAAGTGAGCTTCCTGTCACTTTCAGCCTTCCCAGAGAGACTGCCTACCAACTCCCAGGTTCATCGCAAATCCAAGCATCAGCGAGGAGTGGATGGTACAACATCTCAGTTACACATACACTAAGATGCTGTGGTTTTAGAAGCAGTCTTAAAATCTCTATCTTTGCACAATCAGTGCAGCACTGGATGCAAAAAACAAACAAAGAAGGCAACCAGTTATTTTAACTCAGAACTGACTTTCGTGATTCAGTGCTTGAGAGAAGCCTAATATCATTATCAAGCAACTGAGACACTTGATGTCATTCTGTACTGAGAGTCATTACTGTTCATCGTAAATCTTTTGAGGGTGTATTCTGAAGCTACTTGATGGGGAGATTTTCATCATGGTATGAACACCAGTAACTCCATGCTTTAGAG
>NW_006921624.1:17343266-17349480 GCF_000298275.1 Orycteropus afer afer
TCCTATACCATAACATACATGCCTGATTTCTCCAGCCTTCTGCTTTGAGCCTCTTAAAAATGTGGAACATTAAGTGAATCCTGGTAGCCACCAGAGACCAGAAGAAGTACTCAGAGAATCTCAAGTCAGAAACAAAAATAGATCAGTCCACCTGCATCTTAGATTTTTCTTTTAGAAAGTTCCATGGACCTATCTGGGTTAGCCACCCAGACTTGGATATTTTATGCAATGAATAATTGATATGACATATTTTAGAACTGACAGTTGTACAGAGGAATTCGTCTCTTCTGTGATGAAATCAGTTGCTCATATGTGGGGCTTCTGTTTCCCAAGAATTTAACCTCTTTCCTCAGTTTTGACCCACCTCTAAAACCACTTCCTTCTCAAACAGTGACACTTCTCTATACAGGTGTATTTGTTCAGAAAAGGGGTCTATAGCCAATGCCCTCAAATTAGAATATCTCAGGATACAAGAGCTGAAAGGCCCTGGGAGAAATGTCACAGAAGAGTCATTGAAGTCATCGGGGACCCTGAGGGCAGAGAGACTGTGGGACTTTCCCAAGGTCACACAGCAAATTATCAACAGGGCTGGAATGGACACTCTGGCTTTGTAACTGTTTCTTCCATTTTCATTAAATACTCATGAAGCTCTTCATCTGCATTGGGGTAATTCTAAGTGAGGAAGCAAGATCTCCCCATATTTCTCACTAATCAAAGAAATTTAAGAATATATATTTTAAAAACTTGAATACAATCTGATAGAATTAGAAAGAGAATCCTAAGTGGCAAATGACGAGTCAAGCAACAAGACTGGTTGACTGGAGCAGCTGTAAAGTGGACAAGGCTAACTACGGGTCACAGTGTCTCATCTTCCAAGAGCATCAGTGTGAGGCCCAGGTGTGGACCTCAAAGACCCATCATATCAGGAACGCCACAGACAATGGCTCACAACACTCACAACAGACTTAAACCAGAAACAAGGCCCTTGGGCTTTCTCAATATGGCACTCCAAAGAGAAAGAAAATATAGAAAAGATGTGTCATTCTAAATTTCCAAAAAGAACTATGTACTGATTTTGCTTTCAACATCCAACCTTTTGGCCTTTTTCATCTCTGGTTTCTAGTGAGCCAAGAACATAATCAACAGACAACCATGCTGACATTACCCATGGAAAAGCTGTCCAAATGAATGACAACTTGCTCATCCATTGAAGTAATGGGTTTTCCTTACCCTTTCCAGGTGCTTTGTTGTAGTCATTTCAGGGCCGTACCACTTATAATTTCAGCCAGAAATCTTTGAAAAATGGCGGAATTTTCTAGTTTTGGGGCATGTACTGAGGTTTCCTGGCCTGGATAATTTTCAGTCTGGTAAAATAAGACTGTTTCTATTCAAGTTCAAAGAAAAGCTTGGGTCCACTGTGGGGCCATGGAGGAGAGAACCTAAGCCCATACCAGTTCGACTCCCCAAAGCAGATTTCAAATTTCCTTGAGGCAAAGCATTAATGCTTAGAATAAATCTGAAATCAAAAGTAAGGGTTGTCCTTCTTTACCCAGTTGTGTAAAATCAATTTTCTTACAAGAACTATTTATTCTCACTTCCCTTTGGAGGTTTCTAAAAATTGAAATGGGATATCACTTACAGTCTATCCTTTTTCCAACTATAGCAATAATTCTTGACCGCCACTGCACAACAGAATTATATGGAGCACCTTTAGAAAACAAAGATTCCAGGGCTCCTCATCTGGGACACTGACTCCAAATTTCCTGGAATAAGTCCTGGGAATTCTTCTTTTAAAAGCTTGCCAGAAAAAAGTGCAGCCAGGATGCTCTTTGGAAGTTAGAATGGCCAGACTTCGTCTCACCTACTTTGGTCATGTTGTCAGAGGGAACCATTCCCTGGAGAAGGAGAGCATGGCTGGTAAAGTGGAGGGTCCACGAAGAAGGGGAAGGCCCTCAATGAGATGGATAGACACAGTGGCTGCAACGATGGGCTCAGGTATAGCAAGGATCGTGAGGCTGGCACAAGACTGGGCAGTGTTTCAATCTGCTGTGCATACGGTCACTGTGAGTCGGAGATGACTCAACAGCACCTAACAACAACAACAACAAAAGCTTGCCAGGCGATTCTAATGTCTCGGGCTTAATATTCTAGTTACGTTTTTTCTTCTCTTTGTTCCTTCTTTCTTTCCTTCTTCCCCTTCCTTCTGGGTTGCTCTCAAAATCAGTGTCATGTGATAATTTTGGAAGAGTAACAACACTCTAAGTTCCAAACCGCCACCAACTGACAAATCAAATTTGGAAAAAACACGTCAGTAGACCTGAAACTTCTTGGACAGCTACAGCCCTGTGAAGAATCTTTAGAATAGGACTTAGAAAGGTGCCTATATCCTTTCTTAAAGATATCCACGGAAATAGGCATGTGTCTAACTATAGTCCTCATACTTTATTTGAAGTCCATTGATCATTTTCAGAATTGTCCAGAAATAAAGAATGAAGATTTGGCCTAAATCTTATATACTTTCAAAGGTCTGATTAGGCTGCTATCATCTTTTCCTTTTCTAAACTAAATGACCCCAGATTCCCCTTAGTGTCCCCTTGTAGGAAATCTCTCTGTTCTTTGATTACAATTCTCTGCTCCTCCTTCAGTTTCTTTACGCTGTTGTTGGTTAACCAACAGGAACTAGAACACCTGCAGGGTGCTACTGTACTAATATATTCTATAGTTTGAAAACAGTTCATACATATCTCTTGAGAAGAATCTAATGATTGCCAGAGAGTGTCTTAGACTAGTGGGTTACTTCTGAAAATCTACACATTCCTATTGTATCAATATCAGATTCTGAATCTGATCTCCAAGTCACTCCTATTTTCTCTTCTGTCTTTTTCATTTCCTCTGGATTCTTGAAGTTGGGTTAAGTTTGTCTTTTTTTTCTCATTAATTTGCTTTTCTGTAGTTTCCCTAACACTAGTAAGTATCTCCCTTGCAATTTTCAATTCAACAATCATGTTGCTTGAAGGCTGAATTATTCGTCTCTGTTTTTCACTTCTCCCTGTAATATCTGTGCTCTTTGCCACCTAACTCTGACGTTCTGCCCCTCAATGGTTGAGTGTGTCTACTCGTACTGATTTTGGCCTTGGCAACATGACTTACTTTGGCTAAAGACCTCTTGGCAGAGGTTTATTTCTTATTTCTTTCTGCTCAGCCTGCTTGTACATCTGTCATTTCATATATGTATATGTATATATATATATATATATATATATATATATATATATACACACACATACATACATACACATGTATATGTGTGTGTGTATGTATCCTGGCCAGGTCCTTAGTCGAGAGAGAGTAAGAGCAGACTATAGCTCACAGCCACTCAGCCAGGCTCAGCCAAAATGAGCCGAGCCACCCCAGAAAATCCCCATGACCATATGACACGGTAGGATGGTTATATTTACAAAGGTCTTTAGAGCTACTCAAGTGGCATTCTGGACTACCGGAAACTTGCTTGAGGGGCTGCGTGTCCTTTAGGGGAAGAGGAGAGCAGCTTCCTCCTTTCCGTGGGATTGGAGCTTAAAGATGCTAAACATCCCGGTAGAAAAGAGGAGAGTAAGATGAAGGGAACCGGAAGCTGACTTTCAGAGTAAGTAGAAATGCACTCCCTTGGGAAGCCCTGTGGAGGAAATGCTGCCCTCGGCAGCCCTGTTCCCACAGAAAGCAGCTGCAGGGAGCACAGTCTTTTCCCTAGGAAGACGGCCAAAGGCCAGCCAAGCCATGCCTAGGGCAGAGGGAACTGTCCCCTGAATCCCAGCCCGTGTATTCCCTTACCACTTCAGGCTATCAGGGTTTCTTTCTCCTGGTGTGGGTATCTTAAAAGGGCTCAAAGGGAATACTTGTGTACATTAAGCAAGCTCTTTATTCTGTTGTCTCAAAAGATAAAAAAGAGAATTTATTCTTCTGAGTACAGTCATGTCCAGCTGAACTGTAAACCCAGCCCCTAACTTTTACACCTCACTGATAGTCTATGTAGGGAGTCCTGGGGGTGCAGGCGTTAAAGTGCTTGGCTGCTAATCAGTGGATGGGAGGTTTGAACTCTCCCAGTCTGTGGGAGAAAGATGTGGTAATCTGCTTCCGTAAAGATTTACAACCTTGGAAATCCTGTTGGGCAGTTCTACTCTGTCCTATAGGGTCACTATGAGTCAGAATCGACTAGATGGCAGGGGCTGGGTTGGGTTTGGATATCTATGTAGCAAAAACTGAGTCTCAGTTTAAGACTTTCCTCCTATGTGTACAGCAGTCCTGCCTCATCTGGGGCTTTGCTTTCCATGGTTTGAGTTACCCGCAGTCATACCCATGGTCTGAAATGTTTAATTTTCATACCGTTCTAAGTAGCATGACGAATTCCCATGCTGTTCACTCTGCAACAGAGCCAGCTCCTTCCTCCCTGGACATGAGCCTGGAAACACAGCTGGGTGAGCAGCAGTACCCTGCCAGCATCCGACTGGTTAACGCTGCCCGCATGGGGCACCCTGTGTACGTATCATATGTATGCATAGGAAAAACATAGTATATATAGAGATACTGCCTTGGAAACCCAAGGAGGGGTCACTATGAGTCAGGACTGACTCGATGGCAGTGAGTTTGCTTTTTGGTATATAGAGTTCAGTAGCATCCACAGTTTCAGGTATCTCCTGGGGGTTGGGAACATATACCTTGCAACAAAGGGGGACTACAGTAATGGCTTATCTTGCAGGTGAGTTACCACCTATGAGGCTGCAGTAACAACGTATTTGTATTCAAGCTAAGGTGAAACTGCCAAAGGTCACAGAACTAATTTTACTCTATTTTCCAAATCCGTGATACCATCTGTCTACAATAACACGTACTAGAGGAAGTGAGTGTTCATGTCAGGCTCAGTGAGAAAAGATACCCAGTTTTTATAAAAACTATTTTTGAACCAAGTTGTCTGCCATCAGTGTGTACGCTGTCTCCCTCCCCATCAAGTCCGCCCCAGAGGGGCCCTGGAATTCTCACATTGGATTCCTTACTCCTGCCTGGAACTCCTCTGCAGGTGAACACTGGCCCACTCTAAACCTGAACTCAATTTCTGTTATGAAGAGACTGTGCCCAGGCCACTTGGTTTCTAGGATTTTGCCAAGTTGGGCTGGAGATGAGTGGCTGACCTGCTCTGCATGGCAGGGGTCCCCAGAAACATGAGACACCCAACCCCATTTCTTTCATTCAACAAATAGTTATGGAGATTTGATTTTGTTCCAGACAAAGTCAGGGCTGTGTAACACCAGTAAGAAAGGAATGATGCCACTATAGTTGAAAGTAACCAAGCACTTCCCACTCTGAGACCTAAAAACATGTTTTCTATGAAACCATGTGTGGTAGTTAAGGTTGTGTGTCAACGTGGCTGGGCCTGGTTGAGTGGCTGGGCAGCTGGATGCAGTAATTCCCCATGGTGAGACTGGTAATTAACTCCATGGTAAAATCTACTGGAGCAGCTGAATAGCTGCTTTAAGGATACAGTCTGCTTTCAGTATATGAACAGCAACTTTGAGGAAGGTCTCTAGCTTTTGGCACGCTTAAACCCTCCATGCAGCCGAGTCTTCATTCAGCAGCCTGCCATGCTGTGCCAATTTTAGGACTTTCACTCACTTACTCACTGCCCTTGAGTCGGATCTGACTCATAGTGACCCCTCCTTGGGTTTCCAGGGCAGTATCTCTATGGAAATAGATTGCCCAATCTTCCTTCTGAGGAGTGGCTGGTGGGTTCGAACCACCAGCCTTCTGGTTAGCAGTTAAATGCCTTAGGTAGTACATCACCAGAACTCCCTAGGACTTTCAATGGGCTTGAATTAATGGCCTGACATGTGGTTTGGTAACACTGGGACTGTGCCTTTTTACTTGTCAACCTTGGGATTGTCAGTCTCAGCAGCAAGTAGCAGTCAGTCTCAGTAGCCACTAGCTGCCTGAGTGAAGAAAGCCTCCAGCTTCAGTGAGCTAGGAGCCAGAGGCAGAGCTGAAGTGCAAGGTCGAGGGGCTTTCACCCAGACCCTAGACCCTGCCACTCTGAACTCGGACTTCCAGCTTCCAAAAATTGTAAGAATAAATTCCTGTTTGTTAAAGCCATCCCATTTGTGGTACTTTCTGTTAGAGCAGCACAGAGGTAACCAAAACATCTACCTTTTCCTCTTCTATTTGTTGT
>NW_006921624.1:17350416-17368436 GCF_000298275.1 Orycteropus afer afer
AGTTACTGTGTAGAGCGCAGGCACGTACTTCCCAGCAGTGTCCTGTCTGGACTTTCCTCAGCAACTCTTGCATTCTTCATTTCAATTCTAAGATGCCTGTGGTTTCCCCATTTCACAATTGATCAGATATAGAAAATTAGAGGTCAAACCTACTGTAGCAGCAATAATAGCTAACAGCCTGACTCAAAGGAGGGAAAAGACAAAAGCTGATATAAGAATTCCTAAAAGGGCATTAAATGAAGGGACAAGCTGCTTACACACCTCCTTGTCTCATGACGACATAACTGCACTGCATATCACAGCCCAGTATATAGTAACTGTTACTCAGAGTCATAACTGCGGGTCATCAGAAAAGCTTAAATGATACTCAATGTGCTGTTTAAAAGGGTGACTCTAAATCAGCACTGGGGAAGGGTGACGGCACTGAGAAAGGTCCCCTAGAGGAGAGAAGGGGTTACTCCACCACCGCATACCACATGGGGTCCCTCATACCTCTGAATATTATCTTCAAGTTGCTTGACTCTGAACTCGTCCTCCTCAGACTGCCGCCTCCTGGCTTCCTCCTCTTCGGCAGTTCCCGCAGGTATACCTTGCAGCAGCCATTTTTCCCGGAGCAATTTGGACTGTGGGAACGGGGGAGAGAGAAGAGACAAGATGATATTTTTCAGTGCACATCCTCCTCTCCATCTGCAGCGCCACCGTGTCAGCCCCGCCCGTCACTGTCCCTGCCGTCACCTCCTCCCCAACTTGGCTCCCTATTTCCCTCCTGCTCAACATCCAGAGAACAGTCTGAGCAGTTTATTTCTACATTTTCTACTATTAAAAAAGGGAAAATGTACAGAAAAAAAGGAACTGCACAAGGAATGGCCCCATGACCTCATCTGGATTTAAGAACTATAAATATTTTGCCATATTTCCCCATCTAAGTTTTTCCACCAAACCATTTTAAAGTAAATGACAAACACCATGCTAATTTACCCATAAATACTTCAGTAGGAATCTCTAAAAAATAAGGACTTTTTTTTTTCCCCCCTGTAAAACCACAGTTCCATTACAAAATTTCTTCAGATCACCTGACATGCAGTTCTTTTAAAAAATCCATCTATGGCATGCCCCTACTCAAAAACTTCTAATGGCTCCCAACTGTCCTCAGCAGTAGTTTCCAAGTGTTTTAAAAATTACACGCATCACATGGGCCAGAGGATGAATGTATTTTGAGCAGAATAAAACGTTTTTGGGTTTCAGGTCATTTGAGGAGGGGAGGCAGCATGGTGGCTGCTTTCAGAGGGGAAAAGAAAACAGTTCAAGAGCAAGGCACCTGGCAACTCCCTGAAACGAAGAGCAAAGGGACAGATGGTGCAGGAGGGGAGTTTTTGTTTGAGTCTGCACATAATGGCCTCTAGATGATAGATGGTGGCTACCGGATGTTTACGGAGGCTGGACCCTGATCATCACGCCTGAGGACCAGTGAGAGTCCCTGTGGAACGGACTGTTGTGAGGAAGCACTGCTGAGTGTGCCAGGAGCTTGTCACATTAGCAATTCTTCCCGGCAACAGTGGGCAACCAAAGAAGAACAGGGAGGGTAACACTGAAGGTGGCGGCCAACGGAGTAAGCACAGCTGCCCTGGCATCACCTCGAAGCAGACTTTTGCTTGACCTTGTTAATTAGGTGGCCAAGGCAGAGAAAAGGGAGCTCTCATAATGATTATACTTGAATTTTTCTCTATCCAGGAAACTAAGGCTTGTTATTGCAGTCGTTGTCATCAAGTGGACTCTGACTCATAGAGGCCTTTTGTATAACTGAAGGGAATGCTGCCTGGTTCTACTCTACCTTCAGGACCACTGATATGTTTCAGTCTGTCGTTTCAGCCACTGTGCCAATTCATTTTACTGACGGCTTTCATTCACTTTAGCAACCATGATGGCCTTGTCTAGCTATTGTCCTTTCCTGAAGATATGTCCAAAGTAAACAAGGTGAAGGTCCACCACCTTCACTTCCAAGGAGCACCCTACTGTATTTCTTCTAAGGCTGATGTATTCATTCTTCTGGCAGTCCACAGTATATTCAATGTTCTTGCCAAAACCACAAATCGAAAGCATCAATTTTTCTTCTGTCTTCCGTTTTCATTGTTCAGCTTTCACATGCATATAAGACATAAGTGGCCTGGAGTCAATTAAATTTGATTTCTAGAAATAAAGTGAAATCTATGTCCAACATTGTGGACCAAAATTCCTACTCACTAGAGAGTTCATTCTGTAGCTCTGAGTGAAGGATGCCCAATTCCACAGACCTTCATTTTTACCTAGGGTTAAAGGTTACTAATTATGAATCTATAAAACAAGATACTATTAAAAATTTCCAACACTTAGTAACAATAAGTTAGAATACACTGAGGCTTCTGGTTCACCCCCCTACTGAGAAGTCAGGCAGCCCATTCAGCACAGCAGGGACCCTGCTGGATGCACAGGAGAAAGCTCCAACCTCTGGAACTCGGGCACTTCCAGGAAAGACCCTCTGTTAGCAATACATCATCAATGTGATATTCAGGTAACCATGGTTTCCTCTGGTGTTAAACTTGCTTTTTAATTCTAAGTCATTGTTTGTAAGGTCTGTTGGGTTACTATTACAGAGCATAGAGAAACATATCTATAGCACATGATTTACAGGTTTTTCATAATTAGACATAAAGATATGAGTTTGTTCAAATATAAGTGATCCCTAACTATACTGCTAAAGTGGTTGTAGACCTGAAACCCGCCCCCTACATGACCCCAATATGTTTATGCAATTACCCATTATTGGAAGTGTTTTCTGTACAAATCATTTGTTACTACCACCAAATAAAATTTTTTTTAAAAAAATTACCAGGTTTTTAAGCTTATAGGCAATTGTTTTATAATATAAAATCCTGTGTGAAAGCTCCCAGTACAATTTGTGTAAATTGAACCACAGTGATTTATTTTCCATCAGAAAGTGGGAATGGGTGGGGTAGACTGGCTACACTCCCTAAGTGGCTACAGAAGAAACAAGCTGAACACTGCTCTCCATGCAAGTCACTGGAATTCTCCAAGCAGATCATGCTTGTACAGACAGGGCCAGCACTGAACAGAAGTAAGAGGAGCCAGCCTGCATGGATACTGCTTCCACGTTTTCCATCTACTAGCTGTGTGACCCTGGACAGCTCCTTAACATCACGGAGCCTCAGTATTCTCAACCACCACAGGGCCTGTGTCAGAGGGCTGTCACAAGGATGAACTGAGTTCATACACTGAAGGTATCTGATACATACTTGGTCCTACATTGTTGTTGTTCTTGTTCAGTGCCATCAAGTTGGACCCGATTCATAGTGACTCCTCCTTGGGTTTCCAAGGTGGTATCACTACAGAAGTAGATTGCCCAACCTTCCTTCTGAGGAGTGGCTGGTGGGTTTGAACCACCAGCCTTCTGATTAGCAGTCAAGTGCCTTAGGCACTACGCTACCAGAGTTCCTTTAGAAATGCTTATTATCATCTCATTCTTCTGTTCCCTTGGCCTCTCCTCCTATCATCTAGAAAAGGCCGGTGAAATGCCACCGTGGAAGCCTCTCTCCACCTCAGTATTTCCAGTGATCCATCTCCTGTAGCAAACCCACACTCTACAGCACTCTTGACCCCATTCTAGAACAATTTCTTTTTGCATCTGCTCCCCTCTAGAGTCCCAGCTCCCTTAAGGCTGGGACTATATGTTACCCACCTTTGCACTTCATTGTAGCACCTAGCCCAGTTCTAGAAGGTAAATGATCAGAAGAATTGAGAAATTCACAATTTCCTTTCACTCTACTACTTAGGTGATGGGTTGTTGCACTTCCAGGGTGCTTCCTGTGCCAAAATGTATGGTACTACCTTGATTCAAGCCACAGAAGTGGCAGGGGGTTGGGGTGGGAGCTCTTAAAGCTCTGGTGTGTAGTGGTTAAGGCCCTTGGCTGCTAACCAAAAGGTTGGTGGTTCTAACCCACCAGCTGCCCCATGGAAGAACAATAAGGCAGTCTGCTTCTGTAAAGATCTACAGCCTTAGAAACCCAGTGGGGGTTGCTATGAGTCAGAACTGACAGATAGTAGTGAGTTTAGTTTTTGAAGATGACTGGAGACACATTATCCTAGCAGGCCCAGGGCTAATGTGGGGCCCCTCTAGAAAGGCAGCCAGAGACAGTCCTGGCCCCCTGAGCCCTGGCAGGCACACTGTGCAGCCAGGCCTTCCTGAGAAGACGTCTCTGCCCTTCTTCACACAGTGCCTCATGCAGCCAAATGAAGGGGCTACCCAACTCATTGCTGCCTGAGTTAGCCCCAGCCATTGGTCAGTATCTCTAGCTCAGCTCCTGATAAGGCAGTGACTATTCCCCAAACACCCTAAACAGGAAGAGCCAAGAAGAGAAATCTAACAGAAGAAGTTAAGAGGTGTGGTCTCAGGGAAGTCTGTTTCACAAAAGTGTTTTGACATGGGGAGGGGGATCACAGTTGATCTTACACTTTGCCCCAAAGGTAATGCTGTCAGAGGAAAGTACCAATTTAAATACATTGACCTCCAAAGGTTTCGTTAACCCACTCCAGATCCCAAGGTACTCTCTCTGAAGACCGACTGTGCTGTGTGCCCTTGGGTCCAACAACACTCATACCCATCACCCCCACAGACACCGAGCACGCCAATCAAAAGCACTGGCTCGCCTGCTACTACCCGCCCCTTACTGGCAGCCCAAGCGTTTCAGAAGTTGGTGACAAGCAGAGCTCAGCAGAAATGAAAGCAGAAAACAAAGCTTTCTTTTTTGACCTCATTCTCCAAATTACATACATCAAAAATATGTATCAGCACTTGCAGGTGCAAAGAACTGTCAAAACGTCCATCTGTCAAAAGGATGTAACTGTGAAGAGTCAGGACAAGGAAAGGGAGCTGGCGACTGCACACATGGGGGCTCCTGAACGTGGGGCCAAGAGAGTTCCTAAAATAAATCTGCTTTTTGCTCTACAGGCTTGTCCACCCTTTTGAAGTAAAACTAGAACAAAGTTCTTCAAATTGCAATGTGGGTAAGAATACAGATTGCAGGGCCCTACCCCGGAAGATTCTGATTTGGTAAGTCTGGAGGTATTGTCGTTGTTGTTGTTGGTGGTGGTGTGTTGTTGAGTTGATTGTGACTCACAGCAACCCTACAGGACAGAACAGAACCACCCCATAGGGTTTCTTAGGCTGTAATCTTCACAAGAGCAGATTTCCAGGTCTTTTCTCCAACGGAACAGTTGGTGGGTTCCAATCACTGACATTTTGTTTAGAGAGCTTAACCATTGCATCTGGGGCAGGGGCCAAGACTCTGAATTTTCACAAGCTCCCAAGTGATGCTGTTGTTGATGATGATGGACCGAGGACCACCATTTGAGTGGTGCAACATTACACCTGTGGCTACCCAAATGCCTGAAGAGTCCATGAGCTTTTCCACAGGCTGCCCAAACTCTGCAGATCCAAAACAGAATTCCCCACCTTCTTGCAAACCTGTTTCTCCTACTGGGTCTCCACTTCAGGGACCATGATGTCCCCATTTATTCATTACAGGCTGGACACTGTGCTAGGTCCTGAAGACACAGCTCTGGATGACAAGCTAGTTCCTATTTTCACAGAGTGTTCATTCCAATAAATGTGGAAACAAGATAATTTCAGACTACAATATGTGCATGGCAGGTGATAAATAGAACAAGGTGAAAGAGAAGGCCCAAGGGAGAACGCTGTAGGTGGGCTGGGTCTCCCTGAGGACTTGACATCTAAAGGAGGAGGGGAAGCTAACTGCAGAGATCCAGGGAGGACCAGAGCAGGCAGAGTGACTAACAAATACAACAGCCTGGAGGGGCAGAGTTTGGTGTGTTTGAGGACCAAAAGGAAAGCCCATGTGGCTGACCATACCAGGGGAGGGAGGGTAAGAATAACCAGATGAAAGAATGCAGGGACCAGATTAGGTAGAATACTGCAGCTTTGTTAAGGGGTTTGGAGTTGTTTTAAGCAGAGCAGGAAGAAGAACAGATCTCAAGGGGCAAGACTACAAAGCCCAAGTGACAGCAGTCTACAGGTGAAAGAATGTGAAACAAAAATATGGAGGGTATTTTAGAGGTGGAGTCAACATGGCATGCCAATATATGGGAAACAAAGGGTGGAAGTAAGGTGACATCCAGCTATTTGGTTGAGCAAAATCGTGGGTGATGGTACCATTCACTGGAGATGAGGAAAACTAATGGAAGAACAGGTACTAGAATAGGCAATAATCAAAACTTCCATTTTGGGCATAAAAAATTTGAGAGGCCTACACACCTCGGAAACCCAAGGAGGGGTCGCTATGAGTCAGGGCTGACTCGACGGCACATAACAACAACAACAACAACAACACATGGAGAAAAGGAGCTCTGGGGATGCAGTGCCTAAGACATTTCACTGGTAACCAGAAGGTCAGTGGTTCAAACCCACCAGCCACTCTGTGGAAGGAAGATGGGGAAATCTACTTCCGTAAAGACTTACTACCTCAGAAACCCAATGGGGGTCACTATGAGTCTGAATCGACTCGATGGCAGTGGGTTTGAGTTTTGGTTTATACTTGGAGAAAAGAGCCCTGGTGGCAAAACAATTAAGCACTCAGCTGCTAACCAAAAGGTCAGTGGTTCAAACCCACCCAGCAGCTTCATGGGAGAAAGTCCTAGTGATCTGTTCCCATATTGTAGCCTAGATAACCTCATGGGGCAGTTCTTCTCTGTCCCATGAGATCACTGAGTCAAAATTGACTTGGCAAAACCTAACAGCAGCAACATACATGGAAAGGACCTCCATCTCTGTGGAACTATCAGGAAGTAGCTGAATACGGGAGTCTGGGGTTCAAGGGTCATCAAGGATGGAGACATCAATGTGACCATTGTTACGGACCGAATTCTGTCCTCAAAAATATGTGTTGAAATCCTAACTCCTGTAATATTTCATTCATTACTTTACTTTTTACTCTCAATCTTTTTTTATAAAATACATTTTATTGAAATTTAATTTATGTACAGTGAAATACATCAAACTAAAGTGACATTGACTCTAAATCTTTTGTTTACCAGGAAGCTGGCTAAAGTTGGAACTGGCTGGGTTAGTGGATGCTGGCAGGAATCTGGCTAAATTCTATTTTTTAACAGAAAATGAATTAAACTTGGGACAGAACAATAGCTGTCTTTGTGTTCTCTGTCATTCATTCCCTGTCCCTACTCTTCCTCCCACTAGCTCCTTCCTTTCTCCCCAGTCATTCCCAATTAAACCTTGGTTTGCTCTTGAGATTTTATTACACGCTTTAGTTTATAAAGGGAGAAGCAGACCAAGACTTCTGATAGAAGAAACCAAACGTAAGCTTCCATTCAAGCTCTTTTCATGGAGTCAGGGGAGATGTGATAGGGGAAAATGAGACATAAAGTTCTCTTACACTGTGTACCTACCTGTCTATCTGTGCAATAGTTAAAAATTTGAAATTGGTTTTCCACACATACTCATAATGAAATCTAAAATCAGTGCTCAAAGTTTAAAATAGTGAAAGCCATGGTAATATCTTTGCAATAAGGCTTCTGGTACCTTTGGGATCTTCAGCAAATGACCTTGGTGGTTTGACAATAAATGTTTTGTAGGGTCACAAGTCAGTCTTTGATTTGTTTTTATTCAGTCCTCCTGAAAGAAAAGGTTGTGGTCTTCAAACTATAATGACAGGTTCCATAGCTTGCATAGCTTTGAATGGAAGGAAACTCTAGTGGGTTCCCTGCTCATGAATAAATAATTCAAAGTCATCTTATTTACTGAAGATGTGGTATTAGCAATTTGATTCTGACAGTGCTGAGTTCATCATACAAACCTTTATAAATGTGGCAGCATCAGAGGAATTCACTCGGTGCTGGTCCTTTGAGCAGACCAATAAAACAGATGAATGTCTGCCAATCCAACCAATGGATAAAATGGGAGTATAAAATCCAGTCTCTTCTGCTTTAATACCACAGGTGATTTATTTTTTAAAAAAATTCATGTTGTCTCAAGTCATACTATAAAAACAATAAATATAAATCATTGTTTCCATGAAACAAAGAGCCAAGATAATTTTTCAAAAGAATAACGACAGGTCTTGCCTTATGAAATATTATAATATATTAAAAGTATCAGCACAGGGATGGACAGAGAAATGAATAGAATAAAAAGAACATGGAACAGGACTCAGGTGTAAGTGAGAAATCAGAATGTGATAAAGAAGGCGTTTCAATCAGTGAGAGAAATGATGACTTAATCAATACATCACGTTGAGGCAAGTGAGTTACCATTAGTAAGAAGCAAAGTTGCATTTCTGCTTCATACCTCATTGTTGTCGTTGTTGTTGTTATGTGCCGTCGAGTCGGCCCCGACTCATAGCGACCCCTCCTTGGGTTTTCGAGGCAGTATCACTACGGAAGTAGGATTGCCCAACCTTCCTTCTGAGGAGTGGCTGGTGGGTTTGAACCGCCAGCCGTCTGGTTAGCAGGCAAGTGACTTAGCCATTATGCTACCAGAGCTCCTCATAGGAAAATAAATTCTAGGTGGGTGAAAACCACTGAAGTAGCCCATAAGGAAGTGTTTGAGATGGAGATAGTCTTTCCAAGGATGACATCAAAGCCAGAAATCAAAAAGTAAAGGAACACTTGGTGTGATTTCATAAAAATAATAAATTTCTATATGAGAATTTAAAGGCATACATATTAGAAAATCAGAAAAGAGATAAAGGTCAACGTAATTGGGATATTAATCTTAATATAACATCATTTTTTATCTACAGACTGATGAAGTCTGTGAAAAAGGGTTACTCACATATTTTCATATAAAGAAATATGTTGAGGAAAAGAAAACAGAAGGATACACTCCCAAATGGCTGTCTCTGAGTGCTGAGTATATTGTTGGTATGTTTTTCTTTATATTTTCTTGTACCTTTAAATTCAATTTTCACAATAAGCATACATGCCCCCTCCTTTTCTAATCAGCAAAAAACAAGACAGCTATCAAAACTGCCCACAGCTCCCATCTATAGGTATTTCCTGGAAATGCTTACATCATGAATGTTACACACCAAATCTAGCTGAGGCTCTTATCAAAAGAAATCTGATGTAAAATAAATTTGGTCACAACCTCAGAGTACCCCGAGATCCATCATCACCAGGGTGAAGCAGCTCAAACTTGAACATTTCATGCTTTGGCCTCTACTGCATGGCAGAATTTGCTCAGAGCCCATATCATAGTAACGAGACTCCATTTTGTGAAGTTACTCACGGTGCACTCCTAACTCCTTGGCAACACCTAACAGCAGCAACATACATGGAAAGGACCTCCGTCTAAGTGGAACTATGAGGAAGTAGCTGAATATAGAAGTCTGTCAAATGGGGTCTGTTTTTCTTCAGGGTAGTACCAGATAAACAATGCCACTTTGAAATCACTGAGCTTTTATTTTTTGTTGTTCCAGGCTAACAATACACTGTCACTCCTAAGTATCATCTCTCAATTAGCAAGGATGTTAAACCAGTGTATAAATACTTGCATTCTGTTTATTTGCTGTGAGACACAATCAGTGAATCTGTCTGAATCATGTCTCATTGAATAAGTGTCCACAGACTATTCGATAATGAGATGGTATCTTAATAACATGAAACTTAATTCAAATTCTATCAATCAAGATACTCCTAAGTATCTCAGTTAGCAAGGATGTTAAACCAATGTAAACCAATGTTAAACCAATGTACAAATACTTGCATTCTATTTATTTGCTGTGAGACACAACCAGTGAATCTGTCTAAATCATATCTCATTGAATAAGTGTCCACAGAATATTTGATAATGAGAATGACATCTTAATAACATGAAACCTAATTCAAATGTGTTTCCATTTAACTTTGCATTGAGAATGTTTTCTTCTTAGAGAACATCTGGTATTTTGTAAATTAGTGAAGTAAATATATAATTACTGATGTACTTCCTGATCTTTTCTACTTTGAGGAAGGGTCGGTAATCACCCAGGTGTGTGTCTGCAGGACTTGAAGTTTCTGGAGCCCGTGAAAATACACTGAGAGGAGAGTGACAGCTATGATGGTACTCAGGATTGGTTATGGATTGAACCGTATCCCCAAAATGTAAGAGCTGTAAATCCTCATCTCTATGCCTGTGTTATAAACCCCCCTAGGGAATGGGCTGGGTTTGTTATGTTAATGAGGCAGGATTACTGTAGGGTGTGTCTTGAGTCCCTCTCTTTTGAGATATAAAAGAGATTAAACAAGCAAGCAAAGACAGGGGAAGACACGGGTCACATGAAGATCCCCAGGAGCAGAAGCTCAGAGAAGACGAGGACCTTCCTCGAGAGCTGACAGAGAGAAAGATTTCTCCTAGAACCAGTGCCTTGAATTCAGACTGATAGCCCCCGAAATTGTGAGAAAATGTTCAAGTCACCCACTGTGGTATTTCTGTCACAGTAACACTAGATAACTAAGACAGCATCTCTCCAGACAAATTATTCAAAAGAAAACATTTCATTTGAAGAGGGCAGTGTTGGGGAGCAAGCATGGTCTGTGGAGACAGACAGCCACGGGTTTCAACCGGGGCTCTCCCACTTATAGTCTCTATGTTCTTGGGAAAATTACTTGACCTTCAAAATTTGTTTTTCACCTGTAAAATGGGAATGGTTTTATCTACCTTGTGGTTGTTACTCAGGGGTCTATTAAAATCCAGGAGCATCGGGGCCACTGAGTTGACACTGACTCATGGCAACCGCACACGCGTCAGAGGAGAACTGGGTTCTGTGGGGTTTTCAGGGCTGATCTTTTGGAAGGAGATTGCTGGGCCTTTCTTTCGAGGTACCTCTGGGTGGATGCAAACCTCTAACCTTTCAGTTAGCAGCTGAACATGTTACCCGATCGCACCACGATCGCACCACCCAGGAATCGCAGGCACATATCAGGTACTCAAAACAAACAGTGATTATCACTGAACGTGGACAAGAAGATGATAAGGTTGCTTTGCTGCCAGGAGTGAGGCCACTGACCTTGAACTTGAGTCACCACAGGGAAGATAAGTCACACTATTCAAGTCCAGGCAACATCAACTCATTTAAAGTGAAAACACAGCACTTTCTGGTGCCTGAAGTGATCCTATCCCTTAATCAGACACCCTTTTCCTAATATGAAAAATTATTCATATTATTAATATGATATGGGGGGTGGCATGGACTCAGAACAAAGAGAGGCAGAGTCAGGAGGTAAGGTACACCCAGAGCACAGTGAGGCCTGAAGACTCTCCCCACCTTACATCAGATGCCATCTCGCCAGTGCACAGACACTCAGCACCTGTCATATGGGGTCTGTCTGTCTTCAGGGCAATGCCAGATAAATGTACCTTCGAAATCTCTGAGCTTTTATTTTTTGTTGTTCAAAGCTAACAATACACTGTCACTCTGTCCACACAGGCTTCCCCAGAGAGAGAAAAATAGAATCCACTGGTCTCCACTTACTAAATTAGATTCACCATCCAGACCTTGCTCCCTGCAGGTATTTTACATTGGTGAGAATATGGGGTGCTCCCTTGAAGAGCCAGTTCCACGTGAGGACTTTACCAGGACAGCCATAAAGAACTATCTCATTTCCTGTTTCCAGGTCCTTGAAGGAATCTCATTGCTTCCTCCTCAAGACCAGCAGTTGTTTTTACTGTTGTTTCTATTGATTGCTTGCACGGATGAATGAGTGCATTGATGGGAGAATGAACATACGTGATGTGCAGAGAATACTGTATCACCGTGCTGGACATCAGCAATGAGCTGTTCTGGGTCCTTGGTATCCTATTTGGCACTCAGAAAGATTAGAAGGGGCACAACAGAAACTTGGTCTTCTGATACATGTTTGTTGTCTTACTTTTGATTCAAGGAATGCAAAAGTGAAGAACCACATTGAGATTAAAGAGGAGAAAGGCTGGTGCGTCAAAGCAGCCTCCCCCATTCTTTCATTCCTCATATTAAAAAGTATGCCTTCAACCAAGAATTCACTGAGGTTGTATGACATTTTGGTTCCCTACAAGGTGTGACTGGACTGCGTTTCGAAACACAGACCCAGCTCTGTCCAGACTGACCTTGAGGAATTCGCTCAGTTCCAGTAAGTGTTGTTAAGCTCCTCTCTCTGTGAGAAGAGGATATTAATTTTGCCCCTCAGTCCCCCTTGGAATGTCATAAAGAAAGAGCAATAGCATATGGGATACACTGCAAACTCCTACACAGAAAGGTCCACAAATGATGAAGAGAGAGAAACAGGCATTTTTCTCAGTATCATCTTGCTTTTCGTCCTTTCAGGCAGACATTTCTGCTTCAAGTTAACAGTAAATGGATAAATATGTTAAGTGGATACAGGGCGTGCTGTTGTTTGAAATCAGTAACTAGCCTGATGATTCTGATTTTAGGATTTCATTTACCACCACCCTGTTTTCTAGAGAGGAACAGAAAATGCTTGCTTTACAATAGCCAAATAATCCAAGCCTAGCACCACCCTGGAAGTCAGCGCCCCACCCCAACTAGGCTTCTGTGCACACAGTGTCTCAGCAACCTGAGGTGAGTGGTACAAGGGTTTCCTAAAATCACCCAGGAAGTCAAAGGGAAGCAGCAGCTCTCAGCTGGCCACTGGAACGTGGTCACATTATTCTCTGAGCATGGAGAGCGCAACATTCTGCAACCGGTGGCCTCCTCATGACAGGGACAGAGCTTTTACTTGACTGTCATCAATTACAATGCTTAAGTGCAATACGTCTTCAAGAAAAGAAATAAAAGAAATAGGGTGCTCTCTCTTTCATACTGTGTGGTATAAAAGACCCAAGCAAGTTGAATCATTTACATGCAGCCTTGGAAACCCAGTGGGGTTGCTATGAGTCGTAACTGACTTGATGGCAGTGGGTTTTAACCAACTGTTTATTCTATTCAAACCCTTTCAAAATTGTTAAAGAAGAAATAACACAGATGCATAAGCAGATATGCACAGCGTTCTTCTGTTTTCAGATCACACTGTTCCTATCTTCCTTTCCTCCATGTCAAGAAAGAAATTATTGCCATGTTTAACAATACATTAAGGAAGAAAAGCATGACATTAGATGTATGTCCTGGAGCCTCTGAACACACCCATCCCCAGCACCTATGCACTGCAACGGAGCCCCAGCACACTGCCTCACCCACCGTAGGGAGTATTCTCATCCAGTCTCTATATATAACCACCACATTTCACGTGCACGCACCACTCCCCACCCTGTCCACATGCACATTGTGATCTCATCAGGCTTGCAGAAACTGGAACGTTGTAACAATGCTCGGAATTTGAGAAATTCACAAGAAAAGCCAAGAGATGGTTTCCAGATTGAATGAAAAGGGCTCATTCTGTCGGCAGGAGCACCTTCGCGGCAGGGCAGGCTGTGCCCGGCTCTCTGGGGTGTGATCTGCATGTCTAATAATGGAACAGGTTAGTGGCGTCAGCCGCTTACCTTGGAATGCTGCAGCAGAAGTATCTGTTCGTCAAGCTGTTGTCGCTTGCCTTCTATTTCAGTCTGCCTCTTTCTTTTTTCCTTGAAAATAGAGAGAGAGAGGCTGTCAGAGTGGGTGGGTGTTGGCACCGGGGATGTTCAAGCAGGAAGCAGCAACAGCAGCAGCAGCACACATCTGTACAGACACTTCCAGAGATGCTGGGCTCACTGTGCACCGTCACCTTCCCCTCCGTATCTGGGTGCACTGCAAGCAATAGCATCCTCGTAACATGTCTGCTGTGGGCTCGGTGAGTGGGAGAAATTCTCCTCACTCAGCCCAGCTGCCACAATTGAGTCCAGAAGAAAAGGCGGGTATTACACACACACACACACACACACAGCCATGTTCCGTGCAGTGTTAATTTGGACACAAAGAATAAAAATGTCTCAATCAAAAAGACAGAGGTTGCTGCAAGCTACAAATATGACAGAATAAGTCGTGGGAGATTCTAGGTTTAGATTTCTTTCCTCAAAAGCGCACACACAAAAAATCTAACGTAATTTCAAATTCTGTAGGACCAACCAGCCAATTGGATTTAGTAAATGACAATGTCAAAAGAGATGGGAGATCTTTGCTGAAACTAGCCTTGGGGTTAGGATTTCCTACGGCTGTGGGTTACTAAGGAGACAGCAAATGTGAAATCTGGTGTTGCCTGGCCGAGGGCCAACGTCCAGCTCCATCATTTGCTAACCTGTATGACCACCAACCACTCCTCGGAAGGAAGATGGGGCAATCTACTTTCATAGTGATACTGCCTCGGAAACCCAAGGAGGGGTCGCTATGAGTCAGGTCCGACTCGACAGCACATAACAACAACAACAACATGACCTTTGGTAAGTTTTTACTTCCCTGAGTCTCAGCTGTCTCTTCCAAACAATGCAGATATTAGCAGTATCTAAGCCATATAGTCAGAACATGGATTGAATGAGATGACACAAACAAAAGGCCGAGATTAATGCCTGGTACAAAGGAAGTGCTTAATAAATGTTATTTGCTACTGTTCTTACTGCTACATGTTTACTCTAGATAAGGCCGAGAAGTTGGTGTTAAAGAGATGTATGTATTTCACTTGTATTCACATCATAACCTTTCCACTAGGGTGCGTACTTCATGCTCTTCCTCGCCATACTTTTCAAATGCAGACGATAAGCATATGAATTTGATTAATTTAAAAATAGAAAGGGCTGCACTCATGATAGCTAGAAGGCTCATGCTTTGTTTCCAAAGTACACAGGAGTGGTTTTCTGAGACATTTACTGCCTGGATTATTTTCCTTTACTCACATATGCAGAGAGAAACTTGTTAGACAAGACATAATGGTATTTTACAGTACAACAGCCAAATCCCAGAGAGGATTCTTGGACAATAATATAGAAGCCTGGATGCTATGCTCTGAGTTAACAGAAGCTTTTATTTATGTAGTTGCTATGTTTCTGGGGATATGAACAAAACATACCGCTATTCAGATCAACAGAATAATAATTTGTGTTATAGCCAAGGTTTTCTGTGTAATGTACAAACTTATAAGAAATAGTATCTTATCATCTCAAGTCACTAAGACTTAATATCCAGGTCAGGGATATAATCTCCTTGCCAAAATGAGGCCCTGTGAATATTTTAGAAATTTTTCATTTGCTGAAGAACTCTAATCAATGTTAATTAATCCTGCAATATGTCCAAGGAAATGGAAAAAAGTAAGGCCCAGTGGAAAAGCCCACCTATTCAGTATCTCAAAGGTACCATATGATAAAACAGGGAGAGGGAAAGGGAGCATATTTGCTTGGGGGGCACAGAGTTTAAGTTAAAAGTGGTGGAGTATTTTTGAAAAGAAAAGCAATAATGGTGGCACAACATGAAAAATGTAATCAAGGTCATTCAATTGTAAATGTGTAAGTTGTTGTGTTGACAGATGTTCTGAGACATATATTTTCACCCCATTTAAAAAAAAAAAAAGAGTGTGTGTCTGGGGAAACCACAAAAATTAGATTAACACTAAAATTCGATTAACAACAACAACAAAATAAATAGACCAGGACTAGATTATGGAGGGCCTTGCACGGCAGGCCAAGAAGTTTGGATATTATTCTGTGAACCATGCAATGTCACTGTGGAGCTCTAAGTAAGAGAATGCCATGGTGAAATGGCACTGTGCACAGGATGGATTAATACGGATCAACACACTCTTCCTGAAAATGACCAGATAGTAAACATTTTAGATTTTATGAGACATATGTTCATTATAGTCAAAAGCAACCTTAGATGATACATAAATTAAAGAGCAGGACTGTGTTCTATAAAACTTTATTTACAAACATAAGTGGTAGGCCACATTTGGCCTGCAGGTCATAATCTGCTGACGTCTGGATTAATAGATCATGAGGTACCTTAGCAGGATGCTACACTCACCCCAGAGAGGGCTGGAATGGACGAACCAACAAATCTATCTTAGCTTAGAATTGCACCAAACAGAATGGAAAGTAGTGGACAAACACACCAGCCACTCCTCGGAAGGAAGATGGGGCAATCTACTTCTGTAGTGATACTGCCTTGGAAACCCAAGGAGGGGTTGCTATGAGTCAGGTCAGACTCGATGGCACATAACAACAACAACAGAACTTATGAGGCTCAGGACCTAGGGACAGGTGGTATCTTGGCTTTGAGCCACCTTGACCAGAAGAGTGCTAGTGTAGGAGTCACCAACAGTGGGAAAGCATTGAGGTGGAGCCCATCTGTGCTGCATTCGTATTTTCCCTGAATACATGCATTATTGGACTAAAGTTCAAAACCAAATGTTGTTAACATGTACAACCAGGCAGATATATTAGCATGTTTTCATCTGTGTTCTGACAATGATCCTGGACTCATTTCTTAACAAAAACTCTGCACATCAACAGTGGTGGCAGGGTTCTTTGACTGAGTCCCTTCCACACTGATAGGGTCAGGTCCTGAAGTCACTCCTAAGTGGACTAGAGGTATGATATACAACCAGCCAGACAGAATAGAAACTAGTCAGAGGAACAGAAAGTCTGAGCAGGACACTATTAAGGACCTCACCTTTGGTTCCTGACACTTGCCTGGACCCCTGAGGTCTGAGCTGTACCCCTAACCTGGTTAGTCTCCTCGTGCCCAGACTTCCTCTTTCCCTTAACCAAAGCAAAACCACCAACCCTTGGGCTGCCTTCTACTCTACATTTTTAGCCTACATCATTGGCTTCATTCTCATCAACTCCACAACTTACATGCTGACCACTTGCAAATCTATACCTTCAGCCTGAACCCCTCCTTTGAGCACCAACCCCCACCCCCTTAAGTAACTGCCAAGTCTTCATATCCAGCCCTTCAAACTCAACATGTGAAATCATCACCTCAGCCAAACCCCTTCCCTGACCCTCACACCTGTTCCTTTTCCCGTACTCCCCGTGGAAACAAATGGCACTACTCAAGGCAGAAATCTGAGTTAGCCTAGATGTTTCACTTTCTTGAAAGACCAAGTCCTATTGATTCTACCTGTTATATTCCATGTTTTGTTTCCCACTACAGCCTTCACCACAGCTTTAAGACTTCCTCCTGTATCTGCCCACCTGCTCATGCAGATAATTCTACATTAGTACATGTACCCTCCATAGCACTTAACTGTTTAGACATCGTCTCCATCTGGATCACTGCAGTGGTTTCCTCACAGATCTCCTTATCTCTGAGCCTTGGCAATTCTCCAAGTCACCTTCTACACTGCTGCCAGAGTGATATTCTAAAATGGAAATCTGGCCATCTCCATCCCTTGCTTAAAACTCCAGAACATCTCCCCATTGCCTGCAGTGCGAATAGCCAGCTCCTCAGCCTGGTAAATGAGGCCCTTATCTACTTCCCAGCTTCACCTTGAGCCACGATCCCCCTAACCATATGCTCCAAGCTCCACAAACAACTTACAGTTTCCTGATTGGCCAGGCTGGTTTATGCTTTCCTAGTTTTGCTCTTACTGCTTCCTCTACCGATAACGTATACAGTCCTCGCTTCTTCGTATGACAAAACAACTACTCATCTTTCACAAAGGAGTTTAAATATGAAAGAAGCTATAGTGACTGCCTGTCAGTGTTGATCTGCCCAAGTCTTCCTTCCTTTGAAGAACCCACTTACTCTCTCTGTTGGCTCTGGTGAGAATGTCAGCCCTGACTAGTCGTATACACCTCTACTTACCCCTAGCACCAGGAATTGCATGTGACCCAGGTTAGGCCAAGCACACTACCTTATCTGTTTGCAGTAGTGATTCGTCCAATGAGTGACTAAGACCTAAGCAAGACCAATGAGAGATATTTCTAGGAGTAGATAAGTGAACATTGGGAGAGAAAAGCTCCCTTTCTACTCCAGTTAAGCTAGTACATCTGAGTAGGGTTTCCCTAAGCCATAGGAAAGAAATGCACCATGGAGAAGAAAATGGAGTCCCTG
>NW_006921624.1:17369496-17391010 GCF_000298275.1 Orycteropus afer afer
CAAAACCTGGAGGTCAAGGATCATGGCTGACACACCTCTAAAGCCGAGAGCATGGCACAACAAACACACGTAACAGCTCACTAGTAAGTGTCTCTGTATGAATGGACCATCTTTTTTGCTTTCTTCTGATCGTGTCTGTATTTGTCCATATCCCTCATTCAAATACATTATGAATTTGAACTCAAGATTTTAATGGCAGCCAAATATATTATAGGTAGTCCCCGATTTATGTTGGGGTTCTATTCCAATGGGGTTCTGTTCCAATGACTTCATTTTAAGTCAGTTCTGACATAAATCAAATACCTCTTTTTAAAAAATTTTTAATTATTATTGTCATTTGTTATCAGTACCTTTATAAAGCTAGTGTTCTGAACAGTAAATCATAAAATTGAACATCTGAGTTAACATTTGAGAATGACAACATCAGCAAATTACATGCTACAACGTATTACTAAAGATAAGCTGTATCAAAGACAAACAAAAAAAAGGGATGACCCCACATGCGGTTATCATAGCTTGGATATGTCATCATAAATTGGAGACTACCTGAAAACACATCAGTCATCAGTGCATAAAACCAGAAGGGTCCTTGTGTTGAAGACATCAGACTGTATGGGATAGACCACTGTTGCTGTACACATGCCAGAGGAGCTGAACTCACTAATTCTGAGAGAAGACCATGGAGCGCTCACTCTGAGAAAAAGGCTGGGAAGGTGGACACTCCAGGAGACACACAGCAGGTTATGGCAACAAAGTCCAGGGAAATGTGCCTCGACTCACCTGGAATGAAATTATCTCAGTCCATTAGGAAGACTTTCAGATCCCTTTACCACAAAGTAACGCAAACGCAACCACTGCATGGAGTCAGATCTGACTCATAGAGACCCCTCCTTGGGTTTCCGAGGCGGTATCACTATGGAAGTAGATTGCCCAACCTTCCTTCTAAGCAGTGGCTGGTGAATTTGAACCACCAGCCTTCTGGTTAGCAGTCAAATGGCTTAGGCACTATCCCACCACAAAGTAGGGAAATGTAATTTGAGCCAGATTAAGTGGTGACCTTAAAAGGTAACAAGTAAACTAGATTTTCTTCCAAAATCACACTGTCCTGTTTAGCCCATTCAGCCTGCACCATCACTGTGTCAGGTGGCGAAGTGCACAACTCTACCCACTCTTCACTGCTTAGTTTGACTAGCACTTCTACTTATTAGGTAACTTCTCCTGTATTCATCTGGTTACTTGGCCGTGACAATGCCATCTATTGGTAAAAAGAAGAACTGCCTGCTTTGGATTGTTTTAACAAAAACTGTAAGGGTAAAAGAAGAATCTTACATAGAAGAAGGCATTGATTAGTTCAAACTGTACTACCGATTTTTTTAAAGGGTACTTTAATACCTAAAATTAAAAAAAAAATCATATAGGGTTTAAATGAAAAAATGTTGTCAATCACACTGAACAGTTAAATAGACCCAGATGAGAATGGTCTGATAGAGCTATGAGAAAGTAAAATCTGTCTTATGACAGCGTATCAATAAGCCCCTTGAGGTGGAAAAACCAAGCATTTTCTTTATAGGTAGAATGATAGTGGTATCTAAAGAAGTCCTACATGCAGGAAAATAAAGGAAATAAATTCACCCCAGGATGTCATCTTTTTGAACCATATCACCATTGTCAAGTTATGGCATTATTCCCACTGTGAAATCCCTCCTGCACTGGGAGTCAGGTGACCTGGCTTCAGGGAGAAGCTCTGCCAGTATCCTCGGGTGATTCAGATGAGTCCCTTATTGTTTCTGGGCTTTAGTTTTCCCTCCTGTGACATGACCAGGTTAGACCAGCTTTGCTCTAAGATCTCTCCCACTTTCAACATTCCACGGTGCTAACGAGAACAGTAATTACACACGCTTAGCAAACACTCACATGGTGCTTAAAGTGTGCCAGACATTGTCCTGACGAGTAAATATATATTAACACTTTTAATCTTCACAATTATCCAAGGAAGTAGCTACTATTATTATTCCCATTTTACTGATGAGGAATCTGAGGCACAAGGAGGTAAGAAAATAAGACCACACAGCTAGTAAGTATCAAATAGAAATGGAACCCACTACAACACAAGGAAATTAAAATGCATTATGGTGCTACTGGGTGGTTGAAATGAAGTATGACATAGATGGGACCAAGCACACAGCCTGGCAGACTGTAAGGATTCAATAAATAAAGGTGGCTTCCCTTGTATCCACCATAAAGTTTTTGATGTAGGGGTTGCCTAGCAATTGCAACTTACTCACAGGACCAATATTCAGTTCTGTAGTGATTCCAAAAGACCAAACTCACTGCCGTTAAGTCGGATCCAACTCACAGTGACCCCTCCTTGTGTTTCCGAGGCAGTATCACTATGGAAGCAGATTGCTCAATCTTCCTTCCGAGGAGTGGCTGGTGGGTTTGAACCAGCAGCCTTCTGGTTAGCAGTCCAATGCCTTAGGCCCTATGCCAACAGAGCTCCCCTATGGTGATTGAGCCTATAAATAACGATGACGTTGGTAACAATAATAATAAGGACAACTAAGCTTATACTGACTGCTTGCTATGTGTCAAGCACTATCCTTAGGACTTCCCTTCAATTTTTCACTCACTCCTCAGAACACTCTGAGGCAGGTATCTTTAGTACCCTGTGTTCCGCTCATCCATCAGTTCATGATACCATGGTGGCTTGTGTGTTGCTGTGATGCTCGAAGCTGTACTGGTGTTTCAAGTACCATGAGGGTCTCACTCATGGTACACAGGTTTCAGCGGAGCTTCCAAACTAAGCAGCCTAGGAAAGCTGATCTACTTCAGAAGATTAGCCAATGACAACCATGTGGATCAAAGGGGCAATGAGAACAAGGGAAACCCTCAATGCGACGGATTGACCCAACAGCTGAAACAATGAACTCAAATGTACCAATGGTCGTGAACAGGCGCGGGACAGGCAACAGCTCATTCTGTTATACATAAGGGTGCCATGACTCACAGCTATCTCATCAGCAACCAACAACAACATGGGTGAAAACAGTCACAGCTCAGCTAAGAGGCATGAATGTGCCCAAGGGCACAAGCTAAGAAGTGGACCAACAGGGGCTAAAGCCCAGAGAGTCTGATTCCAGAGCACTTTCCCACGAAAAGAGACATGTTGAAGCTGCTGACGTTTGTGCAGCAATCAGTGGACACTACTCAGGAAACAGAACACACACTGCCTTCCTGCCTTCACATCATGTGCCAGAACCTTCGAGAGCAAATGAGCTGCTGATGATGCAAAACATGATGTCAACTCCCTCCGCCCCCAAAACAGAAGGTTTCTTACATAATCTGTGAGCATTTCCTAATTCCAGACAACAGTAATAGGTCAGATCTGAGCTGGAACTGTCAGCAATCCTGGTGAATCAATGTATTTGCTTACTTTAATCCCTGGAGGAGAAATCTGCAGCAGACTGAATGATCCAGTGGTGAGGGCAAATGCAAAACATCCTCCCCCATGTGAACTTCTCATCCGAGAGGCTCTCCTGCAAATGACACAACAGCTGGGAAAACGCTCCTTCACCAGGCTGGGCTCAGGAATGGAAACACTTTCTAAATCCGGGGCCTCTAGACATCAAAATATGTATTCCTAAAATCAAATGCCATCACCTGTCTGTCAGCTTGCCGTGCTGTGGCGACTTGAGCGTCACTGTGATGCTGGAAGCTGCGCACTGGTATTTCAGAGCCCAGCAGGGTCACCCATGGTGGGAGGTTTCAGGAGCCTCCTAGAGGAAGCCTAGGAAGAAAGGCCTGGCGATCGACTTCTGAAAATCAGCCACAGAAAACGTTCTGGCTCATAACAGGCCATTACCCAACACAGTGCTGGCAGATATACACACAGAAGGACCACGAGGCCGGCACAGGTCCGGGCAACACTCCAAACTGTTACATATAAAGATGCCACAAGTCAGAGTAGACTCTACCAGCAACCAACAACAAAATACCATCAAAGGACAAGATGAGGACTGGGCAGAGGTTCCACCGAGGTGACAGACTTGTCTCCTCAGGAAGCTCTGCAACACCGAAAGGAAACGTCTTTGGACAGGAAGCAGGAGTGGACACCGTCCCAACCAAGCGTGCATGGACCTCGCAATAAGCAGCTTTCCCATTGGCTCAACAGTGCTCAGCGTGGCAGGCCATGGAAAGTGGGAGGGCAGGAGCAGTACTGAACAAGGCTGTGGGCGTAGGCAATGCAAAACAAAATAGTACGCCCCAAAATAGAAAGAGAACACAATGTGCAACATTCCGATGACAACAAAGGAATGCAAACTCCAAGAAATTAGCATAACAGCATAATTCCAAACAGCCGTGCCCGCCTTTTCTGAATTCTGCCAATTGTATTTTTGCTTGTTTCTTCAGATGCTAATATGCGGTGAACACTTCTCTCACCATACACATAAATATGGTTTTCAAGGCTGAAAGGTATCAAGAAGGAAATGCAAATAACCCATTTTATCTCTGCCGGGATAAACACAGTATTTAAAAATATAAATCAAAGTAACAAATGTGCATGGAGAGAAAATTGAAACAATACACAAAAGATGTAAAATGAACAATTGGTCTCATGTCGCCTCACCCCCATCAGTTTTATTCCTTCAGATTCTTCATGTATCCTCCCAGATCCATATGCAACTATCCTATCTGTCCCCAACAGTTATGTATTCTACCAGGAAGAAGGAAAAAAAGACTATAACATCATATTATCTATAAATGCCCAATACTGGTAGCTGTTGAATCAATTCTGACCCTATAGGACAGAGCAGAACTGCCCCATAAGTTTATAGCTTTGGAAACCCTATGGGGCAGTTCTACTCTGTTCTATGGGATCACTATGAATTGGGATTGACTCCAAGGCAGTGGGTTTGGTTTTTGGTTAGTCTTTATGGAAGCAGACTACCATATCTTCTTCCCCGAGTGGCTGCTGAGTTCAAACTACTGATCTTTTTGATTAGCAGACAAAATCACTGTGCCACCAGGGCTCCATGTCACCTACAGGGATGTTTTATTCTTCAGATAGAAGGGATCATACCTGAAGGACTGACCTGGCTACTGTAAACTTGACTAAGCCACCCTGAATCCTCAAAGATGAATTCTGCTTGCAGACCCCACACCTTCCCCCACCTGGTGAAACCTCAAAGATAAATTACCAGCCTGCAGACTCCACACTCTCCTCAGCCTTGCCAAAAAAACAACCCTGCTTCCTGGAAACTGCAAGTTTTGCAAAACCCCGTGCCCTTCACCAGTTGTTGTTGTTGTTATGTGCCGTAGAGTCGGACCCGATTCACAGCGACCCCTCCTTGGGTTTCCGAGGCAGTATCACTACGGAAGTAGATTGCCCCATCTTCCTTCCAAGGAGTGGCTGGTGGGTTTGAACCGCCAGCCTTCTGGATAGCAGCCAAGTGCCTTAGCCACTATGCTACCAGAGGCCCCTATAAAAGGGGGGGCAATACTTCCCCAAGGGCCGGCTCTATTCTGTGACTGGCATTGTTCACGTTGCTCCTAGAGCCGACTCTCTGGGCTTTTCTTCAATAAAACCTGCTCTGATCTGTTGAGATCATGGCTACTTTTCTTGTCTTCCTTTCACTTTAACTTCTGTATTTCCACACTTTCCTAACAGCACCATATATACTTCTTGCTCTTTGCCTTACTGATATATCTCAGAGATTTTTCTATTTTAGTACTTGGAGTCCTACCTCTTTCTTCCTCACCACTGCAAAGTCATTCACAGATAATTTATTCTACCAGTCTGCTGCTCTTGACAGACATGATTCCCAGTGTTTTGCCTGCTTTTTAAATGATGATGCAATGAATCTTCCTTTCCATGCATCTTAGACATACTGTGATTATATCCACAGGCATGCAGCCTAGCATTAGAACCTCTAAGTCAAAGGATTTGAACACTTAAAACTTTCATAGGACCAAACTGTCTTCCAGAAAAACATTTTCTCTCTGTTGTAAGAGGATAAGACTCAACCAACTAATAAGAGTTTTGACAGTTTTTCCCCTTATTAGCCATATCCTTGGTGGCTCAGGGGAATTTAAATGAAAGAGTGTCTGCCATCTTGTTAATAATGTAAGCTGTTCTTAAAACTGGGTAATTTGTCTTTATCATAGATGACTACTTCGTTAGAAAAGAAAAATGATTTGCTACTCTATAAACAGAAATCTCTTACAAGGACTCCACCAGCTTTCTAAGTTCTAATCAAATTCATGACTCTCTTCCTTGCACACTGATGCTAGAATTTTATAACCAAGTTGTACCCACTTGTCTGCAAAAAGAGGGTTCGTTCCAGTCTACACCTGCTTCTGTTGCTGCTGCCTTCTCTCTTTCCTCTGTGGCTTAAAACAGAAGATTTTTCTATTCACCAAAATAATTTCTGGATGGACTGAGGCAATATAAAAATTGAAAACATGATTATAGCAACTATCTGATCATAAGATGGGAAAGGACTTTGAAAACACAAAAGCAAGGGGGGGGGGAAGAAAACAGTATAAAACTTATATATTTTATTACACAAAATTTAAAACTTTGGCTTTTATTATACCAACTAAACATACAAACTTAAAGGTAAATGCCAATCTGGGGAAATATTTGCAACATGTAAGTCCAAGAGCTAATGCTCTTAGTAAGTAAAGAGTTCTTACAAATCAACAAGAAAAATACGAACACTTTAGTGTCCACAACCACGTATAGGGTTAGCAGACAATGTTTCTACATGCATATTTGTATGAGGTAAAAATGTCCAGGTGTATAGTAGAGCTGACAAGAGGCAAAGTTGTGGAGGCTTCTTAGCCACAACCAGCTACCTAGAGGGAATGATTAGTTGGACCATGGCCACAGGGGACATCAAGCTCATTTGGCATAACATACTACACAAAAACACTGTTCCACATCCTACTTTGGGAAACAGCAACTAGGGTCTTAAAAGCTTATAAGCAGCTATCTAGATGCAATGACAGGTCTCTCCTTGTCCACAGCAAAGAAGAACGAAGAAACCCAAAGATGCATGGAAACAATTAGTCCAAGGGACTAGTAGACCATGTGATCCTCAGCCTATATGACCATGAGACCAGAAGAACTAGATGGTGCCTGGCTACCACTGTCAACCTCTCAGAGGGGGATCAGTGCAAGGGATCCTGGATAGAGCAGGAGAACAATGTGGAACAAAACTCAAAATCAAAAAAAAAAAAAAAAAGACCAGGTTTGCTGGTCTGATAGAGCCTGGTGAGACCCCGAGATTATGGCCCCTAGCCACCCTTCAGGTCTGGAATTGAACTCATTCTTGTGAATTCCAGCTAAACAATAGACAGGCATATGGGGTGAACATTTACATCAGGTAGATACACTCCTTGGTGTGATCAATCAGGAGAACAGATGGGTAGTGTTTGCAGAGGGAGACAGCTTGAGGGGCAGGAGTGCATGGGAGGGAAGGACACAGGGAAGAGGTAACTATGGGGAGGAAATGGGAAGAGAGCTGTTACACTGTGTGGAATTGCAGTCAATGTCGTGAGACAAAATGTGTATGAACTGCTGTGTGAAAGATGAATTTGCTCTGCAAACTTTCACCCAAATTATAATAAAAATTAAAAAAGAAAAATACAAACACTTTAATAAAGAAAAAAAATACAAAATACCAGGAAAATGTTCAATATTATTGATAACCAAGAAATGTAAATTAAACATTGAGATACCACTTTCCACCTATGAAATATACATCCTCACACACATACACTGTACACTTCAAAACATGTTTTCTATGTTGGGGAGAGTGGGGGAAAAGACCTTACTCTCTGACAGAAATATAAGTATGAACCAGCTTTCTGGAAGACTATTTCAAACGTTTTGATTGGTTTCATTATAAAGATTTATCCAGAGAAAATGATCTTAGATATGCTCAAAGATTTATATAAAATAATATTCAACACAGAGATATATACAACAGTAAAAAATGTAATAACTAAAATCAAACAGCAGATGATCAATTAAATTATATGGCTTCTTACAAATCAACTAGTGACTGGAGTAAACTCAGGGCAAGCCGTGATCTGTCGCCTGCCTTTTTCTTAAGTCTCCTCACTCCCCACTCCAGCCACGAGGGCCTTCTCTCTATTCCTCAAGCCCAAAAGACTTGCCTCTGCAGAATCTTTGCATTGCTATTTCTTCCACCCAGAATGCTCTATTTCTAGATCATGACATGGCTGACTTTATCCTGTCACTTCCCAGTAAGACCTTTCTTGGGCATCCAATCTTGGTTTGTTTTCTTATACAATGTTACAAAAATGTATTTTATGTGTTGTTGTTGAGACTATACATGGGACAGCATACACCGATTCAACAGTTTCTACACGTAAAATTTGGTGACACCGATGACATTCTTCAAGTTGTACAGCCATTGTCACCCTCCTTTCTAAACTGTTTCTCTCCCATTAACTCACACTCACTGTTATGTATCCAATCACAGACACCTCCATCCCCAGCACACAGATACCACTCTTATTATTAGCCCATCACTTCATCATAGAACTCATCACCATCTGACATTTTCTCCTCCATGTCTTTCTTTGTCAAAACATACACTCTACAACAGCAGGGACCACGTCTAATTCACAGCTTATCGTTAGTGGCTAGAGCCAACCAAGTCAAGCAGATAGTTGTGCTGAATAAATATTTATTGATAAGCAAATTAAAGTGAACTGAATGAATAAAACACAGCCACTAAAATCAGATTCCTTTAAAAGGTGGTTATAAAAAAGCATGTCCAGTATTATCTCATTTTTGTAAAAATTAAATATGTGTGTGTATATATATCTAAGTAAATGATAGTACTACAGCTATAATTCCACATAGATGTTAAATGTCAACAAATATTATGGTCTGGTGGTTGGATATGGAAGTGTTTTCAACTTTCCTCTTTATATTTTTCTGTGTTTTCTGGTATTTCTACATGAGCTCATGTAGAAATGGAAAATGCAATATACCAACCCCAGATTAAACCAGGATCACCTGAGCCACTCCTTCTATGCTTGGTCCTCAGCACCCTCTGAGGGTAAACAGGGGCTGTTTTAATTATCTACTGCTGCTATCACAGAAATACCACAGTGGATGGCTTTAACAAACAAAAATTTGTTCACTCACAGTTTTGGAGGTTGGGAGTCCAGTTTAGGGTGCTGACTCTACGGAAGGCTTTCTCTCTCTGGTTAGCTGTCAGAGGAAGACCTCAGTCTCCTTCCAACATCTGTAGGCCTAGCATACCTGGGAGATCTCCACTGTTTTGGCATCAATCTTTCCCTGAGTCTAGAAGGTTCTCAGCACAAGGACCATGAGTCCAAGGTATATGCTCAGTCCCAGCTCTTCTTTCTGGCAGAAGTCAGATCCCTCCTTCTCTGCCCACTTCTCTCTCCTTTTATCTCTTGCAAAATAAAAGGTGGCGCAGGCCACAACCCAGGGAAACTCCCCACACATTCGATCAGGGCAGTGACCTGGGTAAGGGTATTGCATTCCACCCTAATCCCCTTACAACTGATTGGCTGATCACATCAGATCATGTCATGGGGGGGGGGTGACTATTTCATTCCACAACTGCCAAACCACCGAGAATCTTGGCCCAGCCACGTTGACACTTATTTTGAGGGGACACAATTCAACCCATGACAGGAACCAAGAGAAAACATCATTGGCTAGATTGCTGTTCCCAAGAGCTAGCAACAAGATCCCTTGCGTATTTTGTAGTTTAAATTAAAAAAAAAAAAATGTTTTCCAATTCAAAATTCTCTGATGATGACTGCTTTGCCTGAGCTCTTTCTCAATGCTGCTTCTTCCTTCCTTTCTCTTTAGATACATTTTTTTTAGTCACAACCAAAATCTAAGATGATGTACGAGGGGTAGGGGGAAAGGAAAAACTAAACTAGTTGTCACTGAGTAGATTCTGACTCTGGGTGACCCCATGCACTGCAAAGTACAATTGTGCTACATATAGTTTTCAAGGTGGTGGTTTTTCAGAAGCAGATTGCAAGGCTTTACTTCCAAGCTGCCTTTTGTTCTAGCCAAGCTTTCAGGTAGTAACAGAACATTTAACCACTTGCATTACCCAAAGTAAAGATGTCTCCTTGAGGACTAAGGTGCACCTGCCAGAAGCCATATTTTCAATCGTCTCATATGCACGTGAGAGCTAGACAATGAATATGGAAGACCAAAGAGTTGATGCTTTTGAGTTGTGGTGCTGGTGAAGAATGCTGAAAGTACTATGGAGTGCTAAAAGAACTAACAAATCTGTCCTGGAAGAAGTGCAGCCGGAATGCTCCTTGGAAGCAAGAATGGCCAGACTTTGTCTCACCTGCTTTGGTCATGGTATCAGAAGGGACTATTCCCTGGGGAAGGATGTCATGCTTAGTAAAGTGGAGGGTCGATGAAAGAGGGGAAGGCCCTCAATGAGATGGATTGACACAGTGGCAGTGGCGATGGGCTCAAGAATAGCAAGGATTGTGGAGCTGGCGTGGGACCAGGCGGTGTTTCGTTCTGCTGTGCATGGGGTCGCTATGAGTCGGAGAGGACTCGACGGCACCTAACACCAAAAACAACACTATCCAGAGACTCCCCTGGTTACGGAAGTGCCTCTGAGATTTGCTGATTGTGACCCTGATGGTTCAGCTAGCTTCCTGTGGCTTGGGGACAAGGGGAAGATGCTGTTTCTCACTGGCCTGGCCTCTAGAATGTCTCAGAGAACAGCAAATTTCCAGCCTAAAAACACTGTAGGATAAGGTGATTAAAAGCAAGCCAGACTCAGAGTGTTGTTGGTATAGGGACAATACAAGGGTCCTGCCACCACTGTGTGCTTGGTGAGCTCTATTCTAGTCCAGGAAGACTAAGGAAAAGCGTCTTAGGGTAGTAATGACTCTGTGTGGGCCCATCTAGAATGTTCCAATAGGAAGCACCAGTTGAAGGAAGAATCACTGCCAACCTCAGAGAAGCCAGTCCCTAAATGGGAGAGTTGAGCTTTAAGTCAAGGACAAGAACAAAACAAATTTTAAAAACTATACTATCTAGTGGTGGTTACAGTAAAGAGAAACTGGCTTTCTATGCCCTGTTGGTGGGAATGTCCATTGGTATGATCTTCCAGGATAATTTGCTCTTAATATAAAAAATTTCCAAGTTTGCATACCACAGACTAGAAATTTCACTTCTAGGAATTTATCCTAGGAGGGGAAAATTATGCCTGTGAGCAATGTTTTCACTGATGGATATCTACTGCAGAATTGTTTTGAAAAAAGGGGGAGACTAACCTAAAAGTTGAGCTATAAGTGTTGGTTAAATAAATTATGACATATCCACACTATTGTGCAGTGATTAACAACAATGATGTAGAAGAATACATGAACCAGAAAGATATTCTCCATGTAGTCAGTTTAAAAAGCAGGAAGCTTGTCCAGTGTGATCTCACTTTGAGAAGAAAAAGTAACAGGCACGGAAAAGAGTGGAAGGATATACATCAAACTGTCAAAGGTATGTATCACCAGCAACGTGATCTGAGTTGAATCTTTATCTTATTCTCTGGGTGAGACCATGACAATTACTACTAAACAGTAAGACACAAACCATAATGGCTAAAATGTCTGAAGGGCTTATTTGTGCCAGGCACAGTTCTAAGTACTTTATCTCCAAAAAACCCCAAATTCACTACCATTGAGTCATTTCCAACTCATAACAACCCCTCCTTGGGTTTCTGAGGCAGTATCTCCACAGAAGGAGCTTGCCCAATCGTCCTTCCAAGGAGTGGCTGATGGGTTTGAACCACCAGCCTTCTGGTTAGCAGTCAAATGTCTTAGGCACTAAGCCACCAGAGCTCCTAAGTACTTTATAGGTCTTATTAAGTCATTAACCCTCATTACGAGCCTGCGAGGTAGTTTTTATTATCCTCATGTTACAGATGAGAACATTGATGCACAGAGAGGGTTAAGTAATTTGCCCTAAAGTCCGCCAGCAGAGTCAGAATTCAAACTTGGCCATCAGCTTTAGAGTCTGTGCTCATAGCTACTTTGCTGTATACTTATTTATGGGGAACAGGTAGGAGCATGTCTCGACTTCGGTGGATTCCACGTTGACGCCACATGGCTAGCTCTTAGAGAGTTGCTCATTGTCACCATGTGCTGGAGTAGCATTTTTAGGAAGTGAAAGCCACACAGATGTGTATCACTAATAAGTATGATCAGCTTCATGTCTTTAGGCCTTAATTCCAGGGAGTCAAAGTTAGCAAACCAGCAATGACTGGCTGGTTTGGGGATTTTCTTTTCTTGCTCCCCAGAGTCAAGGCCACTTAGAAGTGAGTAAGACAGCAAGTCATGTAGTTCACTGGTGCGGTTATCTTTATTACAACTGTCGCCATGGCTTTTACTTTGGTCATGACGTTGAAGTTCAGATGTACATTGTCATCTTTGTGCGAGCAGGTTTCTCTTCAACACTGGCCAACAGTGGAGAGCAGTCCCTTTATGGTTTGCCTCTGCCATATCTGGTCCACTTGCACCATCTATCCCAGAGGTTAATACTGAGATTTGATTCTTCCCCTCTGTTATCTAGTCTTGTGGACAGCTTCCTTCCTTAGGTCTGCCCTTCAGTACTGCCCTGCTCAGAGCATGCAGCAAGGTGCAACCAGGCCCTGCCTCATTCTGGGAACCTTCTCAGAGGGCAGAAACAAGGCCTTCTCTAAGAGGGAAGCTTCTGCCATGCTACGAGCCACACTCCTACTCTCCTTCAGGAGCTGCTACCTGTTGGACAGTTTCTAATTTTTTTGCCAGTCTTTTCTCATGTCCCAAATCCTAGTTTGGGTGAGCAAGAATTTTCTGGCAGAGATCTCCCACAGAGAATTTAGGTATGTTGATATTTGGGGAGAATTTTTTTTTTTTTAAAATAAAACTCAGCTTTACTGTAGAGCTCTAAAAGAGGGGAACTCTGTTTCTATCTTTTCCCATCCTCCTCTTGGAGTCCATTCTCCTTGAATAGTCTCACCTCCAGAGAGGAGGAGTTGCTGATTTGATTGATTATATTGAAGAATACTAAAGGGACACCTTGAATATGGACAGGGTAGGTTCCTACTTCAAGAGGACAAGATATGGAATGAAGAAAACCAAAGACTCATGGAAACAATTAGTCCTAGCGACTGGTACCCCATGCGATCTGCAGCCTATGTGACTATGAGACCAGAAGAACTAGATAGTGCCCGGCTATCACTGTCAACCACTTGGAGTGGGATCTATGTAGGAGATCCTGGATAGAGAGGGAGAACAATGTGGAACAAAACTCAAAATCATTTGGAGAAAAAAAAAGTGGGGGGACCAGGTTTGCTGGTCTGATAGAGCCTGGTGGAAGCCCTGAGACTATGGCCCCTAGATGCCCTTCAGGTCTGGAATTGAACCTACACCTGTGGCTTCCAGCCAAACAAAAGACAGGCATATGAGTTGAACCTTTACCTGAGGTAGATACACTCCTTGGAGAGAACAATCATGGGAGAAAGAAGGGCTGTTTATGCACAGGGAGATAGCTCAGGGGGCAGGAGTACATGGAGGGATGGACACAGGGAAGAGGTAACTATTGGGAGGAAGTGGGAGGGGAGCTGTTGCATTGTGGTAAATTGTGGTCAATGTCATGAGACCAAGTGTATCTGAACTGCTGTATGGAAAGTAAATTTGCTCTGTAGATTTTCACCCAAATCACAATGAAAAAAAAAAAGAGGACAAGCTATGAACATGGCTCTTCTATCTTCCACTTCCACCCATGACACCTGAGCTGACTGAAGGCTTGGTGTCTGTCCTACTTTGATCTACTGTCTCCCTACACAATGGTAGTTAGATTCAAGTTGGTGATGGGTCAGGAAAAACACTCTTACCCAAGCCCAGATTACCAGAAATCTAACATGGGAGAAGCTTGGAGGGCATGGGGAGTTTGGTGCTAGGTCTGGCTCAGAATCAAGTGGTATTTTGCTTTCCTTTGCAATTATCCCCCATGTGTATATTTACCTTGGGGAACCATCAAGAGTTATGGCCGGAGTCTAGGGCAGGATTTAAGCCATTTCACTAGTAACACTACATAAGTGGTGCCCCAAACCCATTGCCACCAATTCAATTCTGACTCATAATGAGCCTATAGGACAGACCCATAGGCTTTCCAAAGCTGTAAATCTTCACAGAAGCAGACTGCCATGTCTTTCTTCCATTGAGTGGCTGGTGGGTTTGAACTGCCAACCTTTCAGTTAGCAGCTGAACACTTAACCACTGTGCTACCAAGGTTCTCCAAGTGGTGCTCTAGCCCCATTACTCCTAATACCTGGGTTCCTGTCTCAGTCAGTTCTTACCATGCCTAAAGAAGCAGTTTGAGACCTCCTTATTGTGACCTTAATTCTCCCCATAGTAAGCAACTCTAGCCACACATTAAAAGCACCTGAGGGACATTAAAACATACCAAGCCCAGGCCCCAACTCCAGAGATCTGATCTTATTGGTCTGGTCATTGGTGGCTATAAATGCTCCCAGTTAGTTTTAATACCAACCAAGGTAGAAAACCATTTCCAGGAATGTGGCAATCACCTGATGCTGGTTGATAAGCATTTATTGTTGCATAGATTTGTTAAAGCTCTTTGTTTACAAGTCTGAAATAAGCCATTTGGTTAACTTTTGTTAGAAGAATCACCAGCATTGCGTCAGTGCCTCTTCTTTGTTTTGCAGTTAAGTCCTCACTTGAATTGCTCCTCAGAGCCTGGTTTCAGCCACAGGCAGATGGAGTTTTGACCAAAGTATTGACCACAAGGCTTTCAGTGTCACACCGTTTCCTCCTTACGGCATTTATCATCTTCACCAGTTGATACCTGATTGTTCCACGCTTAAGGCTCCTACTCCTAGGATTAGCTTAGATGACTATCTTCCACACTGAGGAAATGGGAGACAAACTAGGTTTAGAGGAACGAGGTGGGAGGTTGGATATACAACCACAGAAAACACCCAAACACTGGTCAAATCAAAACTGGCTTTGAATTGAAGTAAGTAAGTTTTGTGCTTTAAAAATATGGTTAAATGCTTCAATGCTACACAAAATTTCAAAATGTAGAAAGACAACATTAAAAAAAATAAAAGATCTCTGAATATGGGTTTCCTGTATTGTCACCTCCACTGATTCCACTAATAACCCTTGGGAGTGCTGATAAAGATCAATAAACAAGGCTCTGGTGGCACAGTGCCGAAGGCATTTGACTACTAACCAGAAGGTTGGCCGTTCAAGCCCACCAGCTGCTTCATGGAAGGAAGATGGGGCAACATACTTCCATAAAGATTAGAAACCCAGAGGGGGTCACTATGAGTTGGAATTGACACGATGGCAGTGAGTTTTGTTTTTTTTTAAAGTAGGTCCTCAACGAGCTCTGAACCACAGGACAATAGATCCAGCATAAAAAGATCCTCTAAAGCCTCAGGGTGGCTGATGACAATCTTAGACGAGTTGAAAGAATCAGGTCTAGTGAGGACCTATGGGACCCGTGGGTCTGTCTGGACTGCCTCAGCCTCCCCAGAGGTAACACTACACATCATGAACAAGCAGACATTTCCCACCCATCTCCATGATCTCATTACATTTGTTTCAGGAAAGATTGTGCTCATGGTGAAGACTGAAGAACTAATGCTGATACTGGATAAAGGTATAACTTAATGAGATATTTAAAAAAAAAGAAATCACAAACATGACAAATGGCAGACTTCCCCAACTCCTAACACTATGTGTTCCTACCTACCCAATTCAGGGTTATGTGTTGAATTCTTATGAATGAGATCGCTCTCTCTCTCTCTCTCTCTCTCTCTCTCTCCACTGGTGAAAGCCAATCAACTTGCAAATGAAAAATTCTATCCAACAAATAAACACAATGGCATTCAATGGTTACAAATAACAATTTCTTGAGCTATTTTAATGCAGAAGCTATCCATCTGCAAATCTCCAGCTGCCAACTCTAAGTTTAGGCTCATTTTTATATGTCTGCCTTCCCAAGGAGTTACTGACTAAGCCAGCTCTGGAGTACTGGAGCTCCAGGCCCTGCATTTGATCTTTGGAAGATTCCCAACTTCAAGCAGAGGGCTATAAGTGGCATTGGTAAAATCTAGATATTAGGCGTTGTTGTTGTTGTTGTTATGTGTCATCAAGTAGGACCCATAGCGACCCCTCCTTGGGTTTCCAAGGCTGTATCACTACGGAAGTAGATGGCCCAACCTTCCTTCCGAGGAGTGGCTGGTGGGTTTGAACCGCCAGCCTTCTGGTTAGCAGTCAAAAAAGGGCTTTGTGAAACCTCTGGACTATTCTCTCCCTCCTTCCCTCCCTCTCGCCTTCCATTCTTCCTTCCTCCTCCTCCTTCTCTCTCTCTGTCTCTCTTCCCCTTCCCACCTGCTCTTTTTCCTTTTCCCCTTCATTATTCTATTAGGAAGAATTGATGCCTTTGAATTATGGTGTTGGCGAAGAATACTGAATATACCATGCACTGCCAGAAGAACAAACAAATCTGTCTTGGGAGAAGTACAACCCGAATGCTCTTAGAAACAAGGATGGCAAGACTTCACCTCTCATAAGTTAGTCATGTTATCAGGAGGGTCCAGTCCCTGCAGGAGGACTTCATGTTGTGTAAAGTAGAGGGTAGCGGGGGGGGGGGCACTCTCAATGTGATGGATGTGATGGATTGACACAATGGCTGCAACAATGGACTCAAACATAGCAATGACTGTGAGGATGGTACCAGGCTGCATTTTGCTCTGTTGTAGACACAAGGTAGCTCTGAGTCAAAACCAACTTGAGGGCACCTGACAACAACAACATTCTATTAGGACTCCATGCCCTTAACTACAGAGTGTTACAGTGTACGGTTTGGCAAACTTTTCTGTAAAGTGCCATATAGCAACTATTTTTGGCTTTGTGGGTCAATGATCTCTGTTGTACCTCTGCAGCCCAGCAGGACAGACATCAATGAATGGGCATGGCTGCATCCCATTAGCCCAAGGGCCACAGTATGCAGACCCATCCCCCTACTACTGTAACCCCCTACTGCTCCACCCTTAGCTCTGCTACTTATGCAAGCTCCGGGAGCCTGCAGTATGACCAACAAGGTGTGGGTGTGTGTTGCAGGTGGTGGTAGTGCTGGGCAGACACACTCTTTCATAGGGAAAAGAGACACAAGAAAAACATTAAGTCTTCCAAGTCTTAAGGAATAAACTACAAACTTCCTCCTCCACCACAAGCAGAAAAGGCAATGATTTCCCCAGAGCCACTGCCCTGCTCAGAGGGCTGAAAAGAGTTCATGGTAAATTATAAAGTGTCGTTAGTGTGTGGGCCTTTCAGTGTGTGGGTCACTGACAGCCACTGACAGGTTTGCTGCTCATTCTGAACCCGCTTCATACATTTATTCAAACACATTTACACTCTCAACTCAAAAGACATTAATGAAAACAAGTTTACATGCCAATGGCAGGGTGGGGAGAGAGTTATAGGACAAGGGAGTGGATTTTCTAATTTCTAAAACCATAATCCTGGCTATTAATTTTCTGTAAGGTCTGGGCACTCTTATAGAGAGGATAGAGGCTGCTGTTAATACACAAGAGAGAAAAGTTGGTAGAACTGAAGGCCACCAAGAGCCACATGGGACAAGGCACACACAGGTGTTACCAACAGAGCCCCCTCCCCACCCGTCTTGTTTCTGGTGGAACTGAATACAATGTGCCCAGTTAGATCATCTTACTCAACCACAGAGAGCCTGTGGAAAATGGAAATTGTTCAAATGATGAAATACCATTCTAGCCAACATTCACCAGGGACTATGGATTTGAAACAGAAAAAAGAACATGTCTAAGTGGGCAATCTACTTCCATAGAGATACTGCCTCGGAAACCCAAGGGGTCGACAATGAGTTGGCACTGACTCAATGGCAGTGAGTTGTGTTTTTTTTTTGGAAGAGGACAGGGAGGAGAGAAGGAATTCTTACTGAGTGTTAAGTGCACCAGGAATTGTAAGATATTATTTTATATAAATCTCACAACACACTGAGGCAGGCAGCATTGTCTCTACTTTGAAGAAGAAGAAACTATAACTCAGATGTGTTAAACAGCTAGGCTCTAGAGGGAAGAATGGGGGCACTGGTATTTGCACCCATGCCTGCCCAGTTGTGAGTCCATGCCATGGTTTCCTCAAAGTCAAGGCTTCAGCAGGGTCTGGTACCTTCTCCCTTCTAACATCTGCATCCTAGACTACTGCGTCAGATCTAGATTGGCTTGATGAGGACCAATCAAGGGGACTGGGGCAAAGCCACAATGGCCAGAGATCCCTGTAAGATGTTGAACCTTGATGGCCTTTTAGAATGATCTGTGTAGCAGTCATGACACCAACCTGACACCCACTTTCTTTCCTCCAGAAGGAGGCCTTGATTATCACAGGCTCCAGACTTGGCACCATCAGCTTCTTTCTTGGCCTGACCTGGGGACAGACATGTCCCTCCTACCCTGTGTAGAACCTCAGAGAGATCAGGAGGAGAATGGGACCTGCTGTCCTACCTGGGCTGCTCCTTATCCTTCTTGCCTCCTTCTCATTCTTCAGATCTCAACTCTGATCCACATAGTCTACAGTAAGCCTCCACCTCCACCCTACACACAGCCCTCTCTAGCACATCACTTTGTTCCCTGTTTATTTTCTTCTTAAGTACTTATCACCACCTGAAATTATCTAATGTATATGTTCACTGGTTTTTATCTGGCTCTTTGGAATGGAACTCACTGAGTTAGGACTTTCTGATTTGCTGTACTATATCATATCCTCAATGCCCAGGACTGTGTCTAGGGTGTGGTAGACAATAAATAAACAAGCGAAGCAGTGAATGAGTGAGTGGCTGAACACCCGGTAAGTTATATTTCCAGCAGGACATAGAGCCCAGCCTGCGTTCCCCACTGGTTGCAGATTAGGTCCCCACTGAGATCCCAGCACACGCTATTTCTGCCTCAGTGTGGAAAGCATCTTAGATGAGTGGGTTTTCTTCCTCTCCCTGGGACTGCACAGTAAGGGTCACACAGAACAGACGGAACATACATTTCCTCTGCTCACTGGGGGCCCAGAGCAATTACACTGAGAAACACTGCAAATTAATATGGTCTAGCCCATAAATCCTGAAAAGCCCTGAATCCAGTAAATAGAGCAATGTTTAGCAAATCAAGCAATTTCTGTGGCTGCCCCAGGGCAATTCTGGGGGCGAATGTTGTCTCCAAAGTTGTGAAGTGTTTGCTCCAGCCTTATGGTGGTGCCCAAGAGACTGCTATCAGCTAAATGACAATCAAATATTCTCTTGATATGGACATAACACACGGTAAGAAACAAAATGGAAGCCTGTGGCACGCAGCTTCTAGACCTGCCTTCCAGACTCAGCATCAGTGACCCCAGATGGCTTTTTGTCTCCTTTTGGGAGAACGAAAAGGATAAAGCAAAAGAATCCTCAAATGCACTTGCTAAGAAGGGACAGCTGTGAGTGGCCTGACTTGAGAAGAGCATCTAAGCGTTAACTGGTTATTCTGGTTTCTACCCTCCGTCTTCATGACTGACTTCAAGAAGCCCTCTACCAGCACACACACACACACACACACATCTCTCTCCAGCACTTGATATCGGGGGACAAGACAACCATCCATGTTACACCGCACAGGTGAGGCATGCTCATGGGTGAGTTGTATGGGCTTCCCTCTCATCAGCGTATATTTAAGTCTCAGGTGGGTGCTGGGATGTCCTGCTGCTTGAATCATGCAGCACACAGGGAGTAGTGGGGGTGTGCAGTAACATGCAAGTGGATTTCAAAGGCTTAGCACATGCATGAACACACATATGCATACACAGACCAACACCCACGTGCATGCACATGGACATATGAGTTTGTCATTCCCACTTCTAAATAAACCCTTTATGTTGGAATATTTTTGGATTTACAAAAAAGTTGCAAAAATAGTGCAGAGAGTCCCCATACACTCCTCACCCAGCTTCCCCTAATGTTAAAATCTTGCATAACCATGGCTTATTAGTTCAAACTACGATGCTAACATCAGAACAGTACTATTAACTAAACTAAAGTCTTTGGGATTCACCATTGTTTTTTCATTAATGTACATCCTCTGTTCCAGAATCCAATGCAGGGTACCATAGCATTTTGGGGGCATTTTCATTTTGAAGATATATGATAGCTCAATTCCTTACACAGTGGATTTGAAAATAGAGAAAATGGTTCTCAGGACAATGAGATATAGGCAATCCTTGGGTTATAAAGGTGATCTAGGTCAGACCAGGTGCACAGGGTTCTTATTTAGCCTCACTTTACTGCAAGAGAAGGTTCAAAGTTGTTTCAGTGATTTAAAAGTGCAGCAAGTAAAGGTGATTGTGATGAAGGATGTGTTAGGGGTTAGTTCCACCAGTTCAAAGTGAGGGCAAATTTACGTAACATTAAAGGGCAAGTAAGAGTTTTGGAGGAGCTCTGGTGGTGCAATGCCTAAGGCATATGACTGCTAACCAGAAGGCTGGCAGTTCAAAGCCACCAGCCACTCCTTAGAAGGGACTCTGGGCAATCTACTTCCATAGTGATACCACCTCGGAAACCCAAGGAGGGGTCACTATGAGTTGGATCTGACTCCACAGCAATGAGTTTGGTTTTTTTTTTGAAAAGGCAAGTAGTTGTTCCTAAGTCCATTCTTAAACCAATGACTACCTGAGATTCCTTGGTTCCATCTTTAGTTTACTTTCCTTATAGTAAAATTACTTACCTTCTCTATGTCTCAGTCTCCTAATTTGTAAAATGGAGCTAATAGCAGAACTTCATGCAATTGTTGTGACAATTAAATAAATAATCTCTCAAAAGTGAAGGCTGGAGAAGCTACAAGCTCAATAAATGTCAGCTCTTGGAACCAGATCTTCCAGCAAGAGGAACAACTGTACCCCACGTTCAGATTCACCAAAACATCAAAGGCACAAACCCCAAATCTGAAAAACTCTAGCTATTGCATGACACATGGAAGAACTGGGCATGATCGCTAAGGTCAGGAATTACAGATCCGTGCCATGGTTTCCTTCTCGGCCGTGTCTGGTAGCTGGAAGCCAGGGCTGTGACAACTGTGCAGGGATGAGGGAAGAGGGCCGGTGAGAGGTGGCCAGCTGGCCTTGTCCTGGCTCCTGCAGAAGTCTGGAGCTCAGTATGAACAGCTGGGATGGGGCCAGGCCCAGGGCAGTGCTGCCAGTAAGCTTTAGATGTTCCCTGTTCCAGAGATCAAGCCAGTCAATGTCTTTTAATCAGCAAAGCCCACATAAGTACTACTGTCTCCACTCCAGGGTGAAAGAGGATAAAAATCAACATTTATTGAGAGTATCCTATGTGCCAGGGCCTTCACATATATTATGTCATGATCTCCAAATGTTTTTTTACCTACTTTTTTTT
>NW_006921624.1:17391435-17411861 GCF_000298275.1 Orycteropus afer afer
TTCTTCCACTCTATCCAGGATCTCCTACATAGATGCCCTTCCAAGTGGTTGGCAGTGGTAGCCAGGCACCATCTAGTTCTTCTGGTCTCATAGTCATATAGGCTGAGGATTGTATGTTGTACCAGTCACTTGGACTAATTATTTCCATGTGTCTTTGGTTTTCTTCATTCTTCTTTGCTCTGGATGAGGAGAGACCCATCATTGCATCTAGATGGCCACTTGTGAGCTTTTAAGATCCCAGTCGCTACTTGACAAAGTAGGATGTGGAAAAATGTTTTTGCATAGTATGTTATGCCAACTGAGCTTGATGTCCCCTGTGACCAAGGTCATGAGCCCACAGGTCCAACTACTTGCTCCCTCTGTGTAGTTGGCCAAGAAGTGACTACAACCCTGTCACTTGTCAGTTCTAGTATATACCTGGGAATTCTTAGAGAACATACAAATACACTTGTGGAAACACTGTGTGCCAATTCTACACATGGTCATAGGAAAACTGCGCCCTGCATTTTAAAAAAAAAAAAGCAAACTCACTGCCGTCCAGTCAGATCCAATTCACAGCAACCCCTCCTTGGGTTTCTAAGACGGTATCTCTATGGAAGTAGATTGCCCAGTCTTCCTTCCAAGGAGTGGCTGGTAGGTTTGAACCGCCAGCCTTCTGCTTAGCAGTCAAATACCTTTTGTACTACACCACCAGAGCTCCCTGCATAGACATACTTAATAGTTCGTTCCATCCACCCATCTATCTATCCACAAGATCAATGTTTGCCTTCAATGACAACACAGAACTGTATGTCCAAAAGGGTTCATCTTTGTACCTCCCATGCACCTCTCCATGTCTTCCTCTTCCTCAATGTCACCGTGTTGATCACTCACATCTGGTACATTACCCTTCTCTTCACCTAAATCAATACTTGTCTCTACCTATCTAACAGTGTTCCCTCCCTCCCCTCCCCTCCCACCACTGGTAACCAACAAAGAAAATTTCTTTTCACATATAAACCTCTCCTTGACTTTTTACAATAACGGACTAATACAACATTGGTCCTTCTCTGATTGACTTATTTCACTCAGCATAATGTCCTCCAAGTTCATCCACATTATGTGGTGTTTTGCAGATTCTACGTTATTCTTCAGAGTTGCATGGTATTCCGTTGTGTGTATGTACCATAGTTTGGTTATCCATTCTTCTGTTGATGGGCACCTAGGTTGTTTCCATCTTTTTGCTATTGTACATAGTAATGCAATGAACATGGGAATGTCTGTTCTTGTCCTGGCTCTCACTTTTTTAAGATATATACCTAGTAATGGAATGGCTCAGACAAATGGTATTTTTAATTCCAACTTTTTAAGGAATCGCTATACTGCTTTCAGTGTTTGTATCATTTTACAGTTCCACCAGCAGTTTTTCACCCAGTCTTAACTACAAACTATTTTGAACACATACCTTCTTCTACATATATAAATAATAGACAAATACAAATAGTATATATATATATATATATATATACACACACACACACACACACACATATACATATACATATACATATATATATATATATGTATACACCACTGAACTAATGTGTACATTATAACATGTTGACAAAGATAGGCATTTCAAATGAATAATTTGTAGATTCAAGAAACAATATGTTAAGTCAATTAGAAAGGACAGCATTTTTAGTGACAGATGTAAGCATTTAGCTCAAAAAGTCTACTTCTTGGGCCTTCTAGTCAGATATGACTAACCTGTCCCTATTTTTAAATCTTAATGAGGCTGATTTAAAAATTCCCTCCTGGAGGAGAAGCATCAGTTCTGCTATTTTCTTGTTTATGTGGATACTGTTAGTATTAGCTTTTAGTTTGTGGCTTCTTTGCCAAAGTCTTTTGAAGCCACTTATTTTGTATCGTAAGGTTCATTTCATTTTATCTAGGTGATGTACTCTGTAAAACACTTCACCTGGCAGAGGTAAACTGAATAAAACATCACCACATGCTAAAGTGAGTGACTGAGGCTAGAGGTACCCACCCCTTGAGTTCTGGAATTTCCTCTCTTCTTCCAAACATGCAGCACACTGACCTAGAGTGGGGGCCAGGGTCAATCCATTTGTGAAATATTAATAAAGCTTAATTTCCTATTAAGTAAATGGTGAATAAAAATACTAAATTTTCTACCCACCCCAAAGGACTGCCCCGTGCACTCCACGGGAACACCCACCCCTCTTTGGACTCCGTTTTCTCATCGCACTGAATTGTCACAACTCTGTTAGGTGAACAGACAACGGCATGCCCATTTTATATGTGAAAGAGGATCTGAGGTCCAGGAGCCTGTGCATGTACGATGGCACCTAATGGGTAAGTTCTAAAACAGGTTTAACCTCAGCTCTCCTAATGCCACTCGGAGCCCTTTTTGTATTCCACCCCTCTCTTTCTATCCCTCCACCCCTGCCATGTGTCTCCCCTCCTCCCCTTCCTCATTAGGGCTGTTGACAATAAATGCCAGCTCCAGCAGCCAAGAGGCCATAATCTTCACAATGTAAGCAGCCAAAGAACCACAGCATTGTGACAGGTAAAGAAGTTAAGGACAAACCCCTTCTGGCATTAAGTAGAAAGTGTTCTAGGAGAAGGGCTGCTCACCTGGGAAGAATCTGAGATCTGAGGAAATCAGAGTGAATCCTAAAAAGCTTATAAAAGGGATGAATCTAGCAATAAAGGGGTAAGAAGCTGAATGGTGCAGTGGTCTAGAGCCCTGGCTCTGGATTCAGACTGCCTGAATGAGACTGCTAAGCCTCAGTTTCCCCAACTGTAAAAATACTTTGGTTTTTATGAGAACCTGAGAAGTCCTTGACAGAACTCAGCATATGGTAACATTAGTAAATGGAAGCTATTACTTGTTTGATTTCCTGTGTAGAGTGAGCCCAGAACTGTGATCCTCCTCCATCCCTTGCATCCGTGTAAGTCTGGGTCCCAGGCTAACTCCTTTGCTTGCCAAGACCCCCCAAGACCTCACACCACAGAATGGCACCCTCAGACACTGTACAACTTTACATTCCAATTCATGTTGATTATAAATCATTCTATTTACTAACTAAAGCAATCGTCCTAAGATTCTCACCTCCATATCACTGGAAAGAAAGAAAACTATTTTCCTCTAAAGAAAAAATAATAATAAAGGGGGATTGAGGTGCATCTTAAGTCCCAATTGGTTTATCTCTGTTACAAAAACAACTTCATATATATATATTATGTCAACTTTACTTGTAGGTTACAACATACAAATTTTGGACAATGTCAAAGTACATCTCGAAGAAAAGTACACCCCTGGAGGCAGGTGGTCATTTAAGGAGGTAGCAGAGTATTCAGGTTGATTTATATCCCCTCTCCCCAAATATGTGCAAGTCCTAACCCCCAGTACCTGTGAATGTGACCTGATTTGCAAATAAAGTCCATGCAGATATAATTAGTTAAGATAACATGAGGTCACACTAGAGTAGGCCAGCCCCTACTCCAATATGATGGATGTCCTTATAAGAAGAGGAAAAGAGACACAGAGATTTAAGAAGGCCACATGAGTCGAAGACTGGAGTGATGCACTTACTGCCTAGGAATGCCCAGAGCTACCAGAGCCTGGAAGAGATAAGGATCTCCTAGAACCTTCAGAGAGCATGGCCCTGCCAACACACTGAATTCAAACCTCTAGCCTACAAAACTAAGAGAATATATTTTGCTTGTTGTAAGTCATCCACTTTGTGCTACTTCTCTTACAGCAGGCCTAGGAAATTAATATACATAGAAACTCTGGTGGCATAGTGCCTAAGGCACTTGACTGCTAACCAGAAGGTTGGCAGTTCAAATCCACCTGCCACTCCTCTGAAGGAAGATTGGGCAATCTACTTCCATAGAGATACCGCCTCGGAAACCCAAGGAGGGGTTGCTGTGAGTTGGGTCCAAGTCCACAGCAGTGAGTTTGGTTTGGTTTTTGTAGTACAGTCTGAGTGAGAAAGGACTAGACTCAACAGAGGCCCTCAATTTGAGGTAGTACAACCCCACCAAGAGCACTGGAAATATGTAAAGACATTTATTTTTCTTTACCATCACAATGACTAGGGGACACAGTTGTCATTTAGTGTTGGGAAGGCAGAGATGCTAAATATCCTGCAATGTGTAGGACAGTCCCACACAATGAAGAATTGTCCTGCCCAAACTGCTAACCAGAAGGCTGGCCGTTCAAATCCACCCATCACGCCTTGGAAGGAAGATTGGGCAATTTACTTCTGTAACGATGCTGCCTCGGAAACCGAAGGAGGGGTCTCTATGAGTTGGATCTGATTCGACAGCAGTACACTGCATTGTGTTGTGTTAATACACCAAAAACTCCAAGACTGAGTCACACATGCAATATTCTTTGATGTTCAAGGTGGTTTCCAAACTAGGTGAGGCCATAGGTGAGAACCTGTAACTGCTGGGTGATTCTTAAGAGGTCAGGGAAGTCCAGGCCAGTTCTGTTCTCACAGTACTTTGTGAGCACCTTCATCATATATAGAAAACCTTTTCTGAATGGCATCCTCTGCTGGACTGTGAGCTCCACCTCCAATTCATCGTCATAAACTCCAGGCATGCCATAGTGCTTGTCACATCTACATGGTAGGTGCCCAGTATATGGATGGGAAGCTGATTTAAAAAGGTGAGTTGGAGTTTTTTGTTGTTGTTGTTACTAGTTTTGTTTTTTGTAGAATGGGCTAAATGGGTACACGACTCCAGCATGAGGGAGACAGAAGGGCACTGGCCCCAGGAGACCACGTGATACGGAAATGAAAGAAACTAATGACCAAGTACAGTATATCTGAAAGTGCTGTCTACCAACCACTGGCTCAGAGTTAGCCTTGTCGTTGTTGTTGTTATGTGTTGTCAAGTCAGACTCGACTCATAGCAACCCCTCCTTGGGTTTCTGAGGCAGTATCACTACAGAAGTAGATTGCCCAACCTTCCTTCCGAGGAGTTGTTGGTGGGTTTGAACTGCTAACCTTCTGGTTAGCAGTCAAGTGCCTTAGGCACTATGCCTAGGACCTGTTAAATGCAGATTCCCAGGGTCCATCAGTGTCTCTAAGGGTGGGATTCAGAAATACGCATTTGAAAAAAAAACTCTTTTCATGATTCATAGGTACATTAACATTTGAGAACCACAAGTAAACTGTGTCAGACAATCTGTGACTGGGATAAAAGAAATTCTGAGTTTGCAAAAGCTCTTTGTCACTACTGCTATGGAATTTTCTGGATCAGATATCTGTATTTTGTGAAGATTTTTTAAAGATATCTGTGTTTTTTGTTAAGGCATGCAAATTCAATAAGAAATTAGATTTCCAGGTAAATTTTTCTTAATTTTAAAATAACATCCTTTAGAAAACATTAACTGACCTCAGATTGTTGTTTGGCAGAAAAGAAGGGTCAGTGTAGCCCTGGAACCAAAGTAAGAGTGTTTCAGAGAGCTCATCAGCTGAGCACTCCCCGGAAGCCCAGCGTTGTGCTGCCTGCTGACAGAGACGGGTCATTAACTCCTCAGAACCTCCTTGTAAGGAAGTACTTTACAGGTGAAACTGAGACTTAGTGACATTAAGCACCTTGGCCACATTTACACACTAGTAAGGGGCTGAGCTGGGATTTGAACTCAGGTAGCGAAACTTGTGGAACTTTAGGCCTGGAACTTCTGGCACCTTCTGGGCACGTAAAACTAGCCTCCTCCAATGAGGCTCAACATTTGTCCCCTCGAGAGGATCAAGATATTGCTTCTTTACAATATTGCTTCTTTATGCTGAATCCTTTACACCCAGGGAGACCTGGGCTTTCTCTTGTCTAAGGTGCTCTGGGGCACTGTGTTTAAAGCACTGGGCTGCTAACCAAAAGGGCAGTGGTTCAAACCCACTAGCTGCTCTGCTCTGGTTGCATAGTGGCTAAGGCACTTGACTGCTCACCAGAAGACTGGCGGTTCAAACCCACCAGCCACTCCTCGGAAGGAAGATGGGGCAATCTACTTCCGTAGTGATACTGCCTTGGAAACCCAAGGAGGGGTCGCTATGAGTCAGGTCTGACTCGACGGCACATAACAACAACAACAACAACAGCTGCCCTGCAGGAGTAAGATGAGGCAGTCTGCTTCCATAAGGATTTACAGCCTTGGAGAAACCCTATGGGGCAGTTCTACTCTGTCCTGTAGGGTCACTATGAGTCAGAATCAAGTTGAGTTGATGGGGTTTGGGTTCCCTTGTCTGTCTGTGAGTGCACGTGGGGCAGTGACATTGGGATGAAATAGAGGAATCAAAAAGGAAATATCTACTGGCTGGCTTCCAGTCTGAGCCTTTAGAATTTGTAAGGCTCATGTCACCCCAAGAGAGGATCTTTTAGGTCATTTTCTCTACCAAGAAAGAGGACTAATTCAGCAATCAAAAAATATAGAGTTGTATACTGACTAAAACAGGTACTCATCAGAAGAATGTATTGATTATTTTAGACACAGAAATGCTCAATATTTCCCAACAATTATCAAGAAATGCTGGACATATCCATTTAAGCAACAAAGAGTATGAATGGCTTGTGTGCTTTTAGACTTCTTTATCTGTTACTCTAACGGCTTCTGTCACCCATTTCAAGGTAGTTCAGAAAGGCACCCAGTGTCTAAAGCCCTGCAAACCACCCCCAGAAGATTCTATAACCTCCCGCAGGGGACTGGCTCTAGGAATGTTCTTACTGTGACTTTAAAAGCTTATCTGCTTCACTTAATTTGTATCTACAGAATGGGAGAGATAGGAGCAGAAGAGTGCCAAGTGGATGCTTCTGTTACTTGTCAGAAATCAAGGGACGCTTCAGGCAGCTTCCTCATCCTTGGGCTAGAAACTGTGGGAGATTCAAAGCTGAAAGAGCTACTACCCTTGCTGGAGGGTACTTCCCAGTCAGTGCTCTGACGAAAGGAAGTCCATCCACAGAGAGGTAAACACTGCTAGGGGCAGGAGGGGACAAGGGAAGGGAGCCCGTGGATGGGAGAAAACACATGCGCAGTGTGTGTGCACACACACCTGAGCACTGGGGTGTGTGTATGAACACGTGTGTGAGTATGTATGAATCTTATGCGAGTGTGTGTGAGTGTACATGAGCCTGCATGGATGCGAATGTGTATGAGCGTTCATGTGGGTGTGTGAGTATGCGCGTGCATAAACAATCTTGTGTGTATGTGTGTGGGTGTGCATGAGCACTAGTGTGCATGTAGGACACTCGTGTGTGAATGTGTATAAGCATTCATGTGTGAGTGTGCATGAGCATTCATGTGTGCATATGAGTGTGCATTAACACTCATGTGTGAGTGTGTGTACACAAGTACTTGAGTGTATGTATGAGCACTTGCACATGACTGTGCATGAGCACATGTGTGTGTGCATGTGTGTGTGTGTGTGTATATAGTTACAGCTATCCATAGGAAAGAAAACATTGCATTGGAAACCCCTACTTAGAACCTCATCTGCAGGTGAACACTTAATTCAGCAGGTTTTTCTCTCCAAGGCTTCAGTGATCCACAGATTCACAATCCACCCATTATTCTGACTGTGTAACCCCTAAACCTGATTTCCACCTAGAGCTGGGGTAGCATGCAGGTTCTCCATCAGCCTTCATGCTTTGCCCATTTTAAGAGTCTGCAGTGAGAAAAGTATGGACTTGGGGTAGAGTCTGGGCTTGACAATGCTGCAGTTGTATTATTGGCAAATGCAGAGAATTGTTCTTCCATTTAGGACCATCATGAGTATTAAACACAGCAGACTCTATTAAGCACAGCAGACACTGAAAAACCAGCTATGTGCTCCCACCTCTCCTCACCACCTCTGACCCCCAATCCCAAAGGCTGTTCTGTTCTTCCAAATGTGGTTTAGAACCACGGGCTCTGACATCAGTTACAACTAAATGAACATACTCCATTCTCCTTAGTGAATGGAACCAGTGCTTGGGCTGCTGCTGTTTCTTTCTGTTTTCTCAACACTTACTTTTTTTTCTCTGACTGAGGCAGAGAAATGAGCCACCAAAAGGCTTTATTCAACTTAAGTTGACAGTTGGACCAACATCAGAATCCTAGGCCTAAATGTGTTTTACTGATCAAACATCAGCACCGGCCCCTGATTGGGGAACTGACCAGGCCCTCCCTTGCTCACCCCCTGGCCCCCATCCTCCTATGCAAACGTGTTTACAAAGTCTGCCAACCCTGGAGTCAATCTGGACTATGAATTTTGTGTCTTTAAGAAAGTCACCCTCTGTCCCTAGACAGTGTATAAGGCAAAAATCACTAATCATCAAATTTATCCTTGAGACTCTCTTAAAACGCTCATATATGGGAGCCTACAACCAGAGGCACTTGGTATGTGTAAATACAACAGTCTGAAAGTAGAGCCTTCACTCCATCTCAAGTCTTGACAGGAACCTGGAATCCATGTTGAACTTGCAAGTAGCCCTTTCTCACAGTCCTCTCTCTAACCTCTTTGGGCTGACCTAACCATACAGAAACATTGTTTTTGCTCTGTGCTCAACAGATGCAGGCTACAACAGCCTAAGCCCAAAGGGTTCTGACACACAACATTATCAGTAAATCTCCTATACAATGGACCCCCAGGGACAGACATAGTTGAGAAAGCAATTCTAATAACAGGTTCCCAGAAAAATTTGTCCTGTGACCATCCTGTAGTTAATTGAAGAGCATACATGCTTACAATTAGGTACCCTTAATCAATCATGTAATCCCACATCTATGCTATCCACCAAAACCAACAAACAAACCCACTGCCATTAAGTCAATTCTGACTCATAGAGACCCTACAGGACAGGGCAGAACTGCCCCATGGTGTTTCTAACACTGTAAATCTTTATGGAAGCAGACTGCCACATCTTTCTCCTGCAGAGCGGCTTGTGGGTTTGAAACACCAACCTTCTGATGAGCAGCTGAATGCTTTTAACCACTGCGCCACTAAAGCCCCACTAAATCTCCACTCTCAGACATCCTGCCTTCAACTCCCCTGACTGGTTTTCAGCCAATCACAATTTTGTAGCTTTAGTTCCTGCTTCAAATGTGTAAGAATGTTAGCTTCTTACTGTCCAGGGGGCATCCATCTTCACTCTATGAATTTGGATGTTTTCCTCGTCAGGACCATCTCTGGACTTTCAATAAATCTCGTAAATTTTCGAGTGCATGTTTTCCCTTGAGCATACTCGTAGTATCCAACAGTATTATCCCGGAAGGAACCTGATGCAGTCACCTTGTCTTCCTTCTGTGGACCAAGTCATCACTCTCATTGCTTTCTTTGACCTCCAAGTAAAGACGGCTACCTTGTGTTTAGGGCTCTGAAGAATGAACAAATACATCCGCATTTTTAAACACTAAAATCGTGAGCAGAAAACAATAGAGATTTCCGCAGGTTCGTCAGTCTCCCACCTCATATTCACCCAGGGCATATGCTAGTGGAGAATCCCCCATAATTTTCCCTTCTCTCAATCCTTCAGTCCTTCCTTCCTTCCTTCCTTCCGTCCTCCCTCCCTCCCTCCCTTCCTTCTCAGTCTTTCGTTTGTTTGACTAACTAAATTAATTTATATTCATTGTTTATGTGATCAAATTCTAAACTGAGGTTTATTTTGTATCGACTCTATTTTCATAAAAATCAGTGATACAGTTGATTTTTATAAGTGAATAGGGTTATGAAGCAAAACTGGTTGCCTCAGTCCTGAGACCTTAATTTAAAAACTGAGAATTGCATAAGCACACCATAGGTGATACTCTAGACACAGGAGACGATGTCTAATCCTGATGAAAAAGAGAGAACTAAATAGACGGGAGAATTATGAAACGGAAAGCCTCCATGTGAGCCAAGAGGAACATTTCCTAGTTTTCATCCTGAATTTTGTAACAGGTAGACCACTTAGAAACCCGTCTTGATCCTGTAGCTTTCCCACCCACAGGACAGTCTGACAATTCCTTGAATAAAATTTGCCATATTCATCTACTAGGTACCATGTTCTCTGCCTAGGGTGTTGTGAATATCTCAAGGCCCTCACAGTCTAGTAGAGGAAAGCATATGAGGAAATGAATGCACTAAGCATTATGGATGTAGTGCTAGTTGCATATCAAGAATGCAAAAGATGGATTCCTGAAGACAAGTGGTCACAAGGGGAGGTGACACAGGGGGATATGTGTTCCCAATGGAAAGGTGAGGTGGCCATCCCAGGGAGCAAACACAGCCTGTGCTAATATCCAAGCTTAAGCATAGGGAATTTTCACTATTATAAAAATTTTCCTTAAATAAATAAGCAGTATTTACTCTGCATGTTAGTTGATGACTGTGAAGAGCTAAAGCAGAAAGTGAACACCTGAGAAATCAACAACTAAGGCATTCTTAAGTGAATTTTATTTCTTCAACTTCACCCAATAATTTGGGATAAAAGAGTCCATTCACAGAAAAACCTCTCCACCCCATCACCACATCATCATCTTTTGGCAAAACCCTCAAAAGATCCATTTTCTAATTACAATAAATGGAGCCCATTTTGTTCTGAAGACCACTTTTACGCTCCTCTTGCTTCTCCACATACTGCCATTATTCTTTCCTTTCCACAGGATCAGAAAATAGGAGCCCATCCATTCATCTCAATGTCACAACACTCCTATCTTTTAAGACACTCACGGGCCATGTCTCTGTGTAAATTCATCTTCTTTACGAAACGAATTCCTGTTCCATGAACTAATGGTAAGAGGCAAACAAACACCTCTGGCTTGTGGTACAGCGGCATCCCAACAGATAGACTCTGTTTCCACCTGTCATTTTCACATGAAAGCGCACACCCGAAGTGGGGTAGAAACTGCTCAGGGGAACATGTGATCACTCACGAATCATTATGAACTCACACACACAGACCTCTTGTTTGTGTTGTCAATAATTACTGACCAAAATTTGATTAGCAAAACAGAACAAGGCTGATTCAAAGGTTAATCCTGAGAAGACAGCCACGTTCACTTCATATCTGGTATACAAACTCAAAGAACAGGAATAGAATTATTTTGGTTGTGTCATACTCGGGAAACTGGAATAAGAATGATGTATCACCTTCTTAATTAGGAGGCAGCCTGGTCAACTGTCATAACACATTAAAATTGACCAAAAAACAAACCTAGATGCTAAAAAGAGAGGCACAAATTCTGGCTTGGCACATACTAGATAAGTGATCAAATTCAAATCTAATAAATTCTATGGATGTGGTAGATGTATTTGCGTGTCAACTTGGCTAGGCCTGGTTGAGCGGCTGGGCAGCTGGTGGTAGTTATTCTCCATGATGAGACTGGCAATCAATTCCATGGTGGGATCTACCACAAGCAGCTGAGTAGCTGCCTTTGGGATGTGGTCTGCTTCCTGTCTAGAAGGAGAAGCCTTGGGGATAGTCTCTAGCTTATGGCATGCTTGGACCCTGCATGTAGCCGTGTCGTTGTTCAGTAGGCTGCCATGCTCTGCCAACCTTGGGACTTACAATGGACTTAAATTAGTGGCCTGCCATGTGGTTTGGTAACATCGGGACTGTGCCTTTTTACTTGTCAACCTTGGGCTTCTCAGCCTCAGCAGCCAGCAGCTGTCTGAGTTATGAAAAGCTTCTAGCTCCAGTGGGCCAGGAGCAGGAGGCAGAGCTGGACCCCAAAGATGAGGGGCTTTCACCCAGTCCCTAGAGCCTGGCACTTTGAACTTGGACTGAAAGCCTCCAAATTGTCAGAATAAACTCCTGTTTGTTAAGGCCATCCCATTTGTGGTATATTCTTGTCAGAGCGGCACTAAGTAACCAGAACCATGGACTTCAATTTTTTAATCTGTAAAATACAAGTGATACTACTGATCCCTCAGGTCAAAGTGAGGATTAAAGATGACATGTACAGAGTCCTCAGCACACAGATAGACAGCTACTCAATAAGGTAGGTTCCGCTCTCCCTCTCTGAATCAGTTATCCAGTTATTTCTTACACTGTTTAGTCTTTCTAAATGAAGAGTATTATCCTTTGAAGGCAAAGACCTTTCTCTTACTTTGGTTTTAAACTGAATTCTAGCTCTGGTAACATAATGCCTAAGGCACTTGACTGCTAACCAGAAGTCTGGCGGTTCAAACCCACCAGCCACTCTTCAGAAGGAAGATGGGGCAACAATCTACTTCCATAGTGATACCGCCTCAGAAACCCAAGGAGGGGTCGCTATGAATTGGGTCCGACTCGATGGCACATAACAACAACAACAATAAGGTATTTAACAACGCTGGAAACACAGTTGTGGTATTTTAAAGCGTGCTGGAAGAAGGAATCCATTTGAAGTGAGCAGGCCATGCAGCATAACAGAAAACTGGTAGCTCAGCCACTCCTGCGACCAGCTGAAAAGGCTGCCATGGAATGCACAAGAAGTCTTTTTCAGTCTCATGTAAATTAAATTGTCTGTTTCTACGACATCATGAGTGGGAGCAAGACATAGACTTGGCAGGGCCATGAATGGAAAACCAGTTGCAGTTCTACTAAGACTTTCTGGGTACCCTTCAAAATGGGACTAACAATATCAAAGCAAAAAATAATCATTTGAATTACCATAGATCCATGCTCGAGTTGGAAGCTCTGGAACAGTAGTGCCTAAGGCACTTGACTGCTAACCAGAAGGCTGGAAGAACAAACCCACCAGCCACTCCTCAGAAGGAAGGTTGGGCAATCTACGTCCGTCATGACACCACCTTGGAAACCCAAGGAGGGGTCACTATGAGTCAGGTCTGACCTGATGGCACATAACAACAACAACATGCTTGAGTTGGATACTGTTTTGGTTACTTCACACCACACTAACAGATATACTCCAGGTGGATCACTTTAACAAACAGGAGTTTATTCTCCTACACTTTAGGAGGCTAGAAGTCCGAATTCAAAGTGCCAGCTCTAGGGGCTGGGTAAAGGCCTCTCAACCTTAAGCCTGTCCGTCTCTTGCTCCCAGCCCACTGGCGCTAGAGGCATCTCTTTACTCAGGCAGCTGCTGGTTGCTGAGGCTAACAAGCCCAAGGTCTATAAGTAAAATGGCACAGTTCCAAGATGATTATCACACAACACAGCAGGCCACTGGTTCAAGTCCAGGAACAATCTTAAGATTGGCAGGCAGCACAGCATGGCAGGCTACTGAATAAAGACTCGGCTACACACAGGGTCCAAGTATGCAAAAAGCTGCAGAGACCTTTCTCAAAGCGTCTTCTTCTATACTGGAAGCAGACCGCACCCCTAAGGCAGCTACTAAGCTCCATTCCACCATGGAGTTGATTACCAACCTCATCATGGGGAATCACTGCATCCAGCTGCCCAACCACTCAAAACTAGGCCCAGCCAAGCTGACACACAGCTATCACAGATACTAATAATTTTACATCTTGGTCCTACTGTCTTAAGCTGGTTCTGAGTCCCATGGTGGTAAATGATTCCACAATTATCTCAGTTCAAGGAGGATTCCTGGGTCCTTTCATATTTGTGTGTCTCTAAGAACAGAAAATGATTGCTTTTAGATATATGGGGAGGAATGATAGGAAGACTGCACATGTCAGTTTATATCTGGAATGTTGGGGTTGTGAAATGGAACACATGCCAGTCTGGGCTGAAGGCCAAAAGTAGAAGTGACACTCAACTGCAGATGATTCTCATCCCGTTGCCCATTGCTTCTGCTGTTCCTCATTACATATTTGACATTTGGATTCAGAGGTGACAGAAATGGTTGTAAAAATGGCCATTTCAGGTAGGACACCAAGAGCACAGTAGGTATCACTTTTCAAAAGAAGTGCTTAGGCCATATGCAATACTTTCAAAATACATGTTCCAGAGAGATTAAGACAACTCTAAGACCCCTCATCATATTTCAAGTAATGAAAAATACAGGAAAAGATACAGAGAGAAAATGTTGAAGAAAACTCTTTGTGTGCTGTAAACTGCATCTTACTTCCTAAGGTTACCTACCCCTCAGCTTAACCTTAGCTGGACAGACAGAGTAGACAAGTATCTGACACTCAACTGAGAAATCCCAAGTGACAGAGGTGAGCGGACCAACTGCCAACAGACAAGTCAAAGTAGTCCTCTACTTCTGTCCTCTATTTTGCTGCGTTGGGCAACCCATCCTCCCTGGATAGGCGATCCAGAGTTTGCTTAGTCAAAGGATACTCAAGTATTTCTCGTGGACACTGACAACCACTTGAAAAGAAATCAAAATTGGAGATCCTGAATAGAGTAGGATAAAAATGTAGAACAAAACTCAAAATCATTAACAAAAAAAAAATGACCCGGATTACTGGTCAGATGGAGACTAGTGAAACCCCCAAGACCATGGCCCCTAGTCACCCTTCAGGGCTGGAATTGAACTCACATCCATGGCTTAACTTTCACCCAAACAACGGACAGGCCTATGAGGTGAACAATTATATTAGGTAGGTAGGTACACATGCCTTAAGGCAATCAACCACTGGCAATCAGAAGGGCAACACTTGTGCAGGGAGAAAAGTAAAAACAATAGAAGTATTTCTTGTGGATCAGGTATGGAACACCCAAAGGAGAAAAAGACCAATCCAACATGAGGTCTCTCCAGGTCCTTTACAAAAAGGCTACCTGGAGGAACAAACTAACCTGAGTAGCAGCTTAAAATTTTAGTAGCACTAATTAGAGTCCTTAAGATTAAAGTCTATGGCAACATGCCCACATGAGTTCACTAAGATGTTCAACTCCAGCAATCTTTGTTGTTGTTGTTGTTGTCACTGTTCGGTGCTGCTGAGTTGGTTCCTATGCATAGTAATCCTGTACAACAGAATGAAACACTGCTCGGTCCTGGGTCATCCTCAAATTGTTCCTATGTTGGAGCCCATGGTTACAGCCACTGTGTCAATCCTTCTCATTGAGGGCCTTCTTCTTTTTCGCTGGCCCTCTACTTTACCAAGCATGATGTGCTTTTCCAGGGGCCGGTCCCTCCTGTGAACATGTCCAAAGTCCATGAGATGAAGTCTCACCTTTCTAACTTCTAAGGAGCATTCTGGCTGTACTTCTTCTAAGACAGATGCGTTCATTCTTGTAGCAGTCCATGGTATATTCAATATTCTTCACCAAAATCATAATTCAAAGGCATCAACTCTTCCTCTGTCTTCCTTATTCATCGTCCAACTTTCACATATACATGAGGTGATTGAAGATACCAGGGTTTGAGTTAGGTGTATCTTAGTACTCAAAGTGACATCTTTGCTTCTTAGAACTTTAAAGAGGTCCTTTACAACAAATTTGCCCAACGCAATACATGTCATTTGATTTCCTGACTGTATTGATTGTGGAAACAGGTAAAATGAACACTCTGACAACTAGGGTGGTGGTTAAGGCATTTGGTGTTAGCCAAAAGATTGGTGGTTCAAACCCACCAGCTGCTCTATGGAAGAAAGAGGAGGCAGTCGGTTTCCATAAAGATTTACAGCCTAGGAAACCCAATGGGGATGAGTATGAGTTAGAATTGACTGGATGGCAGTGAGTTTGGTTTTGGTTTGGAGCAACCCTTAGTCATAAGTAAACCTAGTGTGCAAGGGTTCTAAAATTGAGGTACCTGGAGACTTGGGGCCACTGGTGTAGAGTCAGGCCCAACTCCATCTTGGTATTTCTTCCTGACTTCATTGTGTCAGCTCTGCTTTCACTCTTAACAACAGTTAACTTTTGTACAGACTTAATCATGCAGCTAAGGAAATGTTTCTTTCTGTGGTCAAGTTAAGGATATGGAAAGAAAGATTCTGACGCCAGCATCATATCCAAGGTTTTCAGCAACAGCAATTATCAGAAAGTGCTTGCCTAGGGACCTGTTTACAGGATGTTCTCAAGAAAGAATGCTTTGTAATCATCTTGTAACCACCAGTTGCATAGCTCCCCATAGTCGTATATTTTCACAATTATGTATTGTATCTAATCCAATGTATCTACACATCCGTCTTAAACCAACCATATTAATGCACCCACTTCAACATGTCCCACCTCCAGCTTCCCCAATCTCTTGCCCACCAATCAGAATACTATAACCTAAACTGATTTAGTCCTGTACAGGCAGACCCCAAGTTACAAAGAAGATTCATTCCTAAGTACCATTAAGTCAAATTTGTAGGTATGCTGGGCATATGTGATTCTTACTTAGTCTTACTTCCATGCAGGAAAAGGCTCAAAGCCTTTTTGATGATCTAAAAGCCACACATGTAGCAAGTGAAGGTGACTGTGATGAAGAATCTATTGCCAAGCAGGGGTTGGTTCAACCATTTCAAAGTGAGGGCAAATTTCCATAACATTTGAGGGCAAGTAGGAGTTGCCAGTAATCAGTTCATAAGCCAGGGACGTGGGTAAGCCAGTAACTGCCCTCTGTGACTCTGGTACTCCAGAGCACTGAATTTCATTTTGGGAGACTCACTGTGTCCCTGGCTCAAAGCTCTTACTTTTATTTTAAACAGGCTGATGTCATTACTCTACAACACTGGTATTTTATGGGACTGTGCATCATTCATCAAAACAAGGACTTGTATTTTCATCCTAGCTCATCAATTAGCAGGACCATATTTTGAGAATCACTGCCCCACAAAGTAGCCATGCTGTGATGCTGAGTCAAACCTGCTCACTTATGAAAGATGTGAAGGACTGTATGGTGTCAAGATCTGTCACCAAGAGGAAGATCAAGTCCAGCCAGATCATTCCCTACCATATTCCTACCTTCAGGAGCTCTAGTGGCGTAGTGCCTAAGGCATTTGACTGCTAATCAGAAGTCTGGCAGTTCAAACCCACCAGCCACTCCTCAGAAAGAAAATTGGGCAATCTACTTCCATAGTGATACTGCCTCAGGAACCCAAGGAGGGGTTGCTGTGAGTCTGATCTGACTTGATGGCAGTGACTCCTACCTTCAGGCAATCTTTCTCACAAATGATTATTTCTTCACCTTTCTTCTCATTTCCCTTTTTCTTCTAATTTTCACTCAATTGCTTCAGAGAAATTTCTTTTCCTACCTTCCCTTTGTAAGACAAAAGGTCCCCGAATCATAATGTGAATACAAGTAATTATAATCATATACAAATGTGTATTCCAATGTAATTATACATAAGTAAGTACCTGTTGCATTACCTTCTAAAACACTTGAAAGGCCCAAGAAGTCCTTTGAGAATGTCCATGAAAGATTTCATCATTCATCTTTAGTACCCTTCATTAAACATCCTTTTCCTCAAGTTAAAAAAAAAAAAACCCAAAAGCCCTGTATTTTTTATTTAAATTTAGAATTGCGTTTTATTTCCTTGCTAGATTTGCAATGCCCCTTTTTCCTATGTGTATTAGGAATGCATACCAACGTGGCTATGTGTTAAATAGGAAATTGTGTACTGGCCTATGGCAGGAAGCACATTTAAATTCTAAGTCATCTATCATTGATACAGAACACAGGAGTTGGCGACCCCAGTAGTAATATCAGAACCTTCTTTCCTTGCTTTAGAAGATATCATTAACAGCTCTTATAAGAAAAGATAAGGAAGGTTGGGCAATCTACTTCCGTAGTGATACTGCCTTGGAAACCCAAGGAGGGGTCGCTATGAGTCGGGTCCGACTCAACGGCCCATAACAACACAACAACATAAGAAAAGACAAACATAAAACAATACCCACGAGATCTGGCCTTACATTTTATATTTAAAATAAAGAAAAGACGCACTTGATTTGAAGAGATTCTCTGTGCTATGGCTGGGTCTGTGAGATTTAAACTGAGAGCCTGTGGGACAGCCGTAGTTGACCACAAGCACCAGAGGAAGCTGATAAGGACAAAGAGATGATGAAAGAGAAAGAGGTGGAGAGGGGAGGAGGGGCTAGGAGAGAGAAGGAGCTGCACAAAGACGTGGGCAGTGAGAAGAAAGATGGAACTCCAGAACACTATGACTTTCGTCTTGCCAGCTTTGGTGTTTTCCTACTTCTGACTCTATAAGACACCTTTGCATTCTTCCAAGAGCCTCATTCCCTTTTCTCCTTGAACTTGCTCAAGCTGGTCTCTTATTTCTTAGAACCCCAGGCTCCTATCTAATAGCTTTCTCATGTAACATGCAACAATGAGTCTGGTATTATTTTGTCCTTCAAATTTGATTAGCTGCATGGGCAGAGGATCCATAAGAAGAGGGCATTCAGGTCAAGAAGGAAAAACACTAATTTATGAAAAGCTGTATTTTCATCAAAAGTCTAAAATAAAATGCCTTTGGTCCAAAATGCCTACTATAAGCAATGGAATCTGCGGCATTTTATTTTCTGACGTGAGAAGGTCTTTTGACAAAGGTACCTAAGAGAATGGGCTCCCCACTAGGTGGAGTAATGTCCAGGGAGGAGGTGAAGATCAAGTAGGCCTGGGGGTTGTGACAGGAGTAGGAAAGCCCGGAGCCGATAGTTCTTCATTCATTAACCAACAGAGGGCACATCATTACCCGTTTGTCAGGGTTATCACTGACTGCAGAGGTCTTTCCAAGAGTCTCTTTCCTGTTAGGTTTTAATGTTGTGATGGCAAAGACCATGCCTTTTCCTCCATATACTCTCAACACACAACACCTAGCACATGATCTGGCGCACACACACACACACACACACTCACTCACACATACTCTCACACACACACTCTCACACAAATGAAACCAGTTGCCATTGAGTCAATTCCGACTCATGGCGACCCTCTCTCTATTAGAGTAGAACTGTGCCCCATGGGACTTCCAATGGCTTTTTTTTTTTAAGTTGATTACCAGGTCTTTCTTCTGAGGTACCTCTGGGTGGATTCAACCCTCCAACCTTCCAGTTAGTAGTCAAACACTTCACTGTTTGCACCACCCAGGTTCTCCATTTGGCAAACAGTAGGTACTTAAAATATCTGTTGAATGGACACATGAATGAATGGACACACAGTGACCTCTGAGAGATTCCTAAGTGAGGCAGACCCCAGAAGCTCAGTTACAAAGGGTCCATGAAAGAGGAGGGAGTCCCATTCATTTTTACCAGACCACAGAAGTTTTCATTCATTCAGCAATTCAAGAAATACTAGTGGTACCTCATCTATGCAAGATGTCATAGATGGGCCCTGCTTTGTGTTGTACCTGGTCCCACAAGCTCACAAGGCTGCCACCTTCACTGGCTGTCACAGGAGCTAAGAGAGGACACATGTCTGATGCAGAGACAGGGAGTACTTTAAAATGATTTTCACTTGAGAAGACTGAAGTAAACACACCGAGAAAATGACAATGCTCCCTTTCTTGCCAACAACCTCCAAATCTGCTTGATCTTTACTTGCTATATCTAGGAGTTCCTGGGGGTGGCTGGAAGCTGGGACAAGCACCAGGCAGCAAAGTCTGAAGTAAATGAGTTCCAGCAGGCTGTGCTAATGGAAATATCCAGGCGGCTTCAATGGCTGCCCCAGGACAGAATATTTTAGTAATGAGACCCAGGCCTACAAAGTCGCTTCTATATATTGTGCAAACTGCCGTTCAAAGGAAAAAGCCAACTCCACTTTCTCTAGCCACTCCATGGGTTCCACCAAGGACCATGACTGCACAAGGTTTCTTATGTCTTAGGGGCACATGATCACACAAGCCAGGATTCAAAAGAGAGCCAAGGAGCAGCTAGCCTCACCAGCATTTGTGGTGAGAGCTTTCCAGGACTCACCAGGGGACTCTTGAGGGGACAGGGGCCTGCTGACTAAGAATTGTTAAAGTAACAAAACTTGTTCTTTAATGGTCCCAGAAAGCTCTGAGACAGGTTGTCCCTTAATGATTTCACTCTCCCTTGTCCAGTGGCCTAGGCTAACAATCAGCAGGAGAGGGGCTGTGACTAAGCCCCATAAACATTACAATAAACCAACTGAAATGCTGTGAGAGCACCCCACACAGACCATCCCAGACAGACATACAGACAGGAAGAGGTTCACTGAGTGTCTCTCCCAAGTTCTTCCTTCTGAAAAATAGCCTTCAGATTCAAAGATCCAAGGAGAACAAGAATTCAGGCACCACAGAAATTTTAGCCACATTGTTATGTTTACCAGCAAGTATAAAATAACTTGTGAAGAGCTGATTTCCAAAGAAGTTTAAATTTGATTGACTTAATTTTTTTTAATTACACAAGTGATACCAAAAACAAATCTGTCCTGGAAGAGGTACAGCCAGGATGGTCCTTGGAACCGGAACCAAGAATGGCCAGACTTCGTCTCACCTACTTTGGTCATGTTGTCAGAAGGGACCATTCCCTGGAGAAGGATGTCATGCTTGGTAAGGTGGAGGGTCAAGGAAAGAGGGGAAGGCCCTCAACAAGATGGACTGACACAGTAGGTACAACGATGGGCTCAGGTACAGCAAGGATTG
>NW_006921624.1:17413297-17414581 GCF_000298275.1 Orycteropus afer afer
CGACTCATAGCGACCCCTCCTTGGGTTTCCCAGGCAGTATCACTATGGAAGTAGATTGCCCCATCTTCCTTCCGAGGAGTGGCTGGTGGGTTTGAACCACCAGCCTTCTGGTTAGGAGTCATATACACATACATATACATATATATACTTTTTTTATTGTGATTTAGATAAAAGTTTACAGAGCAAGTTGGTTTCCACTCAACAATCCATCCAACATTATGTTTTGTGACATTCACTGCAAGCTTCACGATGTAGCAGCACTCATCCCACTTCCTCTCTCTGTTTACCGTTTCCCTTCCTCCTTCTTTGTTATCCCCTCTGCCTTCTGAGCTTCATCCCTGGGCAAATGCTGCCCTTTGAGTTTGGTGTGGTTGACTGTTCTAAGGAGTGGATACCTCCTGGGGTTACTGTTCACATTATAGGTCTGTCTGTCATTTGGCTAAAGCTGAGCCACAGGGATGAGTTCAGGTCCAAGTGTGAAGAGTGTCTGAGGGCCATAGTCTTGGAGAGGTTCCACCAGTCTCTTTCAGACCAGAACACCTGGTCTTTTTTTTTTTTAATGGTGATTTTGAGTTTTCTTCCACAGTTTTCTCCTTTATCTGAGATCTCCTATTTTAAACCCTTTCAGAGTGGTCAGTAGTGGCAGCCAGGCACCATACAGTTCTCCAGTCTCAGGGTCTTGGACGCTGGGGTTCACATGTTTCATATTGTTTTTTTCAACTGTATTTTTTCACTTAATTATATGTATAGCTACTTTACTGTCTGCAACTGCTACAAGTATTCCAGTTTGGACCTATCATAGTTTTTAACCATTTTTCTATTGAATTGTTCCCAATTTTTCATTATTCCAAACAATGCTATAATAAACATTCTTGTCCATGTCTCTTGGTTCTCATGCTCTCACTTCAATTTTAATATTTTTAAAAGCTTATTTTTTGGTGGTTAGTAGTTTCACAATACCAAACAAAGAATGATCATTTATTCCAACTCAAAGTGGTCTGTCTCTAGTTTCCTTGTACTATGGAGAAGGAAAAAAGGGCACAACAAAGCTAAATGTGTGTTTTTGTGTGTATACACATATACATGTAATATATTTATATGTGTGTGTGTACATATATACATGTAATATATTTATGTGTGTGTGCTGCCAAAATGGGAGTTAGACAGAATGTGTGTAGAAGGAGCCACCACTGGGATGTGTTTTTACCCTGTTCATCTGAAAGGGCAGATCTGTCCATGATAAGATAAAAGACTTGATTGGAGATTCAGGTTGATTGACCAGAT
>NW_006921624.1:17433252-17433854 GCF_000298275.1 Orycteropus afer afer
TGGAAACAATTAGTCCTATGACTGGTACACCATGAAATCTGCAGCCTATACAACTATGAGACCAGAAGAACTAGGTGGTACCCGGCTACCACTGTCAACCACTCGGAGTGAGATCCATGTGGGAGATCTTGGATAGAGAGGGAGAACAATGTGGAAAAAAATTCAAAATCATTTTGGGAAAAAAAAAGGTGGGGACCAGGTTTGCTGCTCTGATAGAGCGTGGTGGAACCACTGAGACTATGGCCCCTAGCTGCCCTTCAGGGCTGATTGAACCCACATCTGTGGCTTCCAGCCAAACAAAAGACAGGCATATGAGTTGAACATTTACTTGAGGTAGATACACCCCTTGGAGAGAACAATCATAGGATAAAGAGGAGCTGTTTATGCACAGAGAGACAGCTCAGCGGGCAGGAGTGCATGGAGGGATGGACACAGGGAAGAGGTAACTATCTGGGGGAAACGGGAGGGGAGCTGTTGCATTGTAGTAAATTGTAGTCAATGTCATGAGACAAAGTGTACATGAACTGCTGTATGGAAAGTGAATTTGCTCTGTAAATTTTCACCTAAATCACAATAATAATAATAATAATAATAATAATAAT
>NW_006921624.1:17435319-17440124 GCF_000298275.1 Orycteropus afer afer
GACTGCCTCTTGTAGGTTTTTTAATTAGATAGGTATTGGTACCACCTCCTGGCAAACTGGTAATTGCCAATTTCAAATTCAACAAATGTACAGAACAGTTTTAAGAATTTGGGCTCATAAATCAGACTTCACCATGTTCAGAAAGTGGGTTTGGTAATTTTCCTACTCCTCCATGTCACTTCCAGGAGTCCTGGTGGCACAGTGGTTTAGTGCTTGGCTGCTAACCGGTTGACGATTCAAACCTACCAGCTACTCCACAGGAGAAAGATGTGGAAGTCTATTTCCATAAAGGTTTACAGCCTTGGAACTCTATGGGACACTTCTACTCTGTCCCATAGTGTCAGCATGAGTAGGAATCAACTCACTGGCAGTGGGTTGGGGTTTTTTGTTTTGTTTTGTTTTGTTTTTAATATTTCTTCCAGACCATTACTCCTCTGATCTCATGGAAAAAATCTTGCCTGCTTCCTTGATCTATCATCTGTGTCACCTACTGACCCTCTAGTCATCTCCCTGTATCCACTGATGACTTCATTCCTTGGCTCACAGAATCCAAATCAAATCCCACTATCATCCTGGGTGACTTCAGTGTTTCTGTATATGACTCATCCAAACTTGATTCCCACAGTTCCTTGACAATATCATCTCCCATTACCTAGAATCCACTCTGCTCCACTACCCACATCAGGGCCACAATCTGGGCTCTTCAGTGACTGCTAAATATTCAGGCACAATAGCCAAGACTCCACCCACAACCTTCCATTCTTCCCTCTCTTCCCATGGCTTATCCTCACCACATCTGCCTTTAATTTTTCAAGTCCTCTCATCTCTGACTTCCTCTTCCTTCCCCCAGTCCATCATGGCTCTCCTGTCTTCCCCTTCACTTCTTTTCAGCTACGACCATGTGAACAATTATATCCAACCCCTGTCTTCTTATATCCTCAACTACTTTGCCCCCTGATCCTTTGGCTATGCCCATCTGGCAAAATCCCAAATCAAGTAAAGTTCACCCCCATTTCCCAAGACGGAGTACCTACATAGGGTGCCATACCTTGCAAGAGAAAGTAATAACATGTGCAGGAGAATACCACTACAAATCTGTGATCTTAAACATGAGCTGAGTATTCAAGCACTCTCCAGGAGTCTTCGTACTCCGGGTATCTGTGCTCCTTGTCAACTCTCTAGCTTCAGCAGAAGACACTTTGCAGCACTAGCTCATGTTAGGCATAAATAGGAACTCAATAGTTTTTTTTTGTTTGTTTGTTTTGTTTTTTTTCCTGTTAGTCCATAAAGGCTAATGATCAGTGACCTGCATTTCATCATTTTGTGATTTCTCAGGGGCCCATACCATCAATTATCCTTCCACTTGCCTGTAGACCTCAGAATTTAGACTTCCACTTCACAAAAACAATTCCACATAACTCTTATGGATCATCAAGCTAAAGTTTTATGCCTCTTCTTTTCTTCATAACCACATGACTTAGGGAGTAAAAGTCTTCACTCAATGTCTCCACTTACTCTAAGCTCAAAGCTACACTCCCTCCACTTCACCACGCCCACTTTTTCATTCTTAACAGGTAAATAGTCATCTTCACTTGGTATGTTCAGTGGACACTTGTCAGAACTTGGGTTACTTGCCCATCAACAACATTCAGCATCCTCATCATTCTCTTCTTGGAAAATTCTTTCATATTCAGTCACTACCCTCCTTCTGCCGTTCCTAATTCCTCTCCTACCTTTCTAGCTCCCCTTATTCTTTCAACATGAGTCACCAGGTTTACTTCACATTCCAAATTCTCTCTCTGCATAGTTTCATTCACTTTCATGGCTACATTTACTATTAAATGCAATTTCTCAAAAGTTCCCAAATCAGATCTCTCTTCTGAGCTCTATACCTGTATCCATTTATCTACCAGGCATCTCACATGTATGTCCCAAAAGCACCTTGATCTCAATATGTACAAATGAAACTCATCACCTTCCCCCAAAATAAGTTACTTTCCCTGTGCTCCTTACTCTGGGGACTAGCACCATCAACCATCTATCTGCTCATCACCTTTGTTCAGTCAGTCCCAAGATCAGTCAACTCAACCTCTTAACTATAATACCCATGACCTCTTCACCATTTCACAGCCACTCTCCCACTTCAGGCTATAACCACCACTTCATTTGTGGATCAGTACAACATCTATGAGTGGTCTTCCTTCCTACCCCCATCTCTCCCAACTCAAATTACTTTATATGATCACAGACATCACTAGGGGAGAGAGGGAGGGTATGAATCATACTGACACTGTCAGAGGGGCTGATACCAAAAATGACCTCAAGGTCCACAGTACCACAGGAAGAGCAGCCACCAAGGCAGTGGCATCACTAGGGTTGGTGTCACCCATCACGCAGTGTGTTACTTTGTTGTCACCTCCCCAATCCACCCTGTCACTGCCCTCCCCCCACTACAGTATGGTAACTTGTCATACATATGAACACATCCATCACTAACCAGTCAGGGTTCAGGCAAGTGGGCCATAGCACTTGCCTTTGGGCAGAGAGGAAGGTCTCCACCTTGGCCAATGGAATAGGAGAAGAGCTACAGGAACATCGCAGTGTAGTGTGCAGACTCAGAGAGATGAACATCTTTCTTTGGTGAAGTGTTGATTCATGTCTTCTACCCATTTTTTAAATTGGACTGTTTTTCTTTTTGTTGTTGAGGTGTTAGAGTTTCCTATAAGTTTTAGAGATAAGTCCCTTCTCAGATACGTCATTGCTGAATATTTTTTCTCAATCTGTTGTTGTTGTTGTTGTTGTTATGTGCTGTCGAGTCAAACCCGACTCATAGCGACCCCTCCTTGGGTTTCCAAGGCAGTATCATTACGGAAGTAGGATTGCCCAAACTTCCTTCTGAGAAGTGGCTGATGGGTTTGAACCGCCAGCCATCTGGTTAGCAGGCAAGTGTCTTAGCCACTATGCTACCAGAGCTCCCTCTCAATCTGTAGGCTCTCTTTTTGCTCGTTTGGAGAAGTCTTCTGAAGCACATAAAAATTTAATTTTAGAAGGTCCTATTCATCTAGTTTATCTTCTGCTATTTGTGCATTTTGGGTTATTCTTGATACAAGAAGAATACTCTTTTAAAATGCATATCCAACTAACTAGGTCACTCCCTGACAACTTCCCATTACCCATAGGATAAAATCCAAATCCTTTGATTCTGTACCTAGTGTGACATATAAGCCACTGGTCCATCTTTCCATCATACCCTCGTATCCAGTTAAAATGTACTGCTTGTGCAGTAATACTGCTTAGTGATTGATAGATGAGTCTCGGTATCAGATAGATATCTAGCATTGACACTTCCTCGATTGTGCCCACGGCAAGTTACCTAACCTCCGAGAGCACCGTATGCTTCTCTTTCTCAGAGCACCCACAGATTGTTATCACTTTATGATTCCTCTTCATTAGTCCATCATTTCCACAGGACTGTTCTGGCACATAGTAGGAACACAAACTCAATACATATTCTACCTACGAATGAATTAGGAGATTAATGAAATTCTTCCAGTGACAGAAAGCTCTCTTCTTTCTAGGGCCAAGTATTGCAACTTTGCATCTGGTTGTTTCAAAATTCTTCACACAGGCATGCAGAGCTTAGCATCCTCCCACAATCATGTCCAAGTCCAGTGTATCCAGTCCCATATTTTGATTTTTCTAAATTTTCTGCACTTGAAAACTACGTCATTGACACTTGTACATCAAGTATACATTTAAGTCCACGTGCCTTTACACTTCCATGTACATGTTGTTGTTGTTGTTGTTAGGTGACTGACTCATAGTGATCCTATGTAGAACAGAACAAAATACTGCCCAGTCTTGTACCATCCTCACAACCACTGCTATCCTGGAGCCTATCACTGTAGCCACTGTGTCAGTCTACACTGGCATAAGACAGTATAAGCAATGTAATGGAATTGTGCACTCTGAGGTAAAGGGGCAAGTGTGCACTATTTGCCAGTTTTCATGTGGCATATGCTTACCTACTTTGTTCTAATGTGAAAAGTGGGAGCTTTGTGATGTTATCACTAATGGTGCTCCAAACTCTCACTGTTCAGGGTTGTAGGAGCCAGGGAGTGAGTAAGGTCAGCCTATAGGAGCATTCACACAAATCCGAAGGGCTACACATAGGGCGAAACTCAGCTGCAGGGCCAAGAGTTCAGAATGTGGGAGTGACACGGTTGGGACAAGAGCAGGTTGGAACCAAGTAAGGAAGACCCAGGGAGATCTTGATGAACCCTCATGTGCTGACCATGGCTGACTTTTAATAGCAGGTAGTACAGAAGGTGGTGTGTTGCACTGTTTGCTCTGTAGTCTGAGATAGGACAGCTAAGAAGAGCTTGGTTCCTGGATGTCCCCAGAAGTTATGGGCCTCCTGAAAAGTCCAGGAACCCCTGGGATAGTTCCCACAGCCCTGCACCACTCTGTCTGGCCTATTACCCTGCAGGAAAGACAGAAGGCAGCCATCCAGTGCTCTGCTTCAGGACCAAATCTCTGGGCCTCCCAGGTCAGGGTGCTCTCTTTATACTATTTCTCATCCCTACTCCAACTACAGGTCCTCTAAACCAAAAACCAAACTCACTGCCATCAAGTCAATTCTGAGGTATAGTGACCCCCATTGGGTTTCCAAGGCTATAAATCTTTACAGAAGCAGATTGCCTCATCTTTCTTCCATGATGCAACTCGTGGGTTCGAACCACCAACCTTTTGTTCAGCAGTCAAATTCCTTAACCACTATACCACCAGAGCGCCTTAAAGGTTCT
>NW_006921624.1:17440239-17446966 GCF_000298275.1 Orycteropus afer afer
ACATAAAATGGGAAAAAATACTGACCTCTTGGTATTAGGCACTAAAAAACAGCAGCTTCAGCCATAAGTCAAGCACTTAATAGCTAAGAGAAAAACAATGCAACCAGTTGTTATGGATCGCTGGCAACTGGGGTTGAAATCTGAGCATTTATTCTATAGATGTGATTTATACATCTCACTGGCTTTTGAATTAAATGGCTATCAATTCATTATGGCAAACTGAGATATGGACAATCTTTTAATGCTTTGTAGATCTCTTAGCTCTTGATAAATCAAGCCTCTGAGTCACACAGTGGTTTTTCTTTCACTTCCTGTGGGAAAACTTCTGGAGAAATCTAGGTCATTGGTAGTCTGTCCCTTAAATTAGAGATGACCAATTCTCAACTTGGTTTTATCTGATCTGCTCTGGAAAATGTTTTCAGCTGCTGTGGGCAGTCCTGTTAAATTGTGCAGACCAGCAATCATTTTTAAAATTCACTCAACCATCAAAGATTTGATTTGGTCTGCCTAATCTGTGCTGACCTCACCATATTTCACAAGGCCAGGGCCTCTGAATCCCAACCTACCACTGAAGCTTGCCAGCTGCGTCTTTCATTGCATTTTCCCAAGCACTTCCCTATCTCTGATCTCATTTTACTGAGAGAACAGGTATTGCTGTTTCCATATCAAAAATGAAGAGATTCAAACATGGAAAGATCATGTAACAAGGGAGTGACGTTGCTGGATTAGAATGAGAACTCATAGGCTGGTAGAGTGTCAACCCTCCACCTAAGACACTGACACAATAGATGCACTTGCCCTCAGCAAGAGGAAAACTGGTGAGGTCAAGAGCAGGACGCTGTTTTCCTTCATTCTGTCCTGATTTACATTAAGTTTGGACCATGGACCAGAGCTATTTTGCCAGGGATGACATAAATGGTATACTGGTATTTAGGCATTCCGTCTGCTCTGTGGGAAAAGAACAGATGTTCCTCGTCAGCCCTTCCTCACGCTCCCTGCCCTTGCCTTTCCCAGATCCTACAGCTGGATTCTGCAGTGCCCCTGTCACTGGCTTCAGTCCTGCCCAATGCCTGAGCCAACACAGGTCATGGTGGTAAAGAGTGTCCACAGTCAAGAGGCCCACCCAGGTTCTTCCATTATGCCTTCTATCTCTGCTGCCCCTCAGATGCTATCAACAACCCTGTCTCTCTGATCCAGACTTGAGAACTCTGGAAGAAAGATCAGGCTTCTCCTCTGTCTCTCCTCCATGGTTCTGATCAGTGTCCTAAGAACTGCCCTGCTCCCCTCTGAGATGAGCACTGATTTCCCCACTGCCTACTGTCCTCAACTATTAGCAGCTCTTCTTTTCTGAATTGGAAAAATCCTGGCTCCTGAGGCCTGTCTTTTCCCCAGATGATACCAACTGCCCAATCCCTGCCTCCTTGTTAGCAGACTCTGACCTCATTTTACTGAGATCACACTGATCACAGTTCTGTTACTGTAACCAAGATGGTAGATCCTTCAGCCAGTGTGCACCAGCTGTGTACTCAAATTCTAGTTCCCACGTGCTCTCCATTCAGCTCTCTCTGAGTCTGCAAACTGCACTATACTCATAAAGAATCTCTGCTGGTGTGGTGGTTAAGGCATCTAGCTATTAACAAAAAGATTGGTGGTTGAAACCCACCAGCAGCTCCATGGAAGAAAGATGAGGCAGTCTGCTTCTGTAAATATTTATAGTCTTGGAAACTCAATGGGGGTCACTGTGAGTCAGAATTGATCCAATGGCAGTGAGTTTGGTTTTTGGTTTGTTTGGTATACATAATGCCTTACATCTAGCTTCTTCCCAATATACCAAGATTTGCTTTAAAAAAATCCAACAGAAACAGCAGTGCCAGCAGATAATTATTCCTATTAGACAAGGAATACATAAAAATTTACTGCAGATTTTTTTATTGTAGTAACTGCACTTTATGTATTGGAAATATGATTTAAATTATAAAAAGTAATCCAGTTTATAAAGGAAAAAAGCCTAATGCTCTTCTTAGATTGTTTTGATACTATCACCCTTTCACTGATCCTCTCCCACCTCATGTCCTCACTTCCTCTTTGACCAACTTCCACATTCTATGATTAATAACTGCAATCGCACCCTTGCATACACTCTCAACTCCCTTGCCCCTCCTTCCCTCTGTCATAATCACCTGGAAAAGCCTAACTCAGATTAAATCCAACATGTCACCTCTTTGCACCTGCCCATATTCAGCAGAAAATGGACAAAAACACATGACCGTGTTGTTTGGTCTTAAATGTAGGGGCCCTCACCACAGGTAGTCCCTCAGAGGTGTCCAGTAACCTGACTACATTTCCCCAATCACTCTTGAGCAGTGAAAGATGATTATTTCACCCTTTCTCCTCTCTCCTCAAATTCCCAACACCTCTTCCCCCTTCCTCACTCCTTACTTCATAGAGAAGCAGACCAAGACTCTCTCAGACCCTACCATCACAGGTCCAGCCTATCTGCACTGGCTTTATAGACTCTGCTGTTGTTCCTGTACAAGGACAACCCTCCATCTGTGCACTGAGCGCCATCCTCGCTCCCCAACCCAAGGACTTCTTTCCTATAATTGTTCCCTCTCTCTGCTACCTCATCAACTTTTCTCAGTCTCTAGGTCATTCTCAATAGCACATAAATATGCTGTACTATATTGAAAAGGAGCTCTGGTAGCACAGCTCTGGTAGCACAGTGCCTAAGCCATTTGACCACTAACCAGAAGGTTGGTGGTTCAAAATCACCAGCCACTCCACTGAAGCAAGACTGGGCAATCTACTTCTGTAAAGATGTACTGCCTTAGAAACCCAATGGGGTCGCTGTGAATCACAATTGACTTGATGGCAGTAGATTTGGCTTTGTTTTTGATTTATATTGAAAAGTACTCTGTTTTGAGCCCACATCCTCCTTCATCTATTACTCTCTTTCTTTTGTCTTCTTCACAGTTAAAGCCCCTCAAAAGAATCACCATTGTTATGGTCTCCACATTTTTCATCTCACTTCTACTTAAACCCAAATTAGTCAGGCTTCACTTCTACCCATCCAACAAAACAGCTTAGTCTCTAGCACCAGTAGCCTCCACATTGCTAAGTCCAAGTCCAATCCTCAGGCCTCATATATCTTGGCACATCAGAAGCATTAGACAATAATGATCACTCCATCTTTCTTTAAATACATTCTTAAATTCCAGGACACCACTTCTCTTAATTCACTTCCTAATTTACTGATCACTCCTTGACCTCATTCGTTGGTTACTCACCATCTTCCCAAGAGTCCAGAGTTCTGTTTTTGGACATGTTCTCTGTCTACCTGCAACCTCTCAGAGATCTTATCCGATCTTCTGGCTTGAAATGCTATCCCATGTTGATGAATCCCATCTTTACATCACCAGTCCAGAGCTCTCCCTCAAGTCCCTGCTCATTCAACATCATTGGTATCCAACAGGCATCTCCAACTTAACATTTCAAAAAACGAATTCCTAATTTTCTTCAAAACAAATTTTCATACGGTCACCCCCACCTCAATAAAATGAATCTCCAGCCTACTAGCTGCTCAAGCCAAAATCCTAGGAGCAGGCTTGACTTCTTTCTCTCTCTCATATCCTACTTTTTCTCCATAAGAAAATCCTCTCAGCTGTACCATAAAAATATATCCAGGTTTTACCACCTCCACTGTCACTATTTTGGCCCAAGTAGGTCTCATGTCTTTCCTGAATTACCATCATATTCTCCAGACTTGTTTCCGGCTCCCATCCTTGTCCTCCTCCTCACTAACTAGTCTTACCACATCAACCAGAGAAATTCTTTAAAAAATAAGTCAGGTAATTTAACTCTTGTTCCCCAACCACCCCCCCCCCAGTGGATTCCGGTCTTACCTGAAGTAAAAGCCAAAATCCTTATACAATGGCTTTGTAGTCCAGCTCTGGCCCCTACCTCTCTGAGCACATATCCTACCACCTTCCTTCACCCACTCCACTCTTGCCACAATGGCCTTCTCATTGCTTCTTGAGCACACCAGCTATGCTCTCAACTCCGGGCTGATGCCCTCACTGCTCCTTCTGCCAGGAGTGTGTTTCTCTCAGATATCCACATGCTCATTCCCTTGCTTCCTTCAGGTCACAGCACAAATGTCACTTTATTAGTAAGGCATTCCCTGACATCCTGTAAAAGCACTCCCAGCACTCCCTAGCCCCTGTACTTCAAACTGACACAGTATACGTTTTACAAGCTTATTTGTAAATCGTCTCTCTCCTCCCACTAGAATGCAAGTTACACAAGCACAAGGACTTTGTTGTCTTTACTGTGACATCCTCACCACCCACAAATGTGTCTACCACATTTCAGAAATGCTCAAAAAACATTTGCTGAATAAATTATATAAACTTAGATTCACATGTTTATTGATCACACCTAACTTCATAACACCTAAGTTGAAGTTCAGATAAAATAGGCTTACTTAGTGAAACTAATTTACAAGCAAGTGAAAGTAATGATTGTTTTATAACTGAGTCCTAGCAGAGATCACCACCCATCTGTCTGTCTGTCGTACTGTGGTAGCTTGAGTGTTGCTATGATGTTGGAAGCTACACCACCAGTATTTCAAAATAGGTGGGTAGGTTGTAGTGGAGCTTCCAAACTTTTAGACTAGAAAAAAGGGCCTGGCAAACCATTTCAAAAATTAACCAATGAAAACCTTATGGATCACAACTGAACTCACTTGTTTTGAACACATCACCAGGAGGGATCAATTGCTAGACGAGGACATCGTGTGTGGTGCAGCAGAGGGCCAATGAAGGTGTGGGACACCCTCAGTGAGATGGATTAGCACCAGCCACAGTGATGGATTTGAACATGAAGCTGATTGTGTGGACGATGCAGGATAGGATGAAGTTTTGTTCTGTTGTAATAAGGTCACCATGAGTTGGGATCAAGTCAATGGTAGCTAACAACAACAACAACATCAAAGATAGAGCCTACGTGGTCTTACATAAGGAATGCACCCACTGTGTTGGTACAAAAGGAAGAATCCATGACATTGGGAAAAATAATAGAGTCAAGTTAATAGGTGGTGAGGAAGGAAATGTGTAAGTACAGATGGAGCCAATTTAGAGGCACAACACAGATAATGGCCTGGTCCAGAACCCCAGACAACTTCCCACAGCACTAAAGTCAGAAGCCAAGGGCCACATTACCTAGGGGGTGAAGCCTGCTGTCTCAGGCAGCTACATTCCAGGTAATTATATTTGATCTGAAGCAACACTGGAGCAAGGCCCCACCCCATATTTGATATTCTGGAAGCTTGGGAAGTATTTTAGCAAATGCGCCCTAATTTTAAATCATGGAGACACACGTGGTTAGAAGCCATCTGATCCACTTCTGTACCAGATGCATAAATTACCTCTTCTGCCTACTATCAAGTATCCATCTAGCCTCTGCATCTCAGGACAGGTTTCTCACCATCCTATGAAGTTGTTAATCCCAAACCAGGGCAGCTCTAAATTCTAGGAATTTCTCCGTATAGTGTGTTGACAGCTGCCTCTCTGAAACTGATATCCACTGGTTTGGGTTTTGATCCTACTGCCATGGCTGGCTGTACATTTTTCTTTCAGTGCCAAATCAGAGGACACTAAAGGAGCGCAGATTTTTAAATCCTGCCACTTACTAATAAGCAATCAAACTGGAATTTTTGGGAAAAAAATAGTCAATCGCATTGAGTCGATGATTTTAATTCTCACCACTCTATTCTAAGAAGCCCACATTCCCTCCATTACAGAAGCTGGAAAGGTATCAACTCACTGTCCCAGGCTTTGCATTAGGATGAACATGTGACAAAGTCTACACTAATCATCTCCCTTAACCTTCCAGAGGCTCCACACCCAACCTGCAGCCCCATCCCTAAGACTGGCAGAGGAGCAACAGCTGGCTCCTAAATGGCCTAAATGAACAGTCCCACCTCCATCCTCAGCCCAACATGAAGCTAAAAAACCCATTCAACTGCCTTCTCAAATTATCCAGCTCTCACAACTGATTGTACCCCAAGCAATTATTTCACAGCTGAAAACATTACATTTATAAAGAGTTTATTAGAAAATGTTTCAAAGATTTTAAATGAAAAAGCTGGTAAACTTGAAGTATGATCATGGCCATATAAAAATCTATGCATAGAAATTCCCCCCAATTTTTTTGGTGGTGATGACCATTTTTTAATTTTAATTATTAAAATATTTATTGAATGTTGGGCCCTATACCAGGTAATTTAAATTATTTCATTTGTTCCACTTTTTTTTTATGTATTTCACATTTTGTTCAAATTTTTAAAAAAATTATTAACAAAAAAATCCTTACCCTGGAAAATCTAAAGGAAAAAAAAAATCAATCATGATTTGGTAAAATCCACAGAAGTAAACTCTGCCAGCCGTCTTTGCTCTGCCATCATTAAAAACGAGCTGCCCTCAAGTTGAGTCCAACTCATGGCAGTCCCGTCGGTGTCAGAACAGAACTAAGGTCCACGGGGGTTTTCATTGCTGCCTTTTTGGAAGAAGATCACAAAGGTTTTCTTCTAAAGCGCCTTTGAATGAGCTTGAACCTCTAACCTTTTGGTTAGCAGCTAAGGGTCTTAATACTTTGCACCTTGTTGTTGTTGTGTTGTGATGTGCCATCGAGTCAGCCCTGACTCATAGTGACCCCTCCTTGGGTTTCC
>NW_006921624.1:17447486-17448941 GCF_000298275.1 Orycteropus afer afer
ATCAAAATATGTAGATGGTACTATTTCTGGCCCACTGTGATGCCAAGCTGACGAACTTGTTTCCTTGATGCCATGTTCCACTTGGGGAAAGAAACTGCAGAGGGTTGTAACGTGTTTCCTGCAATGAATGAGGTGACACAGACATAACAGCACTCCTGCAGGTGAATATTTCTGTTTAACTCTGGGTAAAGCAACAAGGTTGGTGGTATCATTAAGCTGCTTGATGAAGAAATCCTAGTGATTTTGGCAATGCACTTCTATAACTCAGCATGCAATTCAGCTGTCAGAAGTCGGGCTGAGAGTTGCCTTTCTCTGGGACTGACAGGGAGAAAGTGGGGCTTCGAGGGTAACCAGAAAAGGTGTTACATGACCAAGTCTTTGATTTTGTTTAGTCTCTACTGGGCTGCCCTGGGACATAGCCATAGGGCTTCCAAGCTCCAAGGAGTGTATTTATGACCATTGCCTTGGATTAGACATCAGTTAACTTCATCTATTTCATTCACTCCCAAGCACATACCCATAGACAAAACGCAGACACTAGGAATTCCAAGCTGCTGTCTACTTCTTCTTCCCTCAGCATCTACTACGGAGGTAGCAGCAGCCTGAGAGATGGGGATCAGGCCCACAGTGCCTGCATGCTCATGTGAATGCTGATGTGTTTGTATGCCTTCATATCCTTCACACACAGCTCACTGATGCACCAGCAATTCCAACATCAGATTGCTGAGCTGATGAGAGGACTGAACATAATGTTACAGGGTTGTGTGAAGCCTTCCAGGTCTCTGATCACTGCTTGCCAAACCACCAGCATTTTAGTAGGAAAGGTAAAACCATCTCCAAAGTAGTCCTTCTTCTGACATGGCTCCAAATGAACTTGAAAGCCCCTGAGCTTGTATAACACCAAAAAACCAAACTCACTGCCACTGAGTCAGTTCCAGCTCACAGCGATCCCCACTGGGTTTCCAAGGCTATAAATCTTTACAGAAGCAGACTGACCCATCTTTCTTCTGTGGACCAGCCAGTGGGTTTGAACCACCAACTTTTGGGTTAGCAGCCCAATACCTTAACCGCTACACCACCACAGCTCCTTTTACATAACACACACACACCTAAAAATAAGCCTCACCAAGAAAAATCCAACAAGGGGGCTGTTACCAGGGGGTACCCACTTTGGCAATGGCATTTTGATTCAAATGGTCAAGCAGAAGCTACTAGGTCCAAGTACCAGTAGCTGGCCATCCCCCCAAGAACCTCATTACTATGGGATTTTATGAGGATAGCAAAAAGGGTTGTGGGAAATGACTAAACCCATGGTGACAATTACTGTATTTTCTTAATTCTATGACACACTTTTGTATTTTCCCCATATTATAATGCTTTGAATTCTCAATGCATCCTACAATTGACATGTACATTTTAACATGGTTGTTGTTGTTAGGTCTATCACATTGGCTG
>NW_006921624.1:17475850-17480265 GCF_000298275.1 Orycteropus afer afer
TGAAATCTGAACTTCCTATCATTTCCACATACCAGAAAATATTCTTTTTATTATTTGTTTTCCCAATAATTAAAAAACCTAAGAACCATGCTTCACTCATGGGTATTACAAAAACAGGCAGCAGGCTGCTGTGTGCTGACCCCTGGTCTGGATAGAAAATTGCAATTCCCATTCATTCTTAATTGGGAAACTCCTATCTAAATTCTAGTTTTCTTTTTGCCCCTATTCCAATTCTGAAACCACACTAGTAAAACTGATCAAATAAATAAATAAGCAAGACAAATCAATCTGCCATCACACCACCCCCACTACAACATCAGGCGGGAGTGATGTGGCGTGACGCTGTGTGCTTTCCTCACTACACACTGCAAGGCACCGTCTTGCTCAATGCAATATGAGACCCACGCTTTGCTGAAGGCTAGCCTTCTGATGTTATTTTTAAACTCCCTCAGTGTGAGCGGTCTCCTTGTTTAGTCTTTGCAGTTTTATATTGGGGAATGTATCAGTTTCTGAAATTCAGTGTCCTGCTCCCTCACACATGCCTCAAGCCATTTCTCATTTTCCAGAAAGGTTAGGTCTAGTGGGTCACAAAGGTGTCTCCTGAAAATATTAATGCATTGAGGAGGTCCTCTCATCCTTCCAGTTCATGCCCTATCTCCATACAAACAAGTACCATTTAAAACCAAAGGGTATTTTCACACTCACGATAGAAGAGCAAAACACAGACCTAGCAAAAGTAGGTTCTGAAGTTGGTAAATGCGGCACGTGTGTGAAGAGGCCAGGGTTGCCAGACAAAATACAGACATTGGGTTAAATCTGAATTTCAAAATTTTTTTTTTTTTTTTCCCAGTGTGAGTATGTCCCACCCAATAGCTGGACATCCTGCATTTTTATTTGCTAAATCTGACCCTAGCAGGGAACAGTGAAAAGATGACTAAGCTTGGAGCAGAAGGTATTTATTGGGGAAAAGCTAAAAAATCCTTTGGTGTAGGTAAAGGGCGGTGCTTGTTCTTAAACAGCTCTCCTCCAAAGGCTAGGAACTCCAGTTTCCTGTTCCAGTCAACTCTCTTCAACCCTAACTGATTCGGAGAGCTCTGAAAGTGGGGGTGCAAGGTAAGGTAAAACGGAACTCACTTATGCTCTAGTGTTTTACAGAATTGCTTCCCTGAGGGAGTTTTCTGGGGGTGATGGAACAGTTCTGTATCCTGAGTGTGCTGGTGGTTACATGAGTCTAAACATGAGGTCCCTGGGTGGTGCAAATGATTGGTGCTTAGCTATGAACAAAAGGTTAGAGGTTCAAATCCAATAGGGGCATCAGGAAGAAAGGCCAGGTGATCCATGTCCGTAAGGTTATAGCTACTGAAAACCCTGAGGAACACGGCTCTACTCCAACACATACAGGGTCGTGATGAGTCAGAATCAATCTGAGGGCAATGGGCTAAGAATATACCAAAAAAAGTCAATTTTATTCTGTTAATTTTTCTTTTTTTTTTAAAGAGTGATTTCTGTTTTCAGGTCTTCCATAGAACTCATGAATTCACCCAGGACTGTGGATAAGAAACTGATTTAAGTAGCAGCCCTTATTCTGACACAAAGATTTTTTTTCACAAGGTCACACTTCCATTACAAACAGGTTTCTGATATATGTCCATCCCACCAGTTTGCCAAACACGCCTAAAGGTATCAACTTCTCACTTAGCTTCAAGCTGTAACACTCACCCCTTCTCCCTAATACTACTCCTTTAAGACTAAATAAATACTCTGCGAAGGGTGAAGGCTGAAAACTGATGGCTCAGGGGGGAGTCAGAGGGACTGGACCAGGAAACAAATCAGCCCACGCGGTGTTCCAATCTCATCCTATTTGGTTTGGTCTACACAATTTCTAAATTGTTGTGAACTTTTAAACATCAACAGATTTAATTTCAAAAGCTCAACTTCCAGGTTCTCTTGAAAATTAGTACCTCTTGAGCTTGTGTACCCCCAAAATAACAAGCAGGTGGAGGTGAGTGCCGCTGGCCTCTTTCAGAGCCTACCCTTCCTGCTGGCACAGCCCCAACAGTTCAGCCACATCAGCCCAGCGCCTGTACACATCTGGCGTTTGTAACCCTGAATGTCAGGCATTAGGCAGCATGTCTGACACTTGGGAAGCCCTCCCAAACTCCTCTTAGAAGAAGGTACAGAGTTAAATTACCATCTTCTGTTCCTTCTGCACCCTGCGATACCTTGTCTCCCTAGAGGGGAGATGATTTATTCCAGCTGGAGGAGACCTGGAAAAAGTCCCTTCCTCTACTAAACCCAGAAGAAAAGCTGGGCAAGCTACTTCCGTAGAGATACCGCCTTGGAAACCCAACAAGGGCTCGCTGTGAGTCAGATCTGACTCAATGGCAGTGAGTTTGGTTTTTTTTTTTTTTTGGTCTAGTAAACCAGAGCCTCTTGGGCTGCACAAATGGTTAAGTACCCTACTACTAGCTCAAGGTTTGGGGGTTCAAACCCACCGAGAGGCACTTCAGAAGACAGGCCTGGTGATCTGTTATGAAAGGCCACAGCCTTGCAAACCCCCGGAGCAGTTCTACTTTGCACACATGGGGTCTCCAGAGTCAGAACTGACTCACTGGCAACTGAAAACAACCTGTTAAGGCTGTCTGCTTCCAGCTTTTCTCCACGGACCCTGGCTCAGGGGAGACAGAGCTGGAAGCGTCCAGAGGCAGCAGCAGAGAAAGGCCAAGATGGCAGAGATGACGGCGGGAAGGGGAGAGAACCAAGAAACCAAGTCCATTGCATGGAGTTAATCCAGACTCAGAGCAACCCGCTAAGACAGAGCAGAACTGCCCCCACAGGGTCTCCAAGGCTGTAAGTCTTTACGGGAGCAGACTGCTGCATCCTTCTCCCTCAGAGGGAAGAGAGAGGAAGGTAATTGAACAATTGCAAGTATCTTCACCTTCGCCCTGTCTCCTAGGTGCTTTCTCCTCATTCTCCCCTCTCGATCCAGTACTCATTCACACCTATCATTCTCACGCCAGTGTCAATACGGATGGAGGGAAAGTATAATTTCAGGCTGCTAGAGGTCTATTTCACCAGGAGCTCTGGTGGCATAGTGCCTAAGGCACTTGATTGCTAACCAGAAGGCTGGTCGTTCAAACCTACCAGCCACTCCTCGGAAGGAAGGTTGGGCAATCTACTTCCGTAGTGATACCGCTTCGGAAACCCAAGGAGGGGTCGCTGACTCAGCTGCAGTGAGTTTGGTTTTTGGTAGAGGTCTATTTCTAGTAACTGGTAAAATTAGAGGGCATATTCTACAGTCAGCCTTCCTGACTGAGACCTGCCCTGACTTCTCACAAATCTCCACCGAAACCTGTCACACCATTGTTAACTTTCTTTTGAGTTTTGTTGTGAATTTTATCTCATTAATGGCAGTAAATTTTGAACACATATCAGCGTTTACCGTACATGAGCAGAGCTGCCTGCATACCACATGGAAAAGAAAAGGAGGGTACACAGAAAATGGGGCATCACTGCCCATAATGTGTTCTGTACTTACCGAGAGAGGCAGTATTTCATTTCAGGGTCACCCACGTTAGCCTCGAGCTTTTTGAGCTCTTCAGATCTTATATGTCTTACAGATTACTTGAGAATAAGGAAATTTTCAAAGCATTTCCCACCTCATGGGAGGGGCAAGTACTATCAGCCAAGATGACAAGTCAGGCTGCAGACACCAAGCATTTAAGCACACCACGAGGAGCCTGGGGCAGCCACTTGATGGACTTTGTACCACTCAGCCGAGAGGCAGCTCTCTTACAGCCGAGCCTCTGTACCACGTCACACATGGGAAATGTCCACTATCACAGCTACCAAGTCCTGAAGCCCCGTGTGGTACTGAGTAGACTCGGAGTTGTTGCATTAGCTCTCAAAACCCAAAGAAAATCCCTGCTGACCACCTAAGGGGTTAAGTTTCCAAGCATATGTTTTTCTCTTAAGAGTAACATTTTTTATAACCCTCAAGTTTTAAGTTTCAGCCCTGAACTTCAAAATAAAGTGAATACTCAGATTTCTGGTTATAATTTAGCAGGAGGAAAGCAAAATCCCACCCACCTAGAATAGTGAGTAAACCCGTGTAACTCAGCAACAGAGTCAGGGCAACCTTGACAAATGCCTGGAAGACTGATTCCTGCAATGGTGGGTCCTGCACAGACTGGCAAGAGCCCAGAAGAGCAGGGTAATGAACTTGGCTGCTCTGGGGCAATCAAGGGCAGAGAGACGGTGCCCTGAGGTCTGGACCACGGCCTTTTCAGTGACAGCTAGGGCTCTTTCCCTGGGGGCTCATATTGCCTTTCCTTCTCCTTCTACCTTATGTAAGGGAAAGTTACCAGATTACTTATTCCTTTTCTTTAGGTAAGCTCACAAGATGTTATAGAGGC
>NW_006921624.1:17480836-17481427 GCF_000298275.1 Orycteropus afer afer
TATATTCTCCTTCTCATTCTCATTCTCATTCTCTCTCTCTCTCTCTCTCTCTCTACCCCCCCCCTTCTCCCTCCCTCTCTCTCTCTCTCTCCTGGATATATCCCCTGGAGAAGGATGTCATGCTTGGTGAGGTGGAGGGTCAACGAAAGAGGAGAAGGCTCTCAACGAGATGGATTGACATGGTGGGAGCGGCAATGGGCTCAAGTATAGAAAGAACCATGGAGCTGGCTCAGGACCGGGCCGTGTTTCATTCTGCTATGCATAGGGTTGCTATGAGTCAGAGACAACTCAACGGCACCTAACAACAACAACATATGTAAACCAAAACCAAACTCACTGCTATCGAGTCAATTCCGACTTACAGTGACCCAACTTTCTGGTTAAAAGTCAATTGCCTTAGGAAGTGCACTACCAGAACTCGGCGTTCAAACTCATAACCAGCCCCACCAGGCGCTCTGCAGAAGGACAATGGGGCAATTGACTTCTATAAAGATTTATCACCTCAGAAGCCCAATGAGGGTCGCTAGGAGTCGGAATCAACTTGATGGCAGTGGATTAGTTTTTTTTTATATATATATATGTATATATATA
>NW_006921624.1:17483357-17483923 GCF_000298275.1 Orycteropus afer afer
ATACTATATATACATAACACACACACACACACACACATATATATTACAAAAACCAGACTCATTGCCATCAAGTCAATTCCAACTCACAGCAACCCCTTTAAGGTTTCCAAGGCTGTAAATCTTTATGGAAGCAGACTGCCTCATCTTCCTTCCACAGAGCAGCTGGTGGGTTAAAACCACTGACCTTTTGGTTAGCAGCCAAATGCCTTAATCACTATACCACCAGAGCTCCTTATATTACATAAATATAAAAATGAACAGACATACATAGATATTTTAAAATAATGTCCTTTGAACATTTTGATTCAACATGAAACCAATAAGAAATACTGAGATAATAATTAACCAAGGCATGTGTGGCTCTATCGTGCCCTGCCCCCCCAACCCCGGCTTCTGCCCCTGCTGGCATGTCCTGTCAGACCCACAGCCCTGGAGAGAGCATCCTTGCCTCTATGGAGTACCCCACACTGTGCAGCCTGGCACTGGTGGTCTGTTGGGGTTCTCTCTGGCCTCACTCCGGGCAGCGCAGCCTTAGTGCTTTGTGTTTATGGCAGAGAAGAGTGTGG
>NW_006921625.1:0-528 GCF_000298275.1 Orycteropus afer afer
CAGTGGAATCAGCTCCTTGGTGGTTTTTGGGGATTCAAGATCTGGGCACAACACACTCTTTTAAAGAGGTTTTTGCAACTGATTTGCCCAATGTAATACCTTGTTTGAATGACTGAGTGCTCCTTCCTTGGCATTAATTTTGAATCCAAGTAGAATGAAGCCCTTGACAACTTCAGTCTTTTCTCTGTCTCTCATGATGTTGCTTATTGGTCTGATGAGTATTTTTGCTTCCAAATGTTGAAGTATAAGGATCTCTGGTGATGTAGTGGGTAAGGCATTGAGCTTATGCTAATAGTGGTGGAATATTTTGGAAAAGGATAGCAATAATGGTGGCACAACATGAAAAATGTCATCAGTGTCCCAGAGCTGTAAATGTGGAAGTCATTATGTTGGTGAACGTCTTGTGTATGTTTTCACCACAATAAAAGTAAAAAAAAAAAAAAAACTTGAATTTTCAGAAGATCCCAGTAATCTAGTTTATCTTCTGCTGGTTGTACATTTTGGGTTATGCTTGATAGTCTATTTATA
>NW_006921625.1:628-1946 GCF_000298275.1 Orycteropus afer afer
CACTCTTTTAAAGAGGTTTTTGCAACTGATTTGCCCAATGTAGTACCTTGTTTGAATGACTGAGTGCTGCTTCCTTGGGCATTAATTTTGAATCCAAGTAGAATGAAGCCCTTGACAACTTCAGTCTTTTCTCTGTCTTTCATGATGTTGCTTATTGGTCTGATGAGTATTTTTGCTTCCAAATGTTGAAGTATAAGGATCTCTGGTGATGTAGTGGGTGAGGCATTGAGCTTATGCTAATAGTAGTGGAATATTTTGGAAAAGGATAGCAATAATGGTGGCACAACATGAAAAATGTCGTCAGTGTCCCAGAGCTGTAAATGTGGAAGTCATTATGTTGGTGAACGTCTTGTGTATGTTTTCACCACAATAAAAGTTAAAAAAAAAAAACTTGAATTTTCAGAAGATCCCAGTAATCTAGTTTATCTTCTGCTGGTTGTACATTTTGGGTTATGCTTGATAGTCTATTTATACCATAAATTAGTGCCCCTAAGTTTGGCGGTTCAAACCCACCAGCCACTCCTCGGAAGGAAGATGGAGCAATCTACTTTCGTAGTGATACTGCCTCGGAACCCAAGGAGGGGTCGCTATGAGTCGGGTCCGACTCGACGGCACATAACAACAACAACAACAACAACAAAGTTTGCCCCATTTTGCCTTTGATTAACTTTATATTTTTAGGTTTTACATTTAGGCTTTGATCCATCTTGAGTTTCTTTTTGTGTATGGTGTGAGCTATGAATCTTGTTTCACTTTTCTGCAAGTGGATATCCAGTTTTGCCAGCGCCATTTTTTGAAGAGACTCTCTATCCTTCATTGAATGGGTTTCAGCCCTTTGTCAAAGATCGGCTGTCCATACGTGGGTGGATCTATTTCTGGAGCCTCAATTCTGTTCCACTGGTCTACGTGTCTATCATTGTACTAATATCAGACTGCTTTGACTACTGTTTTGAGATCTGGGATTGTGAGATCTCCTACTTTGTGTTTTTCTTCAGTATTGGTTTGATTATCCGTGTTCTCTTTCTTTTCCATAAAAAATTACTGATTGATTTTTCCAGATTCTTGAAGTATGTTGATGGAATGTAGATTGGGATGGCGTTGACTCTATACATTGCTTTGGATAGTATTGACATTTCTACAATGTGCAGTCTTCCGATCCATGAACAAAGGATATTCTTCCATTTATGTAGGTCTCTTATAGTTTCTTGTAGTGGTGTTTGTAGTGTTATCTGTGTAGGTTTTTTTGTATCTCTGGTAAGAATTATTCCTAAGTATTTTATCTTCTTGGTTTCTATTGTAAATGGTATTGTTTTCCTTA
>NW_006921625.1:2317-3270 GCF_000298275.1 Orycteropus afer afer
TGCCTTAGCCACTATGCTACCAGAGCTCCCACAATGTTGAAGAGAAGAGGTAATAGAAGGCATCCTTGCCTGGTTCCTGGGGATGCTTTGAGTCTAACTCAATTGAGAACAATGTTGGCTGTTGATTTTGCATATATGCCCTTTATTATGTTGAGGAATTTCCCTTCTATTTCTATTTTGCTGAGAGTTTTAGTCGGGAATGGGTGCTGGATTTTATTGAATACTTTTTCTGCATTGATTGATATGATCATGTGGTTCTTTTCCTTTGTCTTGTTTATATAGTGGATTACATTGATTGTTTTTCTAATGTTGAACCATCCTTGCATACCTGGTATGAATCCCACTTGGTCATGGTGTATTATTTTTTTGATATAGTGTTGGATTCTATTGGTGAGGATTATGTTAAAGATTTTTGCATCTATATTCATGAGGGATATTGGCCTTTAGTTTTACTTTTTAGTGATGTCTTTCTCTGGGTTTGGTATCAGGCTTATTTTTGCTTCATAGAATGAAGTCTTCTTTACTTTAAGAAGCAAGGTTGTCTCATTTGCATATCACAGGTTTTGAAGAGTATTCCTCAAACCTTGATGACTTCTTCTTCTTTATATAGTCCAGTTTCTCAGATTATTTGCTCAGCAATCACATTGAGTTGTTGTTGTTAGGTGCTGTCAAGTCATTTCTGACTCATAGTGATCCTACACACAACAGAACAAAACATCATCTGATCCCGCACCAGCTCCATGATCCTTGTTATATTTGAGCCCATTGTCACAGCCACCATGTCAATCCATCTCATTGAAGACCTTCCCCTCTTTTGTCGACCTTCCCCCTTACCAAGCATGACACCCATCTCTAGGGAATGGTCCCTTCTGACAACACGACCAAAGTAGGTGAGACAAAGTCTGGCCATTCTCCCTTCCAAGGAGCATTTTGACTGCACTTCCTCCAGGACA
>NW_006921625.1:4135-4985 GCF_000298275.1 Orycteropus afer afer
TCAACCAAGAGCCATCTGACATCAGCAATGATATACCTCATTCCACATCCTCTTCTGAATCCAGTTTGAATTTTAATTTGTCCTCTGTCAATGTACTGATGCAGCCACTTTTGAATTATCTTCAGCAAAAAATTTCTTTGTGGGTAATATTAATGATATTCTTTGATAGTTTCCACATTCTATTGGATCTCCTTTCTTTGGTATGGGATAAAATATGGATCTCTTCCAGGGCTACCCAGGTAGCCGTCTTCAAGTTTCTTGGCAAAGGTGAATGAGGGCTTATAGAGCCACACCCATTAGCTGAAACATCTCAATCAATTGCTGGAGGCTTGTTTTTCACCAATGCCTTCAGTGTAGCTTGGACTTCTTCCTTCAGCACCATCAGTCCTTGATCATATGCTACCTCCCAAAATGATTAAACATCAACCAATTATTTTTGGTGCAGTGACTCTGTGTATTCCTTTCATCTTCTTTTGATGCTTCCTGAATCATTCAATATTTTCCCATGTTATTGTTGTTGTTATGTGCCATTGAGTATGTTACAACTCATAGCAACCCCTCCTTGGGTTGCTGAGGCAGTATCTCTATGGAAGTAGATTGCTCAACCTTCCTTCCGAGGAGTGGCTGGTAGGTTTGAACCGCCAGCCTTCTGGTTAGCAGTCAAGTGCCTTAGGCACTATGCCACCAGAGCTCCTTCCCATAAAGTCCTTCAATGCTGCAACTTGAGCCTTGAATTTTTTTTCAGTTCTTTCAGCTTGAAAAATGCTAAATATTTTCTTCCCTTTTATTTTTCTAACTCTGAGTCTTTAAACATTTCATTATAAGACTTCACTTTGTCTTCTTGAGCCAA
>NW_006921625.1:5840-10888 GCF_000298275.1 Orycteropus afer afer
TGGACAATCTACTTCCATAGAGATACGGTCTCGGAAACCCAAGGAGGGGTCACTATGAGTCGAATGGTTTCAACAGCAGTGAGGTTTTTGTTTGTTTTTTGTTTTGGGGTTTATAGTCATACAATGAAATGTTAATCAAAATAAAAGGGGACAACATGAGTGATTCTTAAAAAATATTATGCAAAATTGATGCACCTACCTACTGTAGGGAAATGCACCCCTTGGCGCCATGAGATACCAAAGGGGTAACATTTGCATAGAGGGAAAGCTGGACAGACAGGAATGCACAGATAAGAAGTGGGTAGGGAGGTAGTCACAGGGAGAAGAGGTTTTTTATGGTTGGGGATGGTAATTGGGGCATGAAATCAGATGTGCATGAATTGTTGAATATAAAACAAGTTTTCTATCTTAACCAAGCACAATTTTTTTAAATGATGTAACTATTGGGGGAACTGGGTGAAGGGTACATGGGATCTCTCTATAATCACATTGCAACTTCCTGTAATTTATAATTATTTCCAAATAAAAAATTAAAGGAAAAAAGTACTATGCAAAATGAAAGAAGAGGAGATCGAGACAAAAGAATAATGTATATATGATATCATTTATATGAAGTTTTAGAGCATGGGAAACTTAACTATAGCAGAAAAAAATCAGTGATGCCCTTAGGGGGAGGGGTGGGATTGACTGAGAAAGGACAGGAGAAAACCTAATGGGATGATTGTCATGTTCCATATCTTGATAGAGGTTGGGGTTACAAGTGTATACATTTTTCAAACCCCAGCAAATGTGCACCCTTATTTATGCATTTCCTTGTTTCAAATTGTACCTCAAAAGGAAAAAGAAAAGCTGCCATCAGATACTGAACTCAAATCAATGATATGCTGAAGTATTTATGAAGTGCACTGATCTTTGCAATTTGCTTTGACATACATAAAAAAATAAGATGGATAGATGGCTGAATAAATAAGTAATAAAACAACTGTGGTATCAAATTAAATTAATGGAAGAATGTGGAAAGGAGGTTCATGAATGTTCAGTTCATAAATTCATTCAATTTTCTATATATTAAAAACTCTGCAAAATAAAATATGAAAATTATACCTCTAGACACAGAGTAGGGAATCAATTTTGGGCAATCAAGACTAGTGTAAGGAGTCCAGGTAGAGTGTATAACATCACCCAATATGAACACTATGGTGTCTTGAGTATGTATCAGAGATGGGAGAAACATTGGATGCGAAGATGTTCAAGTTTAATAATAGGATTTAGAGATGGTTTGCATACAGAGGCTAGGAAAGAGTATCAAGAACTTTTCAATAACTGTGATTCTTGCAGGTGGATGGTGTTGAGGAGAATTGAAAGTCACTCATTGAAATCTGCTGGAAGATCCTTAGAAGATTTCCGAATAGCTATGGTAGCTCAATGGGTCTGGGGCTCAGAGATGAGGTTGGGAGTGTATCTGTAAATTTGGGTATCATTGGCAAATAACAATAAATGCCGCCAGAGCACAGATGAAGTTACCAACAGTAGAGAAGAGGGTTGGGCTGGGGCAATGAAGAACACCTACATTCAGAAGCTACAAGCAGAGAATAAGACAAATGATAAAGTAAGAATGTAAAGGGGATGGAGGAGGAACTAAGCCCATTTAAAAAAAGGGGAAAAAAAAAAAGGTGTAGAAGAAGCTACAAAACTAAAGACAAAAGCGAATTCTCTCCTGCTCTGACACAGCTTCCTGGTAAAGAATGATGACACGCTATGTGGATGGAAAGAACACACAAATACTCCTCTTTTCTTCATGTTGTCTGAGCAGAGGCCAGGTTACATATATCTCATCCTTTCTGCCAAGCCAGGTCCGGAGGCTCTTGGATATGGTGAGCAGCCACCATTCTTGGTTCCTTATTCCTCACCAAGGGAATTGGGTCAGAGAACCAGGGCATGGGGGAGGGTCTCCACAGCAGAGTATTGACGGACTCCCATGTGGGAACACACCAAGCAATGTGTTCAGTGGGACTGATGCCCAAACCGGGACCCCCAACCTGAAAGAAGTGACTTCAGGGCCCCCCCATAAAGCCTTGCTGCTGGGTGCTAATCCCTCCCACTTCACTGCAGCCAGTCCTGGCCACACTATCAGGGTCAGGATTTGCTAAGGTTCCAGCTAGGACTTTGGGCAGTCCCCATGGAGGAAGCTTCTTATTTGTAAATCTATTCCATTAATTACCTTCTTGCTCTTTAACTCTTCAATCTGATTCTCAAAGTCATATTTTGGAATCGACACCAGGAATATTCACCTGGCCACTGTGTTTCCTTACCGGGAGCAAGCAGTCACCTTCCAGAGGGCAGCTTTCACATCCTTGTTCCGAAGTGTGTAGATGAGTGGGTTCAGGGCCGGGCTGACCGCTGTGTACAGCACAGCACCCACCTTACTCTTCTCCATGGAGGTGCCCGAGCCCGGGAAGATGTAGGTGTAGATGATGCTGGAGTAGTACAAGATGACCACGAGGAGGTGGGAGGAGCAAGTAGAGAAGGCACGACGCTTGCCTGCTGCCGAGCGGATGCGCAGAACGCTGGCCACAATGCAGCCGTAGGAGGTCAGCGTGAGCAGGAAGTTGAGCACGCCAAAATAGATGTCAGCAATGACCATCATGACACTGTTGAGGGCCGTGGGGCTGCAGGAAAGTGGCAGCAGTGAAGGGATTTCACACAGGAAGTTCCCAATTTGGTTGGGGCCACAGAAGTTCAACCGCAACATTAGTCCAGTATTTATGGATGTGTTGGATGCACTAATTGTCCACACAGCTATGGCCAGCAGTGTACACAATGACCAGTTCATGATGGCACTATAGTGCAGTGGCCGGCAGATGGCCACGTAGCGGTCAATGGCCATGGCCGTGAGCAGCAGCATTTCAGCCCCCAGGGACCAGGTGAGGAAGAAGAGCTGAGCCAGGCAGCCCCTATAAGAGATGGTGTCCACTCCAACCATCAAGACCTCCAGCAACTTGGGGAGAATGGTGGATGTGCAGACAATGTCCAAAAAGGCCAGGTTGGTGAGGAAGAAGTACATGGGAGTGTGCAGGCCTGGGCTCAGGCTGATAGCTGTGATGATGAGGCCATTTCCCACAAGGGCCATCAGGTAGAGGAGGAGGAAAAGGGCTGAGAGAAGGCCCCAGAGCTGAGGGTCTTCTGAGAAGCCCTGCAGGATGAACTCCACTACAGTCGTCCGGTTGCCTGCTGCCATGTTTGTGAGCCTCTTGGGTCCTTGAACAGAAAGTGGCACAAGAAGGTGGGTAACAGGGTCCTCAGCGATGGCCCCACTCAAACCCCTCCATGGCATGTTGGCAACTTCACCCAGAGTGCACAGTTTAGGTATTAACATGTCCCTGCATCCTGGGAGCCAAAAACAAACCAAACCCACTGCAATTCAAGTCCATTCCAGTACATAGTTACCTTTTAGGACAAAGTGGAATTGCTGCGTAGGGTTTCCAAGGCTGGAAATCTTTATGGAAACAGACTGCCGCAATTTTCTCTCCATGGAGTAGCTGGTAGGTACCAAATGCTGACCTTTTGGTTAGCAGCCAAATGCTTTAATCACTACACCGCCACAGCTCCTATCCTGGTGGCAGTCGAGGAATCATTTTCACACTGACATTTGCAGATGGCCCCACCTGGCCCTGAAGATATCCCTCCCCTAGCTTTCCTTCAGTTTTGGCCAGGCCAGCAGCACACAGGTTACACAATGAACACAGAATGAGCCTTCGTACATTTTCATTCAATTCATTCATTTCCTTATCCAGAAGCTCACAGGTCTCGTCCTGCCTCTTAATGCCCAGTAGTCAACATTGGCTGCCCCAGGCACCAAGCCAGGCTCTGGACTCTGTGTCCCAGGAAGGAGAGACAGAATATCAAGGCCTCTGCTCTCCTGGGCAAACACGGCCTCAGAGCAGGTGGCGCAGTGGAATCGGCTGCTGAGTCACCTGGGCAGGCGCTTTAGTCACAAGCACGACTGTCTGGCCACACTCACCTACTGCAGGCTCCCCAAGAAGAGGAGAGTGAGATGCACTCTCAGCCACAGCTTGTATCGGAGCAACTGAGCCACTTCCAAAGTCATCCCTTTTCTCTTCGGCTGTGGGAAGTCAGATCCTCCAGTAAGCACCAGGCTGTGCAGGGCCGGGGTTAGCGGGGATGGGCACACGCAAAGCCACATCTCAGCTCCATGACTTCCCCACTGACGCAGGAACTCCAGACCCTCTGACCTAGATCTCTGTTCGGGGTTCCAATCGGGGAGCAGCTGTATCTACCGACACCCGCTTTCCCTTCCCTGGGGCCATTGCTAACCTCAGTGGTGACAGGAGAATCCAAGGTCTTGTCCTGGATGCACAGTGAGCTGAGGGCTGCTGCAAGGCACAGCGCCCACACGCTCTCAATGACACCTCGTCCACAGGGTAATGTGGACAGGAGACCACATACACAGCAACATGGGGCTATCCTTAGTGACCTATTGGCTGAAGCGCAATAATGGGAAAGTTCTGGATTTTCAGACCTTGCTGACTGCTAGCTCCTTAGTCCCCTCGCCCTGCCCCGTGCCCGTGGAAGAACAAGCACAGCACAGCCCTCAGCCAGAGGCAACACTCCGTCCACAGAACAAGAGAGCCCAGCCTTTGGGGTAGGGCTCACCACAGGGGATCTGCCAGTCACCCCCCAAGGACAAATGCAACCACCCTCCGGCATCCACCAAGGTTCTCTAGGAGCAGCAGCAATGCCACATGCCCTCCTCTGGCCTCGGGCCCTGAAGACTGAGGTCCTCCTGCCTGAGGAGCCACCTAGAGGCACCTCTCAGCCACAGCTTCGCTGCCCGCCCTCACCCTGGGCTCCTGCACCAGATTCATAGAAATTTTGCTGGGCAGTCCACACTGAGTCAGTGACATCACACTCCCTTTAGAGGCTGGGACCTACTTGGGAGATCAGCACACTGTGTGGTGCCCCTCTTACCAGTGTATGAATGGTGCAGTCAGGATGCCATACGGATGGGTAGCAGGTCCTGCACTTAA
>NW_006921625.1:29084-30351 GCF_000298275.1 Orycteropus afer afer
GTTGCAGCAGTATATTGACAGAGAACTTCCAGAAATGTAAGTTGGATTCAGAAGGGGATGTGAAACAAGGGATATCATAGCTGATGTCAGATGGATCTTGGCTCAAAGCAAAGAATACCAGGAAGATGTTTACTTGTGTTTTATTGACTATGCAAAAAGTATTTGATTGTGCAGATCATAACAAATTGTGTATAACATTGAGAAGAATGGGGATTCCAGAACACTTAATTGTACTCATGAGGAACCTGTACATAGACCAGGAGGCCTTGTTATGGACAGAACAAAGAGATATTGCATGGTTTAAAATCAGGAAGGGTTGTATCCTTTCCTGATACTTATTCAATCTGTATGCTGAGAAAACAATCCAAAAAGCTGGACTATATGAGGAAGAACATCAGGATTGGAGGAAGACTCATTAACAACCTGTGACACACAGATGACACAACTTTGCTTGCTGAAAGTGAGGATGACTTGAAGCACTTACTGATGAAAATTGAAGAATACAGTCTGTGGTATAGACATCTCAATATAAAGAAAACAAAAATCCTCACAACTGGACCAATAAGCAGCATCACAATCAATGGAGAAAAGATTGAACTTGTCAAAGACTTCATATTACCTGGTCCTGCAATCAACACCAATGGAAGCAGCAGTCAGGACATCACAAGACATATCGAATTGGGCAAATCTGCTGCAAAAGAGCTCTTTCAAGTGCTGAAGGGCAAAGATGTCTCCAAAACAGTGGCTGCAGCAATGGGCTTAGGGATAGCAGGACCAGGCAGTGCTTCGTTCTGCTGTGTATGAGGTCACTATGAGTTGGAGACAACTCAATAGCACCTAGCAAGTGACAGTATTGCTTTCTTCTGTTTGAATAACTGCCTCTTACTCTGTGTAGAAGTTCCTCAGGAGGACATTAAGTCTTCTGGAATTCACATACTTTATAATGTTATCCATAATTTACTATGACCCACTGTCTTTGCACAGCCAGTAAAACAGAGGTAAACACTGGTGTTCTCTGCTTTCAGCCAAGATCCAGCTGACATCAGCAATGATATACCTCATTCCACATCCTCTTTTGAATCCAGCTTGAGTTTCAGTCACTGTTGATGCACTGCTGCTACCATTTTTGAAGTATCTTCAGCAACTTTTTTATGTGGGTGATATTAATGATATTACTTGACAGTTTCCGCATTCTGTTGGATCACCCCTCTTTGAAATGGGAACAAATGTGGATTTCTTCCAGTGTTAGCTAGGTAGCAGTCTTCCA
>NW_006921625.1:30726-48854 GCF_000298275.1 Orycteropus afer afer
TTTCATCATGAGACTTTACTTTGTCTTCTTACCCCAATGTTTAAATCTTCTGCTCAGCTATTTTATTCCATTGTTACCAACCATTTTAGCTACTCTACATTCAAGAACATGATTCAGTTTCTCTTCTGACGTCGATGTTGGTCTTTCTTTCTTTCTTTCTTTCTTTCTTGTCTCTTTAATAACCTTTTGCTTTCTTCATGTATGATGTCTTTGATATCATCCCACAGCAAATCTGGTCATTAGTATTAAATGCATCAAATCTATTCTTTAGATAGCTTGTGCTTGTAACCTCAGGTGGGATATTTTCATGGTCATACTTTGGCTCTTGTGGGCTTTTTTTTTTTTTTTTTTTAATATCTTCAGTTTGAACCCACATGAGCAATTGATTCCATAGTCTCTTTCCACAGATGAAGTTGATTTGATTCCTGTGTATTTCATCTGACAAGGTACACTTGTATATAGTCACCATTTATGTTTTTGAAAAATGATATTTGCAATGAATAAATCATTGGTGCTTCAAGATTGTGTCATTGGCTCTCCCACATCATTTCTACCACCAAGGCCATATTTTCCATCTACTGACCCTTCTTCTTGGTTTGCAACTTCCACATTCCAATCTCTAGTAATTATCAATGCATCCACACCTGCTAGTGTATGAAATAGCTGTCGCATAGCTTCAAGCACCACAGGAACAAGCAAACCACCACAGTGCTACAAACTGACGGGTGAGTGGTGAACACAAATGTTTAAAGCAGCTTTATTTACAAAAGTCAAAAGCTAGAAATAATACAAATGTCTCCACCAATAGAGAAACAGATAAACAACACTATAATCATAGGGTTGCTATGAGTCAGAATGAACTCAATGGTAGTGGATTTGGTGTTTTGGTTTAATATAAGCATACAATGGAATATCAATCAAAAATAAAAAATGGACTAAATTCTGATACATGCAACACCATGCATGAATCTCAAAAATATTATGCAATGTGAAAGAAGAGAAACTAGACACAAAAGAATACACACATCTATGACAAAATTTTCATGAAGTTCTAGAGTATGTAAAACTGATCTGTGGAAAAAATCAGAACAATGGGCTCAGGTATAGCAAGGAGGGATGAGGTTGACTGAAAAACGACAGGTGAAATCTTATGGGATGAGGGTCCTGTTCTGTATCTTCATAGAGGTTTAGACTACAGCTGTTTGAATTTGACAAAACCCAGCAAATGCACACGTTTATTTATGCATTTTCTTGTTGGAAAAATATAACTGTTAACAAATGTGGAACTCTGGTTAATGATACATATTCCAAAGTATTTATGAAGTGTACTGATCTTTGCAACTTGCTTGGAAATGTGTAAGTAATAAGATGATAGGTGGTTGGACACATGAGTAATAAAACAAAATTAATACCAAATTAATGGAAGAATGTACACAATGGATATATGGGAGTTTACCATACATTTTTTCAACTTTGTGTATGATTAAAGTTTTGCATAATAAAATGTGAAAATTATAACTCTGGACACAGGGTAGAGAACTAATCTTGGGCAGTCAAGAATAGAGGTAAGAAGAGCAGGTAGGTGTCACACCACCCAATAGGAACACTATGGAATCTTAGGTAGGTGTTAGAGATAGGAGAAGCATTGGACGTAAATGTCTTCAAGTTTAATAATAACAATTTCAGGTGGTTTCTATATAAAGCTAGGAAAGAGTATCAAGAATGTTTCAATAATTGTGACTGGATGAGGTTGAAGAGAAGTGAAGGTCATGCACTTAGATTGGCTGAATGAGGTCTCTGGAAGATTTCCAAGCAGCTATGCTAGTTATATCTATGGACCTGGGGATCAGAGGTGAACTGTGTATTACAGCTATAAATGTGGACTGACAAATATTAATGATAAATGCAGCGGGAGCACAAATGAAGCTACCAAGAGTAGAACACAGAGTTGGCCCGAGGCAATGAAGAACACCGACATTCAGAAGCTACCAGCAGAGAATAAGAGAAATGATTAAGAGTGGAAAAAAGACTGAGAAATAACTGAACCCACAAAAATTCTGTTGAAGAAATTTTGTAAAACTAAAGATGAGAGAATTTTTTTCCTGCTCTGCAACAGCTTCCTCGTGAAGAATGATGACACGTTTCATGAACAGGAAGAAAACAGAAATACACCTCTTTCTCCAGGTTGTCTGAGCAGAAGCCAATTTAAACACGTCTCATTCTCTCTGCCCTGCCAGAGCCAGGAGACTCGTGTATGTGGTGAGCAGCCACTACCCCTGGATTTTCCCACTACACAAAAAGGGAGTTGGGTCTGAGAAGGGTCTGAACAGCAGGATATTGACAGACTCCCATGTTGGAACACACCAAGGGATGTGCTCAGAGGGCCACATTCCCAAACCTGAAAGAAGTGACAGCAGTGCCACGCACTTCAAACATTGCTGCTAAGTGCCAGTCCCTCCTGCTCCACTCCAGGCAGCCGTTGCCCATCCCTCAGGGTCAGGATTTGTTAAGGTTCCAGGTAGAAAGCTGGGCAGCCCCATGGAGGAAGCTCCTTGCTTATAACTTTGTCCCATTTATTTTCTTCTTAGTCTTTACTTCTTGCATCTGACTCTCAAAGTTTTATTTTGGAGCTAACACAGGGAGCATTCACCTAGCCACTCTCTTTCCTTACCGGGAGAAGGGGGTCACCTTCCGGAGGGCTGCTTTCACGTCTTTATTCCGCAGTGTGTAGATGAGAGGGTTCAGGGCAGGGCTGACCACTGTATACAAAACAGCGACCACCTTGCCCTTTTCCGTAGAGGCACCCGAACCTGGGAGGATGTATGTGTAGATGACGGTGGAGTAGTACAAGGTGACCACCAGGAGGTGGGAGGAGCAGGTGGAGAAGGCGCGGCGCTTGCCTGCGGCCGAGCGGATGCGCAGGACACTGGCCACGATGCAGCCGTAGGAGGCCAGGGTGAGCACGAAGTTGACCACACCAAAGTAGACATCAGCCACGACCATCATGATGCTGTTGAGGGCAGTGGGGCTGCAGGACAGCAGGAACAATGAGGGCATCTCACACAGGAAGTGCCCGATGTGGTTGGGGCCACAGAAGTTCAGCCGTGCCATGAGGCCCGTGTGCATGGATGTGTTGAATACACTGACTGTCCACACGGCCGTGGCCAGCAGAGTACAGAGAGGCCAGCTCATGAGGGCACTGTAGCGCAGTGGCTGGCAGATGGCCACATAGCGGTCAACGGCCATGGCTGTGAGCAGAAGCAGTTCAGCCCCCAGGGACCAGGTGAGGAAGAAGAGTTGGGTCAAGCAGCCCCCATATGAGATGGTAGCCACCTTGACCACCAGACTTTCCAGCAACTTGGGGAGAACAGTGGACGTGCAGACAATGTCCAAAGTGGCCAGGTTGGCGAGGAAGAAGTACATGGGAGTGTGCAGGCCTGGGCTCAAGCTGATGGCTGTGAAGATGAGGCCATTTCCTGCAAGGGCCATCAGGTAGAGGAGGAGGAACAAGGCTGAGAGCAAGACCTGGACCTGGGGGTCTTCAGAGAAGCCCTGCAGGATGAACTCCACCACAGCTGTGTGGTTGCCTGCTGCCATGTGTGTGAGTCTCTCAGATCCCTGCACAGAGAGGGGCACAAGATCATGGATGATAAGATCTTTGTCCTCAGCCTTGGCCCTGCTCAAACCCCACCAGGGCTTGTTGGCAACTTTGCCCAAAGCACACAACTAAGCTACTAACCTGTTCCTGTGTCATGGGGCCAAACCCAAACCAAACTGCCATCAAGTGACTTCCTACTCATAGTGACCTTTTAGGACAGAGTAGAACTGCCCCATAGGGTTTCCAAGGCTGTAAATCCTTATGGAAATAGACTGCCCCACCTTTCTCCTCTTGGAGTAGTTGGTGGGTTCAAACCGCTGATCTTTGGTTAGCAGCCAAATGCTACACTACACAGCAGACCTCTCTATCCTGGGGCAGTGAAGGAATCATTTTCACCCTAGACCCTCCTAGGGTCTTGAGGACACCCCTTCCCCACAGCTGCCCATTTGTGCCAGGCCAGCAGCACACAGCATATTGTGCAGAGAGTTCTATAATTTAGAACATTTCCTTCATCATCTTGAGACCCACTGGTCTTGTCCTGACTCAATGCCCAGGACTCACCACTGGCCAGGCCAGGCACCAAGCCAGGCTGCAGGAGTCTGTGTCCCAGGAGGAAGAGCCTGGAATTCAGCTGGGACATCAAGCACTCTTCTGAGCAGTTGCAGTCTCAGGCACAGATGGGCCACGGAGTGGGCTGCAGACTCACCTGTGCAGGTGTTTTGCCTCATGCATGACTTTCCTGCCAGCGTCACCACTGCAGGCTACTCATCAAAAATGGCCAACACGCCCTGGGGGGAAGAATGGGGGTGCCCCCAGCCCCAGCTTGTATCAGGGGAGCTGAGCCCACTGACAGGAATCCTGACTCCACTTCCAACCCCATCCCATTTCTCCTGGGCTGGTGGGAAGCCAGCTCCTTCAATGAGCACCAGGCTGTGCAGGGCTGAGGTCAGCAGGGATGGGTACATGCTGAGCCTCAGCACAGCTCTATGACCTTCATGCAGACACAGGGACCCAGGACCTCTTACCCAGGTCTCTGGGCAGTGCCCTACTCAGGGAGCAGCCAGGTACACTGGCACCTAGTGTCCCTTCCCTTGGACCATGGCAAATCCCAGGGTTAGGAGAGTCCAAGGTCTTGCCCTGGATATAGACGGAGTGGGCTGAGGACTGCCCCAGGGCACAGTGCCCACATGTGTGTGGGTTTTATATGAAGCCTTGCCTCCTCCACAAGGTAATGAGGACAGTAGACTGCACATACTCAAGGACATGGAGTTAGCCTTAGGGACCTATTGCGTGGAGTTTAAGGACAGGAAATTTCTGGATTTTCTAACCACACAGACTACTGGCTCATGAATGCCCTTGCCCTTCCCCGTGCCGGTGGAAGAACAAGGAGAGCACAGCCCTCAGTGAGCTGCTGCACTCGGTCTGCAGAACAAGAGCCCAAGCTGCAGGCCAGAGCTTACCACTGGGCTCTGCCTCTGAATGTCCCTGCCAGGCATCCCCAGGGGACACAGGCAACCACCCTACAGAATCCACTGAGACCCTCCACATACAGCGGCAATGACTCCCCCCTTCCTCTAGCCTCAGGCCCCAAACACTGAGGACCTCTCACCTGCCTGTCCAACCGCAGGCCCTACTGCTCGGCGCCCCTCCTCCCTCCCCTCCCCATGCTGCATCATATTCCAGAACATGTGGCAGTGGGTCCCTGCTGAGTCAGCCGCCTTCCACCTCCTTTAACAGACCAAGACCTACTTCGGAGATCAGCGCCCTGAAAGCTTCCGCTCTTACCAATAGACGAACCGTGCAGTCAGGATGCCACACAGATGGCTGCCAGGTCTGGCACTTTACCGTTTCAATCTGAAACAGCAAAAGAAGGGCATTTTTTTTTTTTCCAAAGTAAAGTAGGTCGAGGCAAAAAGAAATCTGTCTTTCCAGAAGCATCAAAAGCAAAATTAGGGCAGCGGTAGGCAGACCGCTATCCACTACAGCAGTGTCCACTATCCATACAACAGAGCATCCCGATGGCTTTCTGTGTGAACGTGATGCCACGCTCATGGAAGCTCCATAACATCTTAGCGGGGGGGGAAGGTGAGATGGGACCTGTGTCCAAAGCCCCGTGTCTTACTACTCGGTGGCTCCTTTGTTTCCTGTTGACCTTTAACTGGCGGCCACCCCCTCAGGCAGAGCTTCATTCCAGGAGCTGTCAGAATTGGCCCTCGAGAGCAATTATCCTACCTGGTGGTAGATGGCCCCTTGGGGTAAAGTCCAGGGCTGACTCAGCTCAATGGTCCAGGGAGCCACAGGTGGCTGGGGACATGGCTCCCAGGCCCAGAATGTGGGGACGGGGGACCTGCATGGCCCATGGCCCATGCCTGGCAGATGGGTGGACAGATCCCTGAACGGAAAGTCCTTACCACAACGACTCAGATGAGAGCATTCGAACAATAAACCCCTGAGGGAAGGATAGATTTCTGTTTAAACTGATTTTGTTTCAGAGCAGCTTTAGATAGATAGACAGAGAAGCTCTGGTGGTACAGTGGTTAAAGCATTGGGCTGCTAACCAAAAGGTTGGTCGTTCAAACACACCAGCCAATCTGTGGGAGAAAGATGAGGGAGTATGCTTCCTTAAAGATTTACATCATTGGAAAACATAACAGGGCAGTTCTACTCTGCCCTACAGGGTTGTTATGAATTGGAATTCACTTGACTGCAGTGTATTTGGTTTGTTTTTTGTTTTGTTTTTAAATTGACAGAGCAGCTGTGCCCCATATATCTCCCATCATGTCCCCCTGTTGTTGATATCTTACAGAAAGGTGGGACATTTGTCACAACTAAGGAACCAAAATTGATACAAGAATTTTAACTGAACTTCACAGTTTATTCAGATGTCCCTGGCGTCCTTTTTCTGCCCAGCCAGGGCCCCACCCAGGACCCAGTTAGTTGCCTCGTCTCCTCAGGCTCCCCTTGGCTGTGACAGTTTCCCAGACTTTCCTTAATTGATGACCTTGACAGTTTTGAGAACTGCCCAGGTGTTTTGCACAATGAGACTCTTTAGGGATCTGTCTGAAGTCTTTCTCCTGATTAGGAGATTAGGGCAGTGGGTTTTGGGAGGAAGACCACAGAGTGCCCTGTTCAACACATCATATCAAAGGCACAATCAACATTGTGTCTATGTCTCTTGATTCTATCAATAAACACATATTTCAAAAGATGACCAATGACTAAATAGCCCAGGTGACAGTCAGCATTGCAATAGAATTCTAGCAACTTAAGAATTTGAGGAAATCAGCTTATTTTTAGATGAGACATAACCTACAGCTTTCACCTTTTCTGAAATGAGCACACCATTTTTTGAAGAGATGATGTTGACTCGTAAAATTCATCCATGGACAAGGGTCCCTTCCACACTGTTTCATGGTCCACAACAAGTAACGACGATTTACACAGACGAGCCTCCAGATCCCTTCTGACTGGTCGCTCATAGTTGTGCTGAGCACCTGCCACACACACAGAACTGTCTGAGGGCTGTGAGGGGGCTGCACACAGTCTCTTTCTTACGAAGTTCAGGTTCACAAGGAGTGGGTCACCCAGGGGACGGGTTCAGCACCATGTTGACTTAGCCCAACAGGGTTAAGTCTCTCTCTGTGCAGACCCTGTGCTCCTCCAACAGGAACATGAAGGGCACAGCAGACTTCCTTCCTGGAGGGAAATAGCTCCCAATGTCATTAAAGGGCAGGGACTTCACATTGGGAAGTTACCCCTTTCCCTCCTCTACAGAAAACCCCAGATGAGGTAGATTCAGTGCACAGGCACTGGTGCCATAGAGAGTGGGTTGGCATCTGGGAGAGGGAAAGACCTTGGGTGGGCTGTGGGGAGCCAGGAGAAGGGCTGGGGGGAAGGTCACACTCACTGGGGAGATAGTTCAGGAGGCAGTGGGGACCCATCTGAGACGTTACCCTTGTCCTCCCCCACAGCTTTTAGGTTCCTGGTTGGAGCCTCAGAGTGAGGGCCAAGAAGACAGGGAGAGCTGGAGGGACATGAGGACTGGCTCAAACTTTCCCTGTATTGCAGTAGTAGATGCAGGACTGTCCCCCGAGGCACTGTCTGAGATCCAGCAGGCGTGGCACACGCCCTGGGCACCACGTGAAGGGCAGCACTTGAGGAGTTCCTTCACCAGCTGGGAGAGACCGTTCAGCAAGTTAACACTAATATTACCATTTTTGAGAGCCTCCATGGGAAAAGGCAGATTCTGTGATCCTGCTCAGCTGAGTGTAGGAAGAGAGGAAACTGGGGTGGGGGAGGGGGGGATGACTTTGAGCATTGTAGACCAATTTTCATCAGTGAAAGCAATTAAGGTGCAGTTGTAATTTTCACATAGTGCCATAAGATGCAAAGGAAAAGATTAACAAGTTTGGTATTTTTGAGCTAAACAATTCAATAGTTTTTAGCATATTCAAAATTGCACAACAATCACCACAATCAATTTTACAACATTTTCATACCAAAACATCTGTACCCCTTAGCTATCACCTTCCATCACCCCCATCCCCTACCAACAGCTAAGCAAGCAGGAATATACATTTTGTCTCAAGTTTTGCCTTTTCTGGGCATTTTATGTAACTAGAATCAAACAACACAGCATCGTTTTGTCTGCTTTCTCTCACTCAACATAGTATGTTCAAGGTTCATCCATGTGATGGCATGTATTAGAACTTCATTCCATTTTACGGCCAAATAAATTTCCATCGCATTGATGAGCCACATTCTGTTTATCCATCCACTTTCTAAGTATTATAAATAATGCTACTAAGAACACTGTGTGCAAGTTTTTATGTGGCTACCAGTTTTCATTTCTCTTGGGTACAGACCTGTTGTTGTTGTTATGTGCTGTCGAGTCAGACCTGACTCATAGCAACCCCTCCTTGTGTTTCCAAGGCAGTATCACTACGGAAGTCAATTGCCCAACCTTCCTTCCGAGGAGTGGCTGGTGGATATGAACCACCAGCCTTCTGGTTAGCAGTCAAGTACCTTAGGCACTATGCCACCAGAGCTCCTACAGACCTAGTGATGGGACTACAGGGTCAACTGGTAACTCTATTGGATCAACATTAACATAGTGAGGAACTTCCAGACTGTTTCTACCTCACACTGACATCAGAATTTCAACGGAGGACTACTCATGGAAGAAATAGATGATGTTGAGAGGCATCCTGAGCCCTGTATAGGCGGAGCTGGGACACACATAGGCCCAGCTGAATGGTAAGAGCCATGCCGGCCTTCTGGTTGCAATGGATGTGGTACAAGGGGCAGACACAACATGGTGGTCAGGTGGTAATGGTTATCACTGTCCACAACAGCCCCTTGTGAGGAGATTGCCCTGAATGAGGCTTCAAGAGCAGCTATGAGCTGAGACTGACTACTTGGCATCCAACAACAACGGTAGGGGTGAAGTGGCATCTTATTGTGGTTTTGATTTGCATTCTCCTGATGACTAATAGTGTTGAGATATTTCCATGTGCTTATTAGCCATTTTTATATCTTCTTTAGAGAAGTTTCTGTTCAGTCTTTTCCCATTATTTAATTGGATTATTTTTCTGTTTGCTGTTTAAGAGTTCTTTCCACAATCTGTATTCTAGTCCCTTATGAGACCTTGATTTGCAAATAATTTCTCCCATTCTGTGAGTTGACATTTCACTTTCCTGATAGTATCCTTGGATGCACAAAAACTTTTAATTACGATGAAGTGAAGTTTATCTATTTTTCTTTAGTTGCTTGTGTTTTTGGTATCATCTCTAAGAATTCATTGCCAAACACAAGATAATGAAGGTTTACCTCTGTTTTGGTCCAAGAGTTTTATTGTTTTAGTTCTTAAATTTAGATCTTTGATCAATTTTAGCTATTTTTTGTTTGTGGTGTAGACATCCAACTTCATTCTTTTGGATGTGCAGAACCAGTTGTCCCATCAACATTTGCTGGAAATTATATTCTTTCTTCATTTAATGATCTTGATCACTCTTGTCGAAAATCAGTTGGCCATAGATGTATGGAGTTGTTTCTGCAACCTCAATTCTATTCCATTGGTCAATATGTCTATCAGTATAACAAGACCACACTGTTTTGATTACTACAACTGTGTAGAACATTTTGAAATGCAGAAGTGTGAGTCCTCACACGATATTATTTTTTTAAAACATTGTTTCATTGATTCTGAGTTCCTTACTGTAAGGCAGTGAATTACTTTATTGTGACCCTTCTAGCACAAAGATTGGGTGTCACTATGCAAATAAGGTGCTTGTGGCCAACCAAGAGGACTGGACATTTTTGCTAATAAATAAGGTGGTTCATGGAACTCTTGCAGGGTTGGAGCATGCAAATAAGGGTCATGGAACCCTTGTAGGTGATTGGTCAGGTTTTTAACCCACTAGGTTTAAAGGGAGCCAGTCCTATAGATTAGATGAGGAACCTCATTTCCACCAAGAAGAGTCAAGGGTAGAGTGCATCCTTTGAACCAAGGGTCCATTGGTGAGGGACAGAGAATTTCCTAGACTCAGGAGAGACAGCGGTAACATTAAAGGTAACATGAGATGGCAGAGACACAAGACCTATAGTCTAGGCTTACTGACCCATGAAGAATTGGAGCTGAATGCCTTCAGGCTACAGGCTTCCAGGCAGTGTGGTGGCTTCAGGCACATATCAGCAGAGGTAACAAGCTTTAGAACACTTGCACGAGCAGGGCAGAGGCCAGGCTGAGGACAAGCACCAAGGACAAAGAGCAAGAGGCTTGCTTGCCAGTGTGGCCAAGAACGAACTGTATTCATTGAAGAACTCTATCCTGAATGGTTCCTGTTATTGCCAAGTTGATTATGATCCCAAATTGTAACCTGTTACATCCCTTATAAATCCTGCAATTGTTAGTATTTTTGTGAGTTTTGGGTGGACTTTGCAACAAATTATTGAACCCAGCAGACAAGTGGAGTACCATGGAAAGGACAACTGGTGTCAAAATTGGTAAAAAGTTTAGAAAGAGGAGGCATATCTGACCTCCACCTCACTAGAATCAGCTTTGGGCTGCTGTTGATGGTGATTCATCTCTCACCCCTCATGCTAGACAAGAACTGATGCCCCACTATTTTTACACTAACATTTCCATACCAATTTTAGGATCAGCTTTTCCACTTCTAGGAGCTCTGGTGGCGTAGTGCCTAAGACACTTGACCACTAACCAGAAGGCTGGCAGTTCAAACCCACCAGCCTCTCCTCAGAAGGAAGGTTGGACAATCTATTTCCATAGTGATACTGCCTCAGAAACCCAAGAAGGGGTTGCTATGAGTTGGATCCAACTCGACGGCAGTGAATTTGGTTTTGGTTATTTTCTGCTTATGCAGAATGTCATTGGAATATCTACAGGGGTTACATTAAACCTGTAGATCATATCATTTAAGTTTCAGATGTCTGTTGGACATCAAAAGGAGATGTCCTGTGGGCAGGTGGACCACAGTGTGGAATTCAGGGGAGAAACCTGCAGTGAGATTTAATCTTGGGAGACTGGATGAGATCACCCAAGCAATGAAGGTAGACAGAAAAGAGATGAAAGTCAATGAGGAGCCCTGGTCAGCTTCAATCTTAAAAGATTGGGGAAAAGAAAGAAGTAGCCAGAGGAGACATAGCCAGTAAAGAAGGGAGACGTGTTTGTATTTCTCATAAATGCATGGGAGCTTTCTGGAAGGTTAACACCATGGCTGCCAACATCCATTACCTCTGAGAAGGGGACACTTGGGTAAAGGAAGAGCTGGAGCCTACGTTGATGGCTCAGGAAATCGTAACTAGCTAAGGTGTTACGTGCGTCTTGAACAACACCGCGTTGGGGAACGTGAGTCCGACTTTACCGGGCTACCTCCTCAGGCTGAAGCACAGCATCGCCATAGCACTGAGAGAGACCTCACCAGGTCCTGCCTCCTCAAATGCAGGCTGTGCATCCCTGTGAGTCAGGGTCCCTCCTGAAATGGGCACGAGAGACATGCGGTCACTGCGTGGACACCAAGACAGAGTGAGACAGAGATGTTCTACTATCTTTTGTCCAGCTTGTTCATTTCTTTTTTCTTCTGATAACACTGGAAAACTTTCAATCTCAAAGTTTATCACTTGGTTCTTAAAACATGGTAGCTGGAATGATCTCCTGGCTCTGAGTTACAAAGTAAAATGTAATTATCTACCTTCAAAACATTGTCATTAAAAACACACTGGATACAAAGAATCAACATTCAAATACAGCAAGTGCTTACAAAGTCTGAAAAGTATCTTTCTGGAATTTTCCGTGTTCTTTCAAAAGACTTCCTAAGATCACTAGCCATTAGAGAGATGCAAATCAAACCAACAATGAGGTATCATCTCACCCCAGCACTAATAGCAAGGTTCAACAAAAACAGAAAACAACAAATGTTGGCAAGGGTGTGGAGAGTTTGGAATTCTCATACACTGCTGATGGGACTGTAAAACGGTGCAACCACAGCCGAAAAGGGTATGGGACTTCCTTAAATAGTTGGAAATGGAAACACTATTTGATCCACCAATCCCGTTACTAATAATATATCCTAAAGAGGTAATATCTGGGACACAAATAAGTATATACACACACCCATGTTCATCACAGCACTATTTACAATAGCTATGGAAACAACCTAAGTGCCCATCAACAAATGAATGGATAACCAAACTATGGTACAAAGAAACAATGCAATACTATACAATATTAAAGAACAATGAAGAATCAGTGAATCACCTCATAACATGGATGAACTTGGAGGACATTATGCTGAGTGAAATAAGCTAATCATAGGACATATACTGTATGAGTCTGTTATTATAAAAAGTCAAGGAAAGGCTTACACAGAGAAAGAAATTTTCATTGTTGCTTACCATGGATGAGAGGGGAGGGAAAGAGAGGAAAACAGGTAGATTGTTAAGAGACAGATGTTGATATGGGTGAAGGGAAAGCAATATAACAAAGCATGTGACCAGCACAATATCAGTATGGGAAAATGAAGACCCGGGGAGGTGCCCAAGAGGTACAGACAATAAAGGTGAATACTATTTCATACACAATACTGAATTATCAGTAACAGCAAACACTAATCCATGGGTAGGTATATAGGTAGACAGGCAAGAAGATTAGGTCCCGATAAGTGAATGGGAATATACCCACGACCATATGTGGGTTTGGCAGATGATATTCCTACATATGTATTTGTTGTTGTTTTGTTGTTGTTGTGTGCCGTCGAGTCAGCCTGACTTAGCGACCCCTCCTTGGGTTTCCGAGGCAGTATCACTACGGAAGTAGATTGCCCAACCTTCCTTCCGAGGAGTGGCTGGTGGGTATGTATTTGTATGTGCTGTAAAAATATACACATACAATATAATTTTAACAGGTAGCAAAGTTAGGATAATTTCTTAGCCAAAACTAAGCACTTTGAGGGAGTGAGTCACTAGGCCTGTGGGCTTGGGACCATGGTCTCGGGGGACATTAAGCTCAATTGGCACAACATAGTATACAAAATTACTTCTGTGAGTAGCGACTGGGCTCTTACAGGCTTGTGAGCAGCCACCTAAGTGGCAACTATTGATCTCTCCTCATCCAGAACAAAGAAGAGCGAAGAAAATCAAAGGTGCATGGACAAGGTTAGTCCAAAGGACTAATGGACCATGAGAACCTCAGCCTCTATGACCCAGAGACCAGAAGAACTAGGCGTCTCGTGACAAATGCCAACCGCTCAGAAAGGGATAAAAATTAGAGAGCTTGTATAGAGTGAGAAAAAAATGTGAAACAAAACAAAATCATAGAAAAGATCAGACTTACTGGTCTAATAGAGGCTGGTGAAAGCCCCGAGACTAAGGCCCTGAGTCACCCTTCAGGCCTGGAAGTTAGTCACTCCTGTGGCTAAACGCTCAGCCAAACAATGCACAGGGCTGGGAGCAGAACAACTACCCCAGAGAGACGCACTCCTCAGAGCAATCTACCATGGGAGAGCAGAGGGCAGCACCTGCACAGGAAGAAAGGCAGGGAGGCAGGAATGCGTAGGCAAGAAGGACACGAAAGGGTGACCACAGGGAAGAAGTGGGAACAGAGCTGTTACACTGCGGGGAGCGTAACCAGTGGCACAAAACAAAAGGTGTTGAACTGTTGGAGGTAAAATGACTCTGCTTTGCAAAATGTTATCCAAATAGCAAAAAAAAGTTTAAAAAAAAATAAAAACTTCCTAAGAAAAAACTTCAGAGGATGGTCAGCTAGCTTGAGAAAATGGAATTGCCTGGGGGGAGGGGGGACGTCAGGTGGATGTCTGGACTGTGAGAAATTTGTGAAGAAGACTTTTAACCTGAAATAGGCTTGAGGCTAAAAGCTCACAAGAGGTCTCCACTGGGAGCCCAGATGGGCCAGTTAGTGAGGATCCTGTGCATCTGGTTAGGTGGAGGGGCTGCATCCATCCAGACCTTCCCAGGGATTTGCTCATGGCCAAGAGATGGGCCTAATCATCACCAAGAAGGAATTGGCACTGTTCTGGGCACCTGTGACGCTTCCTGGTGCTCTATTGCTGACTCCAGGGGCATCATCAGAGATGGTGGGAGCGTTCGTGTCATACGGTGAGCTGGGCATTGTGTCAAGCTGATGGTCTAAACACAAACTGACCTACCTGTACTTTGAGGACAGACACAGCCATTTGTTCTCTGATAAAATCACACAGAACCCCCTCTCTACCTCCAGTCGGCTGATCATCAACAAGGGACTCCCCAGAGTCTAGCTTTTTAGAGAGATGTGAGCTCCTGCTAAAGGACCATTACAGATCTTGCTTTTGCATTTTGGCTCCTTTCCTGTCCCCTGCAGCTTCTAAGGGATGAGGGTCATGTCAGAAGGTCAAGTGTAGAGGGCTGGCTGTGCTGTCCAGGTTGTGGGCACTTGTGCACCTCTGCTTCTTTGACTTCTTCATGGAAGGCAATAGCTGGCCTCTGTGGTTCCAAAACATCACACAAACCTGTAGCCCAATTCTAAGACTCCTATATATCACATTTGCAGTCTTCAGTGCAACTTCAAAGTCCTCCAGAAGAAGAGTATGCCACTCAATCAATAAGCATTTAATTAACAACTACTACGTGCCAGGCATTCTGCTTCCTGCTCAGTTTGAGTAAGGCAGACAAGATTCTTGCACTCATAGTACTTACATTCTAATCTAGGGAGACATTCACTCATTCAAATAACATTTGCTAAGCGCCTGCTCCACGCCAGTTAGTGTTCGAGAACACAGCCATGGGTCCCACTGACAGAACCGCACACTCTCCTGGAGATTGTAATCCAGTGAAATATTTAAACAACAGGCCAATTGCACACAGTGGTCAACGCTCTGAGGGAATAAAAGGGCCACTATAACGTGACTGGTTGGAGGAAAACTTGCAGAGAAGGTGACAAAAACTCTCTGAGGTCTTTGCACGGTCTGTATTTGCGCTGAAGATATGGGGAAGAGGAGAATGATCACCAGGCAGCAATTTTCCACTCTCCAGCCTCTTCCTTAACTCTGTAGGTCATGACTTTCCCTTCCTTCTCTGCTCCAGGGCTCCAGGAAAGGCTGGGCCACATTTCTTTCTACCCTGACCCTTTCTAGTTCTATGTCCTACTGAGCACTCAAGCCAAAGGGCAGGCAAAGATGAAACGTGGGGTGAGCTGGTCTGAATTCCCTCTGCAATTAGTGTATTTACAGCTAGACTAACCACAGCAACCTGACTGGTTAGTTAAAGGAACTGAACTTCGGGACCCACTTCTTTCCCTCCTTACAGCATCCTGTGGGTAGTTACCATAGTTACCAGCAGTTGAGCAGCACCCATTGCTCCCAGAGCATGAACTGGCTCTTTTAGGACCACAGGCCTTCCCAAATGTACTTGGTCCTACGATTAGGAGCTGAGTATGATAGGGCTTCCCTGTTTCATTATGTCTGGAAACAACGGGACAACATGTAACAAATACATCCTTTCTTGAAGACTTCTCAGAAACTTGTCTTCATAATTATTCTCCAAGAGTTGAACAGAGAATTCAGCATTGTTCTAGAGTTTTTGGCCACAAACCCCTATTTTGTTGCATGGTCTCCATCCATTCTGTTCCAAGGAAGTCAATATAGTCATTGATTTTCATCACATGACAGTGCTAAGTTGGAAGATGAAAAGATAATGCTGCCAAACAAGGGCCAACAGAGGAATCAGCCTGCTTCCAACACTTTTTTCAGTATTCACTCCTGCTCAGTGTCTCACACTCAAGAGCACAGGCATAATCATCCAAGCAAAGTCTAGGGTTTTGGGTCTCAAAAACCACAGATGAAAAAAAAAAGTCCTTAATATTCCTTAAAGTCTTCAGAACAAGAAAAAAGTCATAACCAATGTCAACCAGAATGTACTTTGTCTCTTGAGCTTCTCTTTCCCACTGCCCAAACAATTTGAATTGATGATGTAGGACATTAATTATGGGTGATTTATCCATCCACTCAACAATCATTATTGGACCTCTATTACATAAATCTATTGGACATCTGATAGTGAGAGAATACAAACTTAGTCCACTTAGTAATATGGTCTTGTACAACAGAAACACATAAACCAAAAAATCAATCAAATTAATATAATATGTTTTGTACAGAGGAAGAAAGACAAGGATGACAGCAGATTTCTTGTTAAGACCAGTGCTAGCAAGAAGATAAAGGAGAAACATATTGAAAGTACTGAAAGAAAAATAAAATAAATAAACTTTCAACCTAAAATTCTATACCCAGCAAAAGTTATCTTTCAAAAATGGAAGGCAAGTTTGGAAGGCAGGAAGGATTAGGACAGAAGCAGGAATGCAAACCAGAAACACAGGGAGGGAGTGGGAGGAGTGATGTTACATTGAGGAACTGCAGTCAGTGACATGAAACAAAATACGTGTGGATGTTGAATGGAAAACGGATTTGCTGTGTAAACTAACACCTAAATCACAATAAATTCTTTTTGAAAAACTGCAGGTGAAATAATACATTACATATAAATGGTTGAAACCCTCCCATTCAAATACAGAGATTTTCAGAGTAGATGAAAAAGTAAGACTTACCATAAGCTGTCTACAAAATGACATGTCAAATAAAAAGACACAAATAGAATGAAGCTAAAAGGAATGCTGAAGAATAATGAAAATACCATGGACTTCCAGAAGGACTAACAGATCTGTCCTGGAGGAAGTGCAGCCCGAATGCTCCTTGGAAGCAAGAAAGGCCAGGCTTCATTTCAACAACTTTGATCATATGGTCAAAAGGAGCCATTCCCTGGAGAATATCATGCTTGGTAAAGTAGAAGGGCATGGAAAAAGGGGAAGACCCTCAACAAGATGAATTGACACAGTGACTGCAATGATGGGCTCAAATATAGCAAGGATTGTGAGGATGGCACACAGCCAGGCAGTGTTTGGTTCTGTTGTGCACAGGGTCACTATGAGTCAGAGTCAAATTGATGGCACCTAACAACAACAAAAAAAAAGAGATGGAAAACCTATATCATGTTAATGTTAGTCAAAAGAAAGCTGAAGTCAATATTTTAATATCAGACACAGAATATAACCAGGAATAAAGAAGATCACTTCATAACGATGAGGGGGGTCAATTGATCAAGAACACTTAGGAACCCTAAATTTCTATGCATCTAATAACAGAGCATCAAAATCCATGAAGCAACAGACAAAACTGCAAGGAGAAATAGACCAATACACCATGATGGTAAGGCATTTCGTTACCCCTCTTTCAATAATTGATAGACCGCTACCCACTCACTGCCATCAAGTCATGTCCGACTCATAGGGAGCCCTCCTTGGGTTTCTGAGGTGGTATCACTATGAAGTAGATTGCCCAACCTTCCTTCCAAGGAGTGGCTTGTGGGTTTGAACCACCAGTCTTCTGGTTATCAGTCAAATGCCTTAGGCACTACACCACCAGAGCTCCCAATTGATAGACCAAGTAGACAGAAAATTAGCAGGAGTATAGTACACTTGAACAACACAATCACCAAGTTGACTTCATTGGCATTTATATAACACCAAATAACAGCAGAATAAATGTTCTTCCCAAGTATACACAGAATAATTACCAACAAAGACCATGAACTGGACCATAAAACCAGTCTCAATAAATCTGAAAGAATTCATGTCATACAAAGCATGTTCTGAAACTACAATGATATTAAATTTGAAATCAACAACAGAGATAACTGGAAAATACCCAAGTATTTAGAAACTAAAGGACACTTTTCTAAATGACATGAGTCAGATAAGAAATCAAGAGGGAAATTAGTATTGTGAAATTAATGACAATGAAAATGCAACATGGGAGTTCCAGCAAGATGGCAGACTAGGCAGAAAGACTACACAGACCCTCTTCAACAAAGAAAAGGGAAATCAATTAACACAGACACAGAAGATAATCTTGGACCCCGGAGCCTTGAAGGGAAGCATATAGAAGTGGACTAAACCCCAACTAGC
>NW_006921625.1:61084-69683 GCF_000298275.1 Orycteropus afer afer
AAAAGAAAGAAAGAAAGAAAAAGAAACAAAGAAAGAAAATGCAACATGGCATAATTTGTGGGATGCAGCTGAAGCAGCACTTAAGGGGCAGTTGATAGCATTGTTTCCCCATTGTAGAGACCAGATTATGAAGAATGTCTAACTCCATCCCGTGGGCAATGGGAAGCTGCTCGGGGGCTCTAAGCAGAGGAATAGCATTAGATTTCAATATTTAAAACATCTAACACCAAGTGTTGGTGTACGTGTGGAGCAACCAGAACTGTCATTCCCTGCTGGTAGGAGTGGAAAATGGTACAACCACTTCAGAATAAAGGCTGGTGGTTTCTTATAAACTAGCCATACACCTTCTTAGGACCCAGCAGTTCCACTTCTAGCTATGTACCCAAGAGAAATAAAAGCATGTCTGCACATGCATGTCTCTTTTTGGTACTCTATGTTCAAGAGCAAATACCATTTTTTCTTATGACTTCTGTATTGTCCAAAGACAAGTCTTTTCTGTCTTTTTATGGACCTTTTGCTTTCTTCATGTACAATGTCCTTGATGTCATTCCACAATGTGTCTGGTCTTTCTTTGGTCATTAGTATTCAATGCATCAAATCTATCCTTGAGATGGTTTCTAAAGGCAAGCGGGATATACACAAGGTCAAACTTTGACTTTTATGGACTTGTTTTAATTTTCTTCAGCTTCAAATTGAACTTCCACTTGCACAATTGACTCCATAGTCTCTTTCCATAGATGTAGTTGATTTGATCCTGTATTACATCTGGCAAGGTCTATGTGGATATATTCATTATTTATGTTTTTGAAAAATATTTGCAGTTAATAAATTGTTGGTCTTGCAAAATTTTATCATGTGATTACCCTTATCATTTCTACCAACAAAGTCATATTTTCCCTCTACTGACACTTCTTCTGAGTTTCCAGTCATTAGGAATTATCAATGCATCAATACATGCTGGTATTTGAAATCGCAGCTGCATTCCTTCCACCATCACGGCAACATGCAAGTCACTCCAGTACTACAAACTGACAGATGAGTGGTGGACACATGCTCAGTGCAGCTTTATTTGCAATAGTCAAAAATTAGAAACAACTGTAAGATTCCCCAGGTATATACTAGAGCTGACAAGGGATAAGGTTGTAGTCACTTCTTGGCTACAGCCAGCTACCCAGAGGGAGCAAGTAGTTGGACCTGTGGGGTTGGGACCATAGTCACAGGGGACATCAAGCTCAATTGGCATGGCATACTACACAAAAACATTGCTCCATATCCTACTTTGGTGAGTAGCGACTGGGATCGTAAAAGCTTGCAAGCAGCCATCCAGATGTAACGATGGGTCTCTCCTTGTCCAGAGCAAAGAAAAATGAAGAAAACCAAAGACACATGGAAAGAATTAGTCCAAGGGACTGGTACAACATGAAATCCTTAGCCTATATGACTATAAGACCAGAAGAACCAGATGGTGCCTGGCTACCACTCTCAACCACTTGGAGGGGGATCTATGTAGGAGTTCCTGGATAGAGTGGGAGAACAATGTGGAACAAAACTCAAAATCATTAAAAGGAAAAAGAAGGGGAAAAGAGGGACCAGGTTTGCTGGTCTGATAGAGCCTGATGGAACCACTGAGACTATGACCGCTAGTGGCCCTTCAGGTTTGGAATTGAACCCACTCCTGTGGTTTCCAGCCAAACAAAAGACAGGCATATGAGTTGAATATTTACATTAGCTAGATATACACTCCTTGGAGAGATCAATCATGGCAGAATAGAAGGGCTGTGTATGTGCAGGGAGACAGCTCAGGGGGACAGGAGTGCAGGGGAGGGAAGGACACAGGGAAGAGGTAACTGTGGGAAGAAAGTGAGAGGGGAGCTTTTGCACTGTGGGTAATTGCAGTCAATGTCATGAGACAAAGTGTATATGAGCTACTATATGGAAAATGAATTTGCTCTGTAAACTTTCACCCAAATCACACACAAAAAAAAGAAATTAAATTAGATACAATAAAAATGTCCATCAATGGACAAATAGATAAATAAAATGTGTTATAGCCATACAATGGACTATTAATCAAAAATAAAAGGAACAAACTACATGCAACACAATGAGTGAATCTCAAAAATAGTATGCAAGGTGAAAGGAGAGAAACTAGACACAAAAGAATAAATACACATATGATGCAATTTACAGGAAGTTCTAGAACAAGCAAAACTGATCTATGGTAGAAAAAAAACTCCAACATTATGTCCTTAGGAGGTGGGGGTGGGTTGACTGAGAAGGGACAGAAGGAAAAATTATGGGATGATTTTTGTGTTCTATAATCTTGGTAGAGGTTTTGCTTACAGCTATATGCATTTGTCAGAACCCAGCAAAGGTACATCCTTATTTATGCATTTTCTTGTCTGAAAATTTAACCTCAAAAGAGAAAAAAATTTGAACTCTAATTGATGATATGAATGAAATACTTGTGAAATGCACTGATCTTTGCAACTTGCATTGAATTGTATAAAAATTAAGATGAATAGTTGGCTGAATAAATGATTAGTAAAACAAATGGAGTATCAGATTAATGGAAGAATGCAGAAAATGGGTACGTGGGTGTTCACTTAAGAAATTCTTTCAACTTTGTATCATTTAAAAGTTTGCATAATACAATGTGTCTCTCAACTCAGTAGAGAACCAAATTGAGACAGTTGAGAATAGATGTAAGAAGGCCAGGTAGAAGGTGTCTCATCACCCAACAGGGACACTATGGTATCTTGGATAAGTGTTAGAGATGGAAGAAACATTGGATATGGAGATGCCCAAGTTTAATAATAGGTCTTGGAGGTGGTTTGCATACAGAGGCCAGGAAAGGGTATCACGAACTTTTCAATAATTGTGACTCTTCCAACATGTTGGGAATGAAGAGAATTGTCATGCATTTAGATCTGCTGAAGGATATCACCGGAAGATTTTCCAGCAGCTATGCTAGCTAGGCAGTTACATCAATGGGTTCAGGGCTCAGAGATGAGGGTTTTGGACTGTAGATATCAATTTAGATATCAGTGACATTAATAATAAACACAGATGGACCACAGATTAAGTTACCAAGAGTAGAGAGGAAACTAGGGCTTAGGAGATGAATAACACCAACATTCAGAAGCTACAAGCAGAGAATAACACAAATGCTTGTAGTAGAAAGGAGACTGAGGAGGAACTGAACCTGTAAAATTACTGTTGAAGAAGGTTTGTTACACTAGAGATGAGAGAGAATGCTTTCCTGCTCTGGCACAGCTTCTGGGTGAGGAAAGGTAACATGTTTTGTGAACTGGAAGAAAATAGAAATGTTCCTCTTTTCGGCAGGTGGTCTGAATGAAGGCTGGTTTTCAAATGCCTCTCAAAGTCATATTTTGGACTTAACACCAGGAGCATTCACCCGGCTACTCCCTTTCATTACTGAGAGAAAGGAGTCACCTTCCCGAGGGCTGCTTTCACATCCTTGTTCCGCAGTGTGTAGATGAGTGGGTTCAGGGCGGGGCTCACTGCTGTGTACAACACAGTGACCACCTTGCCACTGTCCATGGAGGAGCCTGAGCCTGGGAGGACATAGGTGTAGATGACAGTGCAGTAGTACAAGGTGACCACCAGGAGGTGGGAGGAGCAGGTGGAGAAGGCGCGGCGCTTGCCTGCGGCCGAGCGGATGCGCAGGACACTGGCCACGATGCAGCCGTAGGAGGCCAAGGTGAACACGAAGTTGAACATGCCAAGGTAGACATCAGCAATGACCACCATGACATTGTTGAATGCCGTAGGACTACAGGACAGCAGCAGCAATGAGGGGATCTCACACAGGAAATTCTCAACGTGGTTAGGGCCACAGAAGTTCAGCCGTGCCATGAGGCCTGTGTGCAAGGATGTGGTGATTGCACCAGCTGTCCACACAGCCATGGCCATCAGTGTACACAAACGCCAGCTCATGATGGCACTGTAGCGCAGTGGTCGACAGATAGCCACATAGCGGTCGAAGGCCATGGCCGTGAGCAGCACCAGCTCAGATGACAGGAACCAGCTCAGGAAGAAGAGCTGGGCCAGACATCCCTGGTAGGAGATAGTGTCCACTCCGACCACCAGGCTTCCCAGCAATTTGGGGAGAACAGTGGACGTGCAGAAAATGTCCAAAATGGCCAGGTTGACAAGAAAGAAGTACATGGGAGTGTGCAGGCCTGGGCTTAGGCTGACAGCTGTGATGATGAGGCTGTTTCCCATAAGGGCCATCAGATAGAGGAGGAGGAAAAGGGCCAAGAGCAGGCCTCGGATCTGGGGATCTTCTGAGAAGCCTTGCAGGACGAATTCAAATACAGCCGTCTGGTTGCCTGCTGCCATGTGTGTGAGCCTCTCAGGTCCCTAGACAAAGGGGCACAAGTCAATGGATGACGTGGCCCTCAGCCATGGCTCTGCTCAAATCCCACCAGGGCTTGTTGGCAACTTCATCCAGAGCACACAACTAAAGCACTAACACGGCCCTATGTCCAGAAGGATAAAACCAAACCAATCCCACTGCCATTGAGCCAATTCCAATTCATAGTAATTCTTCAAGACAGAATATAACTGCCCCATAGGGTTTCCAAGGTTATAAATATTTACAGAATCAAACTGCCTCATCTTTCTCCTGGCAGAGTGGCAGGTGGGTTGGAACTGCCAACCTTTTCGTTAGCAGGCTAACGCTTTAATCACTACACCAACAGAGCTCCTATCCTGGAGGCAATTGAGGAATCATTTTTACCCTGGACCCTCCAAAGTGGCCTCACCTGGCCCTGAAGAAATCTCTCCCCCATAGATTTCCCCCATTTGTGGCCAGGCCAGCAGGTCACAGCAGGTTATACATTGAGCACAGAATGAGACTTTATTTACTTTAATTTAGATCATTTCCTTCCTTATCTGAGGGCCCACTGGTCTTGCTTCTCGATGCCTAGGCCTCACCACTGGATAACCCAGACAACAAACTAGGCTCCAGGACACTGTGTCTGAGGTGGAAGAGCCTGGAATACAGCCAGGACATCAAGGGCTCTGCTCTCCTGGGGAGACACAGCGTCTCCTGGGGAGGGGTGGTGGAGTCCCCTCAGAGTCACCTGAGCAGGCATTTTAGTCACAAGATGACTGCCCAGCCAGCCTCACCCACTGTAAGCTACTCACCAAGAAATGGCCAACACCTCCTGGGGGTAGGTATGGGTCATGCCCCCAGCATGTATTGGGGCACCTGAGTCCACTGGCAGGAACTTGGACTCCACTTCCAACCCTATCCTGTTTCTCCTGGGCTGGTGGGAAGCTCATTCCTTAGGTAAGCACCAGGCTGTGCAGGGCAGGTGGCAGCAGGAATGGGCACGTGCCAAGCCTCAGCAGAGCTCTGACCTCCTTGCCAAGGCAGGGACTTCAAGACCTCTGACCCAGTTCTCTAGGCAGGCCCCCACTCAGGGTGCGTCTGGATCTACCAGCACCAAGTGTCCCTTCCCTAGGGCCATTGCCATTACCTGAGGGGTGGAGAGTCCAAGGTCTTACCCTGGATACAGATGGAGTGGGCTGAGGGCTGACCCAAGGTACAGTGCCCACATGTGTGCACATTTTAAATGAAGCCTTGCCTCCTTAAGAGGGAAATGTGGACAGGACACTGCACATACACTGGAACATGGGGTTAGCCTTAATGACCTGCTGGGTGAAACTCAAGGATGGGAGAGTTCTGGGTTTTCTGACCATGCAGACTGCTGGTCCATTAATGCCCTTGCCCTTCCCTGTGTCTGTGAAGAGCAAAGACAGCACAGCCCTCAGCAAACCACAGCACTCAGTCTGCAGAATGAGAGCGCCCAGCCTGCAAGAGAGGGCTTGCCATGGGAGCTCTGCCTCTGAGGGTCCCTGCCAGACCCTCCCCGCCCCCCACGCCAGAAGACACATTGGACTACCCTCCAGCATCCACCAAGATTCTCACATGCAGTAGTAATGCCTGCATGCCCTCCTCTGACCTGGGCCCCCAAAGGCTGAGGATCACTCACCTGCTGACCCACCTGGAGGCCCTGCCTGTCAACACCCCTCCCCCACAACCTCCTTCCCTCCCCTTCCCACCTCCGAGCCCCTGCACCAGATACACGGAAAACCTGAAGTTGGCTCCCCACTGAGTCAGCAACCTCCCACTCCCATTACAGACCATGACCTACTCTGGAGACTGGAGCCCTCCATGGTCCCACTCTTACCAGTAAATGAACCATCTGGATGGTCAGGACATTGTTTACATAGGTAGCAGGTCCAGCACTTCACGGTTTCAAACTGAAACAGCAAAAGACACGAGCAAAACACTTCAGGGATTTTTTTTTCCCCCAATGTAAAATAGGTCAGAGCAAAAAGAATCTGACTTTCTAGAAATTAGGATAGGTAGTCCAAAAAGACCAGGGGCAGACAGACAGACAGACAGCTGTCCACTGTTACTGTGTTCACGGTTAATACAAGAGACCATCACCAACATTTTCTGCCAGAACATGATGCCACATTCACAGCTGCTACGTACCATCCTACTCAGGTAAGGAAGGTGAGACATGACCTGTGTCTAAAGCCTTGTGTCTTGCTGCTTAGTGACTCCTTTGTTTGCTGTTGACCTTGAACTGGTGGCCATTCCCTCAGGAGGACACTTCATCCCAGGACCTGTCAGGCTAGGCCCTCGAGAGCAATTACCCAACCTGGAGGTATCTGGCCCCATGGGGCATGGTACCAGCCAGGAGTAGTTCAATGGGCCAGGGCATGGCAGGTTTCTGTGGAGGGGTTCTGAGGCCTGTCAGTGCCCACAGGGAGTAAGGCATGCATGCCCTATGGGCCAAGCTTGGTGCCTAAGCAGACAGATCCCTCATTGGAAAGTCCTTGCTGCAAAGAGTCAGACAAGTGCCTGTGTACAAGCAACCCCAGTGGAAAGAGGGATTTCTGTTTAAAATGACTGGTTTTGGGGACAGCTTTAGATTGACAGAAAAGCCTAGAAGATGGGACTGAGATTTCCATACATCCAGCAACCAGCTTCCCCTGTTGCTAAGATCTTGCAGAAGAGTGGGACATTTCTCACAAATAATGGATAATATTGTTACATGACTTTTAATTGAAGTCCATACTTTACCTAAATGTCCCTGGTGTCCTATTCTGCCCACCCAGAGCCCCACCCAGGACCCTACACAAGGCCCTACTCAGGACCCCACACAGGGCCCCATTCAGGATCCTACACAGCCACAGTTAGTTGCCACGTCTCAGGCTCCTCTTGGCTGTGATAGTTTCTCAGACTTGCCTTGATTGATGACCTTGACAGTTTTGAGAACTGGCCAGGTGTTTTGCACAATGAATCTGTTCAGGGATCTGTCTGAAATCTTACTCCTGATGACATTAGGGCTGTGGGTTTGGGAAGGAAGATCACAGAGTGCCCTGCTCATCACACCACATCAAAGACACAATCAACCTTGTGTCTCTGTCCTTTAATTCTATCAATAAACACTTATTCCAAGATGTGACCGATGATTAAATATTCCAGGTGACAGTCAGTATTACAATAGAATTCCAGCAATTTAAGAATTTGAACAATTCTGTTAATTTTTAGATGAGACATAACCTATAGCTGTATCCACTTGTCCTAACTGAACACACTGTTTTCATAAAGAGATGATGTGGATTCATAAGACTACTCAGGAAATAAGGATCCCTACCTCACTACTTCATGGTCCAGAACAGGTAACAGCAATTTGCACGATTGAGTGTACAGATCCCACTAACTGCTTGATCACATTTCTCCTGAGCACCTGCCACATGCCCAGAATTGTCTGAGGGCTGTGAGGGCGCTGCACACAGTGGACTGGTCTCTTTCCTCCTGAGGTCCAGGATCACAAGAAGGGGGCATCCCAAGGGATGGTTTCAGCAAGATATTGACTTAGCCCTATAGGGTTAAGGCTCTCTGTGTGCTGACCCTGTACTACACCCATTGGGACACAAAAGCCAAAGCAGACCTCCAGGAGGGAGATAACTCACAATGACATTGGAAGGCAGGGAAGTAGCATTGGGAAAGATTGTTTACAAAGAGGCGCAAAATTCACCCCTTCCTTCCTCTGCAGGAAGCCCAAGGTTGGGGCAGATTCTGTGGGCTGGCCTTGGGAAGCTCAGGGTAAGGGAACATGCAACTGCATTTTGGTGAGGGGAAGACCCTGAGTGAGCCATGGGGAGCCAGGTAGGGGTCACACTCACTGGGGAGACAGAGCAGGAAGTGGTGGGGACCCAATGGAGAACTTTAGGACTGTTCTCAGTTTGTTGTTCCACCACCACCACCCACCCTCCACCCCCCGTATCTTCAAGGAGTGATGACCAAGAAGACAGGGAGAGTTGGAGGGACATGAGGGTTTGCTCAAATTTCTCTCTGGTGCAGTAGTCAATGCAGGACTGTCCCCTCACACACATATCTGAATTATGGTGGGTTTACCACATGCTCTGGGGGCCAATTGAAGGGGCATTACTGAACAGTCCCCTCACACACATATCTGAGTTATGGTGGGTTTATCACATGCTCTGGGGGCCAATTGAAGGGGCATTACTGAGCAGTATCTATTAA
>NW_006921625.1:70373-71974 GCF_000298275.1 Orycteropus afer afer
CTTCCAAGGAGCTTTCTGGCTGCACTTCCTCCAGGACAGATTTGTAATGATATCTGGTAAAGGTAATTATAGGGGCAAATACAAAAGCCAGTACAATTGTATTTCGCTTTGTAACTCCTTTCATTTTTTCTCAGCATGATTTAAAAGACAAATGCATAAAATAATATTTACAAATTTATGCTAATTATCACACAACACATAATGATGTAATTTAAAAACATAACATAAAAGGGCAATGAAGTTGTGTTTTTTGTATACAGTTTCAGTGTTCATATACAATGGAGTTACAAAAAAATAATAATAATACCAAATGTCATCCAGTCATACTGAGCCTATAGGACAGAGTAGAGGTGTCCCATTGGGTTTCCAAGGCTATGAATCTTTACAGAAGTAGATTGCCTCATCTTTCTTCCACAGAGTAGGTGGTGGATTCAAACCACAGAACTTTTGGTTAACAACTGACTATCTTAATCACTGTGCCACCAGAGCTCTTTCTACTGAAGTTGTTGATATTAATTCAATCTAAATTTTCTTAAGTTTGAGATGTTTATTTTAATCCCAGGATAATCATTAAGAAAATAGCTTTAAAAAACACAAAAGAGGAAATAAAAATGGAATACCACAAAAAAAGTTAGTTAAGAGTTGAGAGGATGGCATTATACTGACTGTCCATATGTTTAGTCCTTCTATCAACTGAGATTTTGAGTAACTAAGTAAACCAGATGCAACTAATGATACTGGAGTTATGAGCAGTTAATGAAAAGATAAAGTATTAGATTCAGTGAAAGTGGCAAAAGGGAGCAGGTTAAGTGACTGGGAAAAATAAAGAAACCTACCCAGCTGGTGGAACAGAAGAGGAGTCTTTAGAAATGCAAAAGAGGTTGAGAAGGAGGGGGAAAATATCACATCACAAAACCCACAGGCATTAAAGATTCAGAATAGCCACACTAGGAGTATTTCAAGGTGAGCTGGGGCTTTGAGTGGGGCCAAAGATCATTCTGGGAAACAGAACAGGACACCCCCCACTTAGCTTAAGCTGCTGCAGACTCTGGAAAGGAGTGAGGGAAAGGGAAGAGAAACTCTCTCTGAGTAAACGGAGCCCAAAAGCAGATACATGGCAGTGGGCTTGAGTCCAACTCTGAGCAACACTTTTTAGCACAGAGTGGATCTGGGACTTAGGATTTCAAGACTTGTGAATGCACATGGAAGAGGGTGGCCCTTTGTCCTTTGGAATGACTGTCAGGTCTGAATTATGAGGCTTTGATTGACAGTTGAGTGTCATCATTGGCAGATGGCCCCAGATGGTCCAGAGGCCAAGGAGGCTGTCCTTCCTGTGTCTGCATCTCTGACTGAATTATCTCACACTAAGCATGGAAAACAGCCTCTGCCTTTCCATCCTGGGGTTCACTTCTGGTGCTTCTCTCTCTCTCTTTCTCTCTCTCTCTCTCTCTCTCTCTCTCTCTTTTCCCCTGCCTCATCCAATAGGAGGAACATATTAACCCTCCACTAGTCAACCATAGCTACTGCAATGAACACCTCACCCAATAGACAGGTAACACCAATAGCTCCTGTACCACAGGACCAGTGAGAGATGGTGGACA
>NW_006921625.1:73034-81324 GCF_000298275.1 Orycteropus afer afer
TGTATGGATATTATCCTATCACTGACAGCATTGTACTTCAGGATAGATCTTGAAATATTCTTTGTGACAATGAATGCCATGCCATTCCTCTTCAATTGGTCATTCTCAGCATAGCAGGTCCTGTGGTTGTCTGATTCAAAATGGCCAAAAACAGTCCATTTCAGCTCAGTAATGCCTAGGATAATGATCTTTATGCATTCCTTTTCATTTTTGACAACTTCCAATTTTCCTAGATTCATACTTCATACATTCTATGTTCTGATTATTAATGGATGTTTGCAGCTGTTTCTTCCCTTTTGAGTCATGCATCAGCAAATGGAGGTCCCAAAAGTTTTACTCCATTCATGTCATTAAAGTTGACTCTACTTTGAGGAGGCAGATCTTCACCAGTAGTATTTTGAGTGCCTTCTAACCTGAGGGCCTCATCTTCCAGCACCATATCAAATAATGTTTCAGGGCTATTCATAAAATTTTCCAGTAATATATGAAACAGCGTTTCACTGCTTATCTTAAGATTTTCACTGGCCAATACTTTGAGGAGTGGATGGCCCCTTCCTTCATCTGAGTGTGTCTTAGTCTGGAAGTTCCACTGAAACCTGTCTACCATAGGCAACAATGCTGGTGTTTGAAATACTAGCCTCCAGCCTCACAGCAACATGCAAGCTACCACAGTACAACAAACTGGCAGAAGAGTGATGGATTTTGCCCATATAATCTTTCAATATTGCAACACAAGGCTTGAAATTTTTCTTCAGTTCTTTCAGCTTGAGAAATGCCAAATATGTTCTTCCCTTTTGGTTTTCTAACTCTACTTCTTTGAACATTTCATTATGAGATTTTACTTTGTTTTCTAGAGCCACCTTTTGAAATCTTCTATTCAGCTCTTTTACTTCATTTCTTCCATTCACTTTAGCTACTCTATGATCAAGAGAATATTTCAGTTACTCTTCTACCATTTTAACAATGTTGGTCTTCTTTCTTTCTCATCTTTTTCATGACTTTTTGTGTTCTTCATGTATGATGTCCTTGGTGTCATCCCACAATGGGTCTAGTCTTCAATCATTAGTGTTCAATGTATCAAATCTATTCTTGAGATGGTCTTTAAACTCAGGTGTGATTACTCAAGGTCATACTTTGACTCTTGGGGACTTGTTTTCATTTTCTTCAGCATCAAATTGAATTTCCACATAAGCAAATTGAATCCATATTATCGTTCCATAGATGAAGTCAGTTTGATTCCTGTATATTCCACCTTGTGTATGTATATATATTGTCACCATTTATGTCTTTGAAAAAAGGTATTTACAATTACTAAGTCATTGGTCTTGCAAAATTCTATCGTGCAGTCTCATGTATCATTTCTACCACCAAGGCTGACCCTTCTTCTTGGTTTCCAGTCTCTAGGAATTGTCAATGTATCAATACTTGCTTGTATTTGAAATATCAGTTGCATTGATTCCAGCATTGCAGCAATGCACAAGCCAGCCACCACAGTACTATAAACTGATAGATGACTGTTGGACAAAAATATTTAGAGTAGCTTTATTTCCACTAATCAAAAGTTAGAATAAATAAAAATGTCCACAAGGAGATAACTAACGTGTGCTATAATTTTACAATAGAATATTAATAAAACATTAAAAGGATAAATACATGCAACAACATGAGTGAATCTCAAAAATATTATGCAAAGTGAAAGAAGAGACACTAGACACAAAAGAATCATATGTGTATTATATCATTTATATGAACTTCCAGAGCATGCAAAACTGGTCCATAGTGGAAAAAATCTGAACAGTGATTCCCTTGGAGTTGGGGGTAGGGTTGTCTGAGAAGGGACAAGAGGAAAACTTATGGGATGATTGTCATTTTCTGTAACTTGGTAGAGATTTGGATTACTGCTGTATGCATTTATCAAAACCCAGCAAATGTATATCCTTATTTAAGCATTTTCTTTTTTGAAAATTTCACCTCAAATGGTCCAAAAAATAATAAACTCTTAACAAATGTTGAACTCTAATGAATGACATGCATGCTGAATTAGTTATGAAGTGTACTGATCTTTGCAACTTGCTTTGAAATGCATAAAAAAATATGATGGATAGCAGATAGAATGGATGAGTAAGAAACCAAATGTAGTTTCAAAGTAATGGAAGAATGTAGAAACTGGGTTTCAAAGTAATGGAAGAATGTGTTCACTGTAAATTCTTTCCACCTTGTATGTATTTAAATTTTGAATAATAAAATGTGAAAATTATAGTCTGGACATGGGATAGATAATGAATCTGGGGCAGTCAAGAATGAATATAAGAGGGCCAGGTAGGAGGTGGCACATCACACAATAGGAACACTATGGCATGCTGGGTAAGTGTTAGAGACAGGAGAAGCATTGCAAGTGAAGAAATCCAAGGGTAGTAATAGAATTTGGAGATGGCTTTTGGATACAGAGCCTGGGAAGAACTTTTCAACAATTGTGACTCTTCCAAATGGATGGAGTTGAAAAGAACTAAGGTCATGCATTTAGATCTGCTGACATATCCCTGGAAGACTTCTGAGCAGCTATGCTAACTGGGTAATTATATCTATGGGTCCAGGACTCAGAGGCAAGGTTTGGACTGTGGCTATAAATTTGGATATCACTGGCAAATATTAGTAATAAATGCAGTTGAAGCACAGATGAAGTTATCAAGAGTAGAACACAGAGTTGGGCTGAGGCAATGAAGAACACTGACATTCAGAAGCTACAAGCAGAGAATATGAGAAATTATGATAATGGAAAGGGGACTGAGGAGGAATAGAACCCATAAAAGTACCATTGAAGAAGCTTTGTAAAACTAAACACAAAAGAGAATTGGTTCCTGCTGTGGTTCAGCTTCCTGGTAGATAATGACAACATGTTTTGTGAACAGAAAGCAGAAATACACCTCTTGTCTACAGCTCATTGGCATGGAGGCCAGGTTACACATGTCTTGTCTTCACTGCCACGCTAGAGCCAGGAGACTTATGGACATGGTGAACAACCACCATTCTTGGGTTTCCTGACTTCACATCAAGGGAGTTGGGTCAGAAAACCAGGGTCTGGGTGAAGGCCTCTATAGCAGGATATTGAAAGACTCCCACATTGGAATGCACCAAGCATACTCAGGGAGCCCCATACCCAAACTGGGACCCCCACCCAGAAAGGAGTATTGAAGTACTCCCACACTTAAATCTTTGTTACTGGGTCTCAATCCCTCCCGCTCCATTGCACACAGCCACAGCCACATCCTCAAGGTCAGGATTTGCTCAGGTCCTAGGTGGAATGTTGGGCAGCCCCCATGGGGGAATCACCTTATCTGTAAATCTACCCCACTGATTACTTTCTTGCTCTATACTCCTTGTGTCTGACTCTCAAAGTCATATTTTGGCATTAATACAGGGAACATTCACCTGACTACTCCCTTTCCTCATCGGAAGGTGGGGGTCACTTTCCAGAGGGCCGCTTTCACGTCCTTGTTCCGCAGGGTGTAAATGAGAGGGTTCAGGGCAGGGCTGACTGCTGTGTACAGCACAGCGACAACCTTGCCCTTCTCCATGGAGCCACCTGAGACTGGAAGGATGTAGGTGTAGATGACGCTGGAGTAGTACAAGGTGACCACCAGGAGGTGGGAGGAGCAGGTAGAGAAGGCACGGCGCTTGCCTGCTGCCGAGCGAATACGCAGGACACTGGTCACAATGCAGCCATAGGAGGCCAGGGTGAACACAAAATTGACCACACCAAAGTAGACATCAGCAATGACTACCACGACACTGTTGAGGGTTGTGGGGCTGCAGGACAGCAGCAGCAATGAGGGGATCTCACACAGAAATTGCCCGATGTGGTTGGGGCCACAGAAGTTCAGCCGTGTCATTAGGCCTGTGTGCACAGATGTGTTGAGAGCACTGACTATCCAGACAGTCATGGCCAGCAGTGTACACAGTGGCCTGCTCATGATTGCACTGTAGTGCAGTGGCCGACAGATGGCCACATAGCGGTCAAAGGCCATGGCTGTAAGGAGCAGCAGCTCAGCCCCCAGGGACCACGTCAGGAAGAATAGCTGGGTCAGACAGCCCCCATAGGAGATGGTGTCCACCCCAACCACCAGGCCCTCCAGCAGCTTGGGGAGAACAGTGGATGTGCAGACAATGTCCAAAAAGGCCAGGTTGGCAAGGAAGAAGTACATGGGAGTGTGCAGGCCTGGGCTCAGGCTGATGGCTATGATGATGAGGCCATTTCCTGTAAGGGCCATCAGGTAGAGGAGGAGAAAAGGGGCTGAGAGCAGTACCCGGACCTGGGGGTCTTCTGAGATGCCCTGCAGGATGAACTCCACTACGGCTGTGTGGTTGTCTGCTGCCATGTTTGTGGGCCTCTTGGGTCCCTGCACAGAGTAGGGGTATAAGATGGTGGGAGACATGAACCTTGGCCATGACCCTGATCAAACCTCACCAAGACTTGTTTGGAACTTCACACAGAACACACAATTAAGGTATTGATGTGTCCTTGCATTCTGGAGGCCAAAACCAAACTAAACCAACTGCCATTGATTTCATTCTGACTCATAGTGACCCTACAGGACAGAGTAGAACTGCCCAATAGGGTTTCCAAGGCTGCAAATCTTTACAGAAATAGACTGCCTCTTGTCTTTCTCCCCATGAAATGGGTGGTGAGTTCAAGCCACTGAAATCACTACACCATGAGATCTCCTGTCCTGAGGCACTCAATGAATCATTTTCACCCTGGACCCTCCCCAGTGACCCACCTGGCCCTGAAGATATCCCTTCCACAGCTATCCCCCATATATGGCCAGGCCAGCAGCTCACAACAGGTTACACAGTGAGTGCAGAATGAGCCTTTACTCACTTTAATTTTGATCATTTCCTTCCTCATCTGAGGCCTACAGGTCTTGTCCTGCCTCTCAATGCCCAGGACTCACCACTGACTGATCAGGCAGCAAACCAGGCTCTGGGACTTTGTGTCCCAGGAAAAAGCGCTTGGGACGCCACCAGGGCATCAAGGCTCTGTTCTTCTGAGCAGACGAAGCCTCAGAGCAGGGAAGGCAGGGGGTCCGTTGGGCTCACCTGTGCAGGCGCTTTAGTCACAAGCATGACTCCAGCCAGTCTCACCTGCTACAGGCTGCTCACCAAGAAATGATCAACCCTCCTCCAGGAGGGAGGAGTGGGATACACCATCAGCCCCAGTGTGCATCAGGGCAGCTGAGTCCACTAGCAGTAGGCAGACCCCATCTCATTTAACCTGGGCTGGTGGGAAACCCATTCCTTCAGTGAGTGCCAGGCTTTCCAGGACTGAGGACAGCAGGGATGGGCACATATCAAGCCTTAGCACAAGTCTGTGAACACTGCCCTTCTAAGAGGGCTTGCCCTGCATCCATATGAAGCAGGCTGAGGGCTGCCCCAAGGCACAGTGCCCACACATGTGCATGTTTTGAATGAAGCCTTGCCTCCTCCACAGCATAATGCAGACAGGAGACTATACATACTCAGGGACATGGGGTTTGCCTTAGTGACCTCTTGGGTGGAGCTCCAGGGTGGGAGAGTTCTGGGTTTTCTGACCTTGCTGACTGCTGGTTCATAAATCCCCTCACCCTTCCCTGTGACTGTTGTCAAACAAGGACAGCACAGCCCTCAGTGAGTCACAGCACTTGGTTTGCAGAGAAATAGAGCCCAAGCTTCAGGAAGGGGCTCACTGCAGGGGCTCTGCCTCTGATGGTCCCTACCAAGCACCCCTAGTGGTCACACGTCATCCCACCCCCAGCACCCACCAACACCTTCCAGAAGCATATGATGCCCATAAGCCCTCCTCTGGCCTCGGCCACCAAGGACTGGGCACCGCTGGCCTGCTGATCCACCTGCAGGCCCTGCCGCTCCCCTCTCCCATGCCCCCTCCCTCTACCTCCACACTCCAAAGCTCTTGCACCAGAGTCACAGAAATTCACAGTTGGGTTCCAACTACATCAGCAACCTCCTACTCCTTTGACAGACAGTGACCTACGATGGAGATTGGCATCTTCCGTGATTTCCCTCTTACCAGTAGTGAACCACCCAGCCAGTCAGGACTCAGCACAGATGGGTGGCAGATGCGGCACTTTACGGTTTCCAACTGAAATAGCAAAAGATATGAGCAAAGCACTTTAGGGGGATTTTTTCCTCTGTGGTAAAATAGATTTAAAAAAAAAAAAAAAAAGATCTGACTTTCCAGACACATCCAAAACAAATTCAGACAGATGGTCCAAAAGGCCAGGGGTGGACAGACAGACAGAGAGCTATCCATTATGACTATCTCCCACCCCAGTTGTTTTCTGATGTGATGCCACACTCCGTAACATCTCACACTGGTGGGGAAGCTGAGATGTGACCTGTGTCCAAAGCCCCATGTCTTGCTGCTCGGTGGCACCTTTGTTTGCTCTCGACCTTTAACTGGTGACCACCCCCTCAGGGGGACACGTCATTCCAGCTCCTGCCAGACTGGGCCCTCGAGAGCAATTTCCGCATCTGAAGGCAGACAGCCCTCAGGGTGCAGTCCAGGGTTGAGTTAGTTCAATCGGCCAGGGCCTTGCAGATGACTGCGGAGGGGCTCCAAGGCCTGGCACTGCCAGCAGTGGAGGAGGGCTTGTGTGCCCCATGGGCTGGGTCAGGCAGCAAGTCCTTGCCGCCATGACTCAGACGAGAGCCTGCGTGCAACCAACCCCTGTGAGAAGAATGGATTTCTGTTTAAAATGACATCAGGTTTTAGAGACACTTTAAGAGAACAGTCAGGAAGATGGGACAGAGATCTCCAGACACCCCCCAGCCAGGTTCTCTGCTGTTAAGTTCTTACAGAAGGATGGGACATTTCTTGCAACAAAATGGGCCAGTATTGATACATGACTTTTAACTGAAGTTCACACTTTATTCCTATGTCCCCAGTATCCTTTTTCTACCCACCCAGGCCCCACCTGGGACCCAATTACTCATCACGTCTCATCAGGCTCCTCTTGGCTGTGTCAGTTTCTCAGACTTTCCTTGACTGAGGTCCTTGACAGTTATGAGAACTGCCCAGGTGTTCTGCACAATGAGCCTGTTTAGGGAGCTGTGTTAAGTCTTTCTCCTGATGGCATTAAGGCTGTGGGTTTGGGGAGGGAGACCACAGAGTGCCCTGCTCATCACATCATACCAAAGGTACAATCAGTGTTGTGTCTATGTCCTTTAATTCCATCAATAAACACATATTTCAAGAGGTAAACAATGATTAAATATTCCAGGTGACAGATGGTATTACAATGAATTCCTGACACTTAAGAATTTAAACAATTCTGGTAATTTTTAGATGAGCCCTAACCTACAGCTTTCTCCTTTTCCTAAGTGAACACACTATTTTTCTAAAGAGATGATGTTGACTCATAAAACTGATCGGTGAACAAGGGTCCCTACCACACTTATTCCGTGGCCAACAGGTAACAACTATTTACAGATGAGTCTCCAGAGCCCCACTGACCGGTCGAGACCACATTGGTGCTGAGCACCCGCCACACACACAGAACTGTCGGAGGGCTGTGAGGGGGCTGCACACAGTGGACCGGTCTCTTCCCTCCGAGGTCCAGGGTCACAAGGAGCAGGCAGCCCAGAGGTGGGATCAGCACTATGTTGACTCAGCCGGAGGGGGTTAAGGCTCTCTCTGCTGACCCTGTGCGGCACTTCCGGGGATTCAAAGGGCAAAACAGATTTCGGTCCAAGAGGGAGATACTTCACAATGACATTAAACGGCAGGGAAGCGGCGCTGGGAAGGATTGTTCATAAGGGGGTTCAGAAGTTGCCCCTTCCCGCCTCTGCAGGAAGGCCGAGGCGGGGCAGATTCAGTGCACAGCCGCTGGGGCCCTGGAGCAGTGGGCTGGCCTTGCAGAGTGTCTGGGTGAGGGAACGTGCAGCTGCACTGGGGAGAGTGGAAGACCCTGTGTGGGCCATGGGGGAAAGGGCAGGGACTGGGGGAAGAGTCACACTCACTGGGGAGACAGCAGGAGGCAGTGGGGACCCACCTGAGACATTATTGCATTAGGACTGTGTTTTGGTTACCCAATGCTGCTCTGACAGGAATATATACCACAAATGGGATGGCTTGGAGAGAATAAACAGGAGTTTATTCTCCTACAATTTGGAGGCTTTAAGTCCGAGTTCAAAGTGTCAGGCTCTAGGGGCTGGGTGAAAGCCCCTCAGCCTTGGGCTTTAGCTCTGCCTCCTGCTCCCGGCCCACTGGAGCTAGAGGCTTTTCTTCACTCAG
>NW_006921625.1:87544-91522 GCF_000298275.1 Orycteropus afer afer
ACATCGTCCAACTGACTCATCTAAAATGTACAGTCAATTCAATAGTTTTTAGGCATATTTAAAGTTACACAACCATCACCAGAATTAATTTTAATATCAAAAAAAGCCTCTCCCCTTAGATATCATCTTCCATCCCTTCTATCCCCTACCTAAGCAACCAGTAGTTCACATTGTGTGTCTAAGGTTTTGCCTGTTCTGGAGATTTCATACATCATGTATTGAATCATACAATACATGATCTTTTGTGTCTGACTTCTCTCACTCAACCTAATATGTTCAAAGTTTATCTATCCCATAACATATTTTTGAACTTAATTACTTTTTATGGTCAAATAATATTCCATTGTATGGATGAACCACATTTGTTTTATCCATCCATCAAGTGGACTTTTTCATCTTTCTAACTATTATAAATAATCTACTAAGACCATTAGTGTGCAAGTTTTTGTATTCATTTTTCTTAAGTATAATCCTAGAGAGGGGTTATAGGGTCAAATGCTAACTCAATTGAGTCAACAGTAACATATTGAAAAACTTCCAGACTATTTCCCACCTCTGCCCTGACACCACAATTTGAAAAGAGGGCTACCCATGGAAGAAATAAATCGTGATGTTGAAGGGCATGCCAGCTCCTGTACAGGCTGAATTGGTTCATCCATAGGCTTAGCACAGTAATAAAGGCCAGAACCAACCTTCTGGTTTCAATGGCTGTGGTACAAAGGGTGGAGGCAACATGGTGGTGAGGAGCTACAGAAAGGAAGACCACAATGACCCATGTGATGCGATTCACCTGAGTGAGGCAGCCAGAGAAGAGAATCTTTGTCCTCACCCCCATAAGGCCACATGATATCAGGAACTGTAATGGGGCCAGGAGGACACACTGCATAACAAGAAGTTCATGAGGTTAAACCAGCATCTGGGGAATGTGTAGCTCACCCTGCAGCCATATAGCTGAACAGGGTGCTGTCCACAGGCCTACCCCTAAGCCATTCAACCTGTATGCTGAGCAAATGGCCTGAGAAGGTGGACTATATGAAGAAGAACACAACATCAGAATTGGAGGAAGACTCATTAACAAACTAATATGCAGATGACCCAACCTTGCTTGCTGAAAGTGAAGAGGACTTGAAACACTTACTGATGAATATTAAAGACTACAGTCTGCAGTATGGATTACACTTCAACATAAAGAAAATGAAAATACAACTAGACCACTAAGTAGCATCATGATAAATGGAGAAAAGATTGAAGTTGTCAAAGATTTCATTTCACTTGGATCCACAATCAACACTCATGGAAGCATCAGTCAAGAACTCAGACGTTGTATTCCACTGGGCAAATGTGCTGCAAATGACCTCTTTAAATTGCTGAAGAGCAAAGATGTCTCTTTGAAGACCAAACCAAAAAAATAAACCCAAACTCATTGCTATTGAGTCGATTCGACTCATAGTGACCCCTCTTTGAGTTTCCAAGGCAGTATCTCTAAGGAAGTAGATTGCCCAATCTTCCTTCCAAGGAGTAGCTGGTGGGTTTGAACTGCTAGCTTTCTGGTAAGCAGTCAAATGCCTTAGGCACTATGCTACCAGAGCTCCCCTTTGAAGGCTAAGGTGCATCTAACCCAAGCCAAAGCATTTCAATGGACAATGAATAAGGAAGACCAAAACAGAGTTGATGCTTTTGAGTTGTGGTGCTGGTGAAGAATACTGAAAGTACCATGGATCACCAGAAGAACTAACAAATCTGTCCTGGAAGAAGTGCAGCCAGAATACTTCTTGGAAACAAGAATGGCCAGACTTTGTCTCACCTACTTTGGTCACATTGTCAGAAGGGACCATTCCCTGGAGAAGGATGTCATGCTTGATGAAGTGGAGGGTCAGCAAAAAAAGGGGAATACCCTCAACAGATGGATTGACACAGTGGCTGCAACAATAGGCTCAGGTATAGCAAGGATTGTGAGGCTGGCACACCATCAGGCAGTGTTTCATTCTGCTGCATATAGGATTGCTAAGAGTCAGAGCCAATTTAGCAGCACCTAAAAGAACAACAACTATGGGGCAAAGCTATGATAACTTCTTAGCCACAGCCAAACACATTGAGAGAATGAGTCGCTGGGCTCACGGGCTCAGAACCATGGTCATGTGGGATATCAAGCTCAATTGGCGTAATATACTACACAAAAACATTGTTCTACATCCTACTTTGATGAGCAGTCACCTGGGGTCTTAAAAGCTTATGAGTGGCCATCTAAGATGCAACAATTGTTATCTCCTTGTCCGGAGAAAAGAAGAATGAAGAAAAGTAAAGACACATGGAAACAATTAGTCCAAGGGACTAGCGGACAATGTGAACCTCAGCCTACATGGCCCTGAAACCAGAACTAGATGGTGCCCGGCAACAAATGTCAACCAACCACTCAGAGACGGATCAAAAATAGGAGATCCTGGATAGAATATGAGAAAGAAGTGCAACAAAAATCAAAATCATAAAAAAGACAAGGTTTACTGATCTTATAGAGACTGATAAAATCCCTAAGACTAGGGCATGTAGTCACCCTTTGGCCCTGGAATTGAACTCACTCCCAATGACTGCCAGCCAGACAATGGACAGACCTATAAAGTGAACATTTATACCAGGTAGGTACACTCCTTAGAATAGTCAACCATGGGATATCAGAAGGGCAGCATTTTCCCAGGGAGATAGTTCAGAAGGCAGGAATGCATAGGAAAGAAGGGCACAGGGAAAAGGTAACCATAGGGAGGAAGTGGGAAGAGAGCTGTTACATTATGGGGATTAAAATCAATGCCATAAAACAAAATATGTTTGAATTGTTAAATGGGAAATGAATATTCTCTGTAAACTTTCACCCAAATCACAAGAAATTAATAAATAAAATTAAGATGGATAGGTGGTTGGATAGATGAGTAACAAAACAAACATAGTACCAAATTGATGGAAGAATGTAGAAAATGGGTACATGGGTGTTCACTTAAAAAAAATTTGGACACTCAAGAACAGATGTAAGAATGGCAGGTAGAAAGGGTCATGTCAACTTACAGGAACACTATGGCATTCTGAATAGGTATTAGAGACAGGAGAAGAATTGGATGAGAAGGTGCCCAAGTTTAATAATAGGATTTGGAGATGGTGTGGATACAGAGGCTAGGAAAGAATATCAAGAATTTTTAATTAATTGTGACTCTTGCAGTTTGATAAGGTTGAGGAGAACTGAAGGTCATGCATTTAGATCTGCTGAACAAAATCCCTGGAAGATTTCTGAGAAGTTATGCTGCTGGGAAGTTACACCCATGGGTCCAGGACTCAGAGATAAGGTTTGGACTGAAGCTATAAATAACTGGACATCACTGGCAAATGTTAATAATAAATGCAGATGGGCCACAGATGAAGTTGCCATGGGTAGAGAAGAGAGTTGGGCTGAAGAGATGAAGAAGACCAACATTCAGAAGCTACAAGCAGTAAATAAGAGAAATGATCAATTATAGAGGAAAGGGGACTGAAGGGGAACTAAACCCATAAAAATACTGTTGAAGAAGCTTTGTAAAACGAAAGACAAAAGATAATTCTTTCCTGCTCTGGCATAGCTTTCTGGTGAGGAATGATGACACGTTTTATGAATGGGAAGAAAATAGAAATACTCTTCTTTCCTGCAGGTCATCTCAGTGGAGACTGAGTTACACATGTCTCATCCTCTCTGGCACACAAGGGCCAGGATACCCACAGATTTGGTGAGCAGCCACCACTACTAGGTACCCTACTCCACACCTAAGGGAGTTGGGTCAGAGAACTAGAGTCTGGGTGAGAGTCTCCATAGCAGGATATTGCAAGACTCCCACTTTGGAAAATACCAAGTAATGTGCTCATGGGAGCCCATGGCCAAAGAAGGACCCAAACCCTGAAAGAAGTGACAACATTGCACCCCAAGTAAAGCTTTCGTACTGGGTGCTGATCCTTCCCACTCCA
>NW_006921625.1:91770-96339 GCF_000298275.1 Orycteropus afer afer
TTCTGGAGGGCCACTTTCACATCCTTGTTCCGCAATGTGTAGATGAGTGGGTTCAGGGCAGGGCTGACCACTGTGTAGAGCACAGTGACCAGCTTGCCCTTCTCCATGGAGGCGCCTGAGCCCAGAAGGACGTAGGTGTAGATGACAGTGCAGTAGTACAAGGTGACCACCAGGAGGTGGGAGGAACAGGTAGAGAAGGCGCGGCGCTTGCCTGCTGCTGAGCGGATGCGCAGGACACTGGCCACGATGCAGCCGTAGGAGGCCAGGGTGAGCAGGAAGTTGACCACGCCAAGGTAGACACCAGCAATGACCACCATGACATTGTTGAGGGTTGTGGGGCTGCAGGAGAGCAGCAGCAATGAGGGAATCTCACACAGGAAGTTCTCAATGTGGTTGGGGCCACAGAAGTTCAGCTCTGCCATGAGGCCTGTGTGTACAGATGTGTTGACCACGCCAGCTGCCCACACAGCCACGGCCAGCAGAGTACACAGAGGCTGGCTCATGATGGCACTATAGTGCAGTGGCCGGCAGATGGCCACATAGCGGTCAAAAGCCATGGTTGTGAGCAGCACCAGCTCAGTGGACAGAAACCAGCCCACAAAGAAGAGCTGGGTCAGGCAGCCCCGGTAGGAGATGGTGGCCTCCCCGACCACCAGGCTCTCCAGCAACTTGGGGAGAACAGTAGTCATGCAGAAAATATCCAAAATGGCCAAGTTGGCAAGGAAGAAGTACATGGGAGTGTGCAGGCCTGGGCTCAAGCTGACGGCTGTGACAATGAGGGCATTTCCCCCAAGGGCCATCAGGTAGAGGAACAGGAACAAAGCCGACAGCAGAGCCCGGGCCTGGGGGTCTTCTGAGAAGTGCTGCAGGACGAACTCCACTACAGCCGTGTGGTTGCCTGCTGCCATATGTGCAAACCTCTCAGGTCCCTGGGCAGAGGGGAGCACAAGTTGTGGATGAAATGGTCTCAGCCATGGCCCAGCTCAAACCCCACTTGTTGGCAACATCTCCCAGAGGACACACTATGCTATTAACATGTCCCTGTATCCTGGCAGCCAAAACCAGACTATAACCACTGCCACGGAGTTGATTTGAACTCATAGTGAGCCTTTAGGACACCATAGAGCTGCTCCATAGGGTTTCCATGGCTGTAAATCTTTATGAAAACAGGTAGGTTCCAACCGCCAACCCTTTGGTTAGCAGGCAATTGTTTTCATCACTGCAGCACCACAGCTACTATCCTAGGGGCAGCCAAGAAAAATCTTGCACCCAGGACCCTGCCAGGTGGTCACACCTGGTCCTGAAAATACCTCTCCCCCACAGCTTCACATACAGCAGATTTCACAATGAGCACAGAATGAGCCCATGTTCACTTTAATTTAGAATATTTCCTTCTTTTTTCTGGGAGCCTACTGGTCTCACCCTGCTTCTCAATGCCGAGGATCACCACTGGCTGGCCAAGCTATGCTCTGGGACTCTGTGTCCCAGGAGGAAGAGCCTGGGATGCAACCAGGACACCAAGGGCTCTGCCGTCCTGGGGAGACACAGCATCAGAGTGGGAGGGGTGGTAGAGTCCCCCACAAAGTCACCTGAGCAGGCACTTTAGTCCCAAGATGACTGTCCAGCCAGCCTCACCCACCGCAGGCTGCTCACCAAGAAACGGCCAACACCTCCCTGGGGGAGGTGTGGGGTGTGCTCCCAGCCCCAGCGTGTATCAGGGGCAGTTGAGCCTCCTGGCAGAAGCCCTGGATGCACTTCCAACCCCATCCTGTTTCTCCTTGGCTGGTGGGAAGCCCATTCCTTAGGGAGTACCAGGGCTGGGGGCAGCAGGAATGAGCTCATGGCAAGCCTCACCAGAGCTCTGTGAGCTCTCCATTGATGCAGGGATGCCAGGACCTCTGACCCAGGTTTCTAGGCAGGCCCCCACACATGGTGCAGCTAGATCCACCAGCGCCAAGTGTCCTTTCCTTAGAGTCATTGTGATCACCAGTGGGGTTAGGAGTGCCCAAGGTCTTGCCCTGGACGCATATGGAATGGGCTGAGGGATGTCCCAAGCACAGTGCCCACCCGTGTGTACTTTCTAAATGAAGCCTTGCCTCCTCCACAGGGTAATGCAGACAGGGACTGCACATACACGGGGCCATGTGCTTAGCCTTGGGGAGCTGTTCGGCAGAGCTGAAGGATGGGAAAGCTCTAGCCCTTCTGAGCGCGCTGCTGGTTGGCTAATCTTCCTTCCTTCCTTATGCTGTGGAAGAGCAAGAACGGCAGAGCCCGCAGGGAACCACAGCACTCACTCCACAGAACAGGAGAAGCCCGGCTGCAGGATGAGGCTCACCACGGGGGCCCTGTCTTTGAGGGTCCTTGTCAGCCGCCCAACTTGGAGCACGTGGATGCCCCCTCCAGAACCCACCAAAACCCTCCACATGCATTGGCAACAACTTCACACCCTCCTCTGGCCTCAGCCCCCAAAGACTGAGGACTGCTCACCTACCAATCCACCTGAGGCCCTGATGCTTCGTGCCCCTCCCATGCACACTCCCACCCTTGCCTCCCCTACCCCTGAGCTCCTGCAACAGATTCACAGAAAACCTGGCAGTGAGTCCTGAGTCAGCAACCTCCCACTCCCTTAAGAGACCACGACCTACTTTGGAGATCACCGCCCTTGATTCCCCTCTCACCAGTAGACAAACCACACAAATAGTCAGAACTCAGCACAGATGGGTGGCAGATCTGGCACTTTACAGTTTCAAAATGAAATAGCAAAAGATATGAGCAAAGCACTTTAGGAGTTTGTTTTTGTTTTGTTTTTGTTTTTCCCACAGTAACGTCAGAGCAAAAAGAAATCAGTCTTTCCAGAAACATCCAAAACAAAATTAGGACAGATGGTCCAAAAGGCCAGGGGTGGACAGACAGACTGCTGTCTACTGTGGCTGTGTCCACTACTAATATGAGACACATCCCAATCACTTTCTGTCTGAACGTGATGCCACCCTCACGGAAGCCGCACAAGATCTCACGCTGGTGGGGATGCTGCGATGTGACCTGTGCCGAAAGCCCTGTGTCTCACTGCTCAGTGGCTCCTTTGTTTGCTGTTGACCTTTAACTGGTGGCCATTCCCTCAGGGGGACACTTCATCCCGGTACCTGCCAGGCTAGGCCCTCGAGAGCAATTACATCACCTTGAGATAGGTGGTCCCATGGGGTGCAGTCCAGGGCTAACTTAGTTCAATGGACCAGGGCACTGCAGGTAGTTGGGGAGGACCTCTGATGCCTGTCACTGATGGGGGGGGGGCGGGGGGGTTGCTGCTTGCCCCATGGGCTTGGCCTAGTGGCTGAGCACACTAATTCCTCACTGGAAAGTCCTTGCCACAATGACTCAGACGAGAGCCTGATTACAACCCCTGCAGGAAAGGCAGACTTCTGTGTAAACTGTCTGTAGTTTTTGGAGCAGCTTTAGAGTGACAGAAGAGCCGAGAAGATGGGACCAAGATCTCCAGATGCCCTCCAAGCAGGTTCCCTGCTGTTAACATCTTACAGTAGGGTGGGACATTTGTCACAACTAATGGGCCAGTATTGATACATGACTTTTAACTAAAGTCCACACTTTATTCAGATTTACCTAATGTCCTTATTCTGCCCACCTAAGGCCCCACTCAGGACCCAGTTAGCTGCCATGTCTCCTCAGGTTCATCTTGGTTGTGACAGTTTCTCAGACTTTCCTTCACTGGTGACATTGACAGTTTTGAGGAGAACTGGCCAGGTGCTTTGCACAGTGAGTCTGTTTAGGGATCTGTCCAAAGTCTTTCTCCTGATGATGTTAGGGCTATGGGTTTGGGGAGGGAGACCACAGAGTGCCCTACTCATCACATCATATCAAAGACACAATCAACATTGTGTCTCTGTCTCTTTATTCCATCAATAAACACGTATTTCAACATATGTAGTTGTTGTTGTTGTTGTTGTTATGTGCCGTCGAGTCAGACCCAACTCATAGCGACCCTTCCTTGGGTCTCCGAGGCAGTATCACTACAGAAGTAGATTGCCCAACCTTCCTTCCGAGGAGTGACTAGTGGGTTTGAACTGCCAGCCTTCTGGTTAGCAGTTCAAGATGTGACAGATGATTAATAATACTCTAGGTAACAGTCAATATTGCAATAGATTTCCAGCAACTTAAGCATTTGAACAATTCTGTTAATGTTTGGATGATACATAACCTACAGCTGAATCTCCTTTCCCTAAGTGAACACATTGTTTTTCTAAAGAGATGGTGTTGACTCATAAAACTAATCAGTGACTAAGGGTCCCTCCCACACTATTCCATGGCCCACAACAAGTAACGACGATTTACACAGATGAGCCTCCTGACCCCTACTGACTGGTTGATCACATTTGTGCTGAGCACCTGCCACACACACAGAATTGTCTGAGGGCTGTGAGGGGGCTGCCAACAGTGGACCAGTCTCTTTCCTCCGAGGTCCAGGGTCACAAGGAGCCGGTAACCCAGGAGGCCAGCTCAACACTATGTTGACTCAGCCCAACAGGGTTAAGGCTCTCTCTGTGCCAACTCTGT
>NW_006921625.1:97040-98060 GCF_000298275.1 Orycteropus afer afer
GGGAAAAGGCAGAATGTGTGGTGTTGCTCTGCTGAGTGTGGGAAAAGAAAAGTGGTAAAAATTATTTAGAGCACATCAAAGATCAATTCTCATCAGTAAAAGCAAGGAAGGAGCAGTTGTAATTTTCCTGTAGTGCCATAGGTGTTAAATAAAAGATTAGTAAGCTTGACTGGTATTTGTGAGCTGTACAATTCAGGCGTTTTCAGCATAGCCAAAGTCACACAACCATCACCACAATCATTTTAGAACACTTTCATGCAAAGGAAGCCTGTATCCCTTCGCTCTCATCTTCAGTTCCCACTCCATTCCTGCCAATAAGCAAACAGTCACTTACATTCTGTCTCCAAGGATTTGCCTATTCTAGACTTTTCATACAACTGGAATCACACAATACCTGATCTTCAGAGTCTGACTTTTCTTGCTCAGCATAACGTCCTAGATTCATCCATGTTTTGGCATGTATTAGAAGAACATCATATTAATAAGTCATTGGTCTGAAAAAAATTTATTATGTGATATCCCACATCATTTCTTCCACCAAGACCATATTTTCCATCTACTGACCCCATCTCTTGGTTTCCAGTCACTAGTAATTATCAATGTGTCAATACTTGTCACTGTTTCAAATACCGGTTGCATCACTTCCAACATCACAGCAACATGCAAGCCACCGCCGCACTGAAAAATGACAGATGACTGGTGGACACAAGTATTTAGATCAGCTTTATTTATGATAGTCAAAAATTAGAAACAATAACAATGTCCAGGAATGGACAAAGAGAAATAACATGTGCTGTAGTCATACAATGGGATATTAATCAAAAATAAAAAGGGGCAAACTACGGATAGATGAGTGAAACTCAAAAATAGTATGCAAAGAAAAACAAAGTAGGAGGTCTCACATTGCCGGATCTCAAAACCTACTATACAGCCACAATGGTCAAAACTGCCTGGTATTGGTTTAATGACAGATACATAGACCAATGGAATAGAATTGAGAACCCAGAAATAGATCCATTG
>NW_006921625.1:98910-99998 GCF_000298275.1 Orycteropus afer afer
ATAAGTGGAAGGAAATTTTCTTTGTTGGTTACCAGGGTGGGAAGGGAGGGGAGGGAACACTGTTAGATAGCTAGAGATAAGTATTGATTTGGATGAAGAGAAGGGCGATGTACCAAATGTGAGTGATCAACATAGTGGCATTGAGGAAGAGAAAGACATAGCATAGAGTGGTACATGGGAGGTACAGACAACAAAGACGAACCCTTCTGCACATACAGCACTGCGTTGTCAGTGAAGGCAAACATGGGTATACAGGTGGATAGATGGGTGGACAGGCTGGACTCTTAGGTATGTCTATGCAGTGGGGAGTGTACCCAAGACCATGTATAGGGTTGGCAGACAATCATTCTACAAGTGTATTTGTATGTTCTGTAAGAATTCCCAGGAGTATAATAGAGCTGACAAGGGACAAGATTGTAGTCACTTCTTGGTCACAGTGAGCTACCCAGAGGGACCGAGTGGTTGAACCTATGGGCTCAGGACTATATTCTCAGGGGACATCAAGCTCATTTGGCATAAAATACTACACAAAATATTGCTCTACCTCCCACTTTGGCAAATAGCAACTGGGATCTTAAAAGCTTGCAAGTAGCCATCTGAATGCAACAATGGGTCGCTCCTCATCCATAGCAAAGAAGAATGAAGAAAACTAAAGTTTCATGGAAACAATTATTCCTAGTGATTGGTACACCACGCGATCCATGGCTTACACAACTATGAGACCAGAAGAACTAGATGGTGCCTGGCTACCACTGCCAACCACTCAGAAGGGATCTATGTAAGAGATCCTGGATAGAGAAGGAGAACAATGTGGAACAAAACTCAAAATCATTTGGGAAAAAAAAGGGGGAGGGACTGGGTTTGCTAGTCTGATAGAGCCTGGTGGAACCACTGAGACTATGGCCTAGCTGTCCTTCAGGTCTGGAATTGAACCCACACCTGTGGCTTCCAGAAAAACAAAAGACAGGTATATGAGTTGAACATTTACCCAAGGTATATACACTTCTTGGAGAGAACAATCATGGGAGAATAGAAGGGCTATTTATAAACAGGAAGACAGCTCAGGGGGCAAGAGTGCATGGAGGGTT
>NW_006921625.1:102047-103141 GCF_000298275.1 Orycteropus afer afer
TGTTGATGGTTGTGGGGCTGCAGGACAGCACCAACAACGTGGGGACATCACACAGGAAGTGCTCAATGTGGTTCGGACCACAAAAGTTCAGCCGTAGTAGAAGGCCCGTGTGCACAGATGTGTTGAGTGCACCAACTGTCCACACAGTCATGGCCAGCAGTGTACACAGCGACCAGCTCATGATGGCACTGTAATGCAGTGGCCGGCAGATGGCCACATAGCGGTCAAAGGCCATGGTTGTGAGCAGCAGCAGCTCAGACCCCAGGAACCAGGTCAGGAAGAAGAGCTGGGCCAGGCAGCCCCTGTAGGAGATGGTGTCTACCCCAACCACCAGGCTCTCCAGCAATTTGGGGAGAACAGTGGATGTGCAGACAATGTCCAAAAAGGCCAGGTTGGCGAGGAAGAAGTACATGGGAGTGTGCAGGCCTGGGCTCAGGTTAATGGCTGCAAAGATGAGACCATTCCCTGCAAGGGCCATTAGGTAGAGGAGGATGAAAAGGACTGAGAGCAAGCCCCGGATCCAGGGGTCTTCCGAGAAGCCCTGCAGAATGAACTCCACTACAGCTGTGTAGTTGCCTGTTGCCATGTGTGTGAGCCTCTTGGGTGCCTAGACAGAGGGGGCCATATGGTGGGTGATGGGGTCCTCAGCCATGGCCCTGATCAACTCCACCAGAGCTTGTTAGCAACTTCACCCAGAGCACACAACAAAGGCATTAACAACTCCCTGTGTCCTATGGGCCAGAAGCAAACCAAATCCACTGCCATCGAGTCCATTTCAACTCATAATGCTTGTGTAGGACAGGGTAGAATTGCCCCATAGGGTTTCCAAGGCTGTAAACCTTTACAGAGGCGCTCTAGTGGTGTAATGCCTAAGGCATTTGACTGTTAACCAGAAGGCTGGTAGTTCAAACCAACCAGGCCACTCCTCAAAAGGAAGGTTGGGCAATCTACTTCTGTAGAGGTACAGCCTCAGAAACCCAAGGAGCTGTTGCTATGAGTCGAATCAACTCCATGGCAGTGAGTTTGTTCTTTTGTTTTGTTTTGTTTTGTTGATGGGCTTAGGAGAGTCCAAGGTCTTGCCCTGTGTGGTAGTT
>NW_006921625.1:103795-108752 GCF_000298275.1 Orycteropus afer afer
CACTGGGACATGGGGTCAGCCTTAGGGACCTGTTGCATGGAGCTCAAGGGTCAGAAAGTTCTGGGTTTTCTGACTGCTGGTTCGTTAATGCCCTCGCCCTATCCTATGCCTGTGGAAGAACGAGGACAACTCAGCCCTCAGTGAGCCACTGCGCTGCGTCTGCAGAATGAGACACCTAACCTGCAGGACAGAGCTGACCACGGGGGCTCTGCCTCTGAGGGTCCCTGCCAGCCACTCCCAGAGGACACATGCAACCACCCTCCAGAATCCACTGAGGCAGCCCACGTGCAGTGGCAATGCCCAGACACCCTCCTCTGGCCTCGGTCCCTGAACACTGAGGTCCTCCTGACTGAAGATCCAGGAGGCCCTGACAATCCGAGCCCCTCCTCCACAACCTCCTTGCCACCCCCACCCCCATCCCCTACACCAGACTCACAGAATACTTGGCAGCACGTCCCTGTCGACTCTGCGGCCTCCCACTCCCTGAGAGCCCAGAACCTTCTTTGAAGGCCAGCATCCTGAGTGGGGCCCCCTTACCAGCAGACGAACAGGCAGACGGTCAGGATGCCGCACAGGTGGGTGGCAGCTCCGGTGTGTCACAGTTTCAAACTGAAACAGCAAACACACAAGCGAAGCCCTCTAGGGACTTTTTTTTTTTTTTTTTTTTTTGGTCACAGTGAAATAGATCAGGACACAAAGAAATCTATCTTTCCAGAAGCATCCAAAGCAAAATTAGGACAGATGGTCCAAAAGCCAGGGGTAGACAGACAGACAGACAGCTATCCACTGTAGCTGTGTCCACTACTAATACAAGAGACTGTCCCAGTTGTTTTCTGTGACCTCATGTGCTCATGGAAGCCACATGACATCTTACTCTGGTGGGGAAGCTGAGAGGTGACCTGTGTCTAAAGCCCTGTGTCCTGCTGCTGGGTGGCTCCTCTGTTTGCTGTTGACCTTTAACTGGCGGGCATGCCCTCAGGTGGACGCTTCATTGGGGAGCTGTCAAACTAGACCCTTGAGAGCAATCACCTCACCTGGAGGCAAGTGGCCCCTTGGGGTGCAGTCCAGGGCTGACTCAGCTGAATGGGCCAGGGCACAGAAGGTGGCTGGGGACAGGGCTCCCAGTCCTGTCACTGTCTGTGATGGTGATAAGAGAATCTACTTGCCCCATGGTCTGGGCCTGGTGGGTGAGTGGACAGATTCTTGAGTGGAAGGTCCATGCCACAATGACTCAGCTGACAGCCTGCATACAACCAACTTCTGTGAGAAAGGGATATCTTTTAAACTGACTTTAGCTTTTAGAGAAGCTTTAGAGTGACATAAAAGCCAAGAAGATGGGACAGAGATCTCCAGACACCCTCCAGCCAGGTTCCCCTGCTGTTAAGATCTTACAGAAAGGTGGGGCATTTGTTACAACTAATGAACCAATATTGATACATGACTTTTAACTGAAGTCCACACTTTATTCAGATATCCCTGGTGTCCATATTCTGCCTGTCCAGGGCCCCACTCATGACCCACACAGACCCATCCAGGAGCCCACCCCAGGCCCCAGCCAGAACCCCTCCCAAGACCCCATGCAGGGCTCCACCCAGGACACAGTCAGTCACCATGTCTCCTCAGGCACCTCTTGGCTCTGACAGTTCATCAGACTTTCCTTGAAATATGACCTTGACAATTTCGATAACTGGCCGGGCCTTTTGCACAATGAGTCTGTTTTGGGATCTGTCTGAAATCTTTCTCATGATGACATTAGGGCAGTGGGGTTGGGGAGGGAGACCACACCATACCAAAGGCATGCTGTGCTCATTGCACCATCTTTAGGGCACAGCCGACATTGTGTCTGTGTCCTTTAATTCTAAACACTTATTTCACGGGGTGGCCAATGATTAAGTATTTCAGGTGACAGTCAGTATTGCAATAGAATTCCAGCCAGTTAAGAATTTGAACAATTCTGTTATTTTTCACATGATAACCTACAGCTGTATCTGCTTTTCCTAAGTGAACACACCATTTTTCTAAAGAGATGATGTTTGTTGTTGTTGTTATGTGCCATCAAGTCAGACCCGACTCATAGCAACCCCTCCTTGGGTTTCCAAGGCAGTATCACTACGGAAGTAGATTGCCCAACCTTCCTTCTGAGGAGTGACAGCCTTCTGGTTAGCAGTCAAGTGTCATAGGCACTATGCTACCAGAGCTGATGACACTGACTCAACCTAATCAGTGAACAAGGGTTCCTCCCACACTGTTCCATGGCCCACAATAACTAATGACGAGTCACACAGACGAGTCTCCAGAGCCCCACTGACTGGTTGACCACATTCGTGCTGAGCACCTGCCACACACACAGAACTGTCTGAGGGCTGTAAGGGGGCTGCACACAGTGGACCAGTCTCTTTCCTGAGGTTCAGGATCACAAGGAGCCGGCAGCCCAGGGAACCAAACGGGGTTAAAGTTCTCTGTCTGCTGACCCTGTGCTCCACCCACAGGGAAACAAAGGGCAAAGCAGATTTCTTTCCAGGAGGGAGAGACCTCATGACTAAAAGGCAGGGAAGCAGCCTTGGGAAGCATTGTTTACGAGGGGGTGCAGAAGTCACCCCTTCCCCACTCTGCAGGAAACCTGAAGTGGGGCAGATTCCGTGCACAGCCCCTGGTGCCCTGGAGCAGTGGGCTGGCCTTGGAGAGCATCTGGGAGAGGGGAAGACCCTGCATGGGCCATGGGGGCCAGGGCAGGGGCTGGGATGAAGCTCGCACTCACTGGGGAGACAGAGCAAGAGGCAGTGGGCACTGAGGTATAACTGCTCTGGGGCTGTTGCCCACCCCCACAGCCTTTCGGCCCCCAGCTGCAAGCTTAAGGAGTAATGGCTGAGAAGACAGGGAGAGCTGCAGGGATGACGCGAGGACTGGCTCAGACTCTCTCCACCACAGAAGTAAATGCAGGGCTGTCCCCCACAGGCTTGGCACATGCCCTGGGTGCATTTGTATTAATGATTGCATTTCCAGCTGTGAGAGAGCATTCAGCAACTTGAAATTAATACTTTAATATTTGAAAGTCTGCGTGGGTCAAGACACTGTGTGATCATGCTCCACTAAGTGCTGAGACTTGGAACCCCCGAGACTATGGACCTTAGACCCTTGAGGCCTGGTGCTGAACTCACCCCTGTGGCTTAACTTTCAGCCAAACAATAGACAGGCCTATAAGTTGAATACACAGCATGTACCAGGGAGGTACACACTCCTCAGAACAACTATATGAGATCCGAAGGGCAGCACTGGCCGAGGGAGAAAGCTCAGAAGGCAGGATGGGGAAGAAGGAAGAATGGAAACGGGAAACCCAGGCAGAAAGTGGGAAGAGTGTGGCTATGTTGTGGGGACTGCAGTCAATGTCACCAAACATAATACGTATGAAGCGTTGAATGGAAAACCAATTTGCTCTGTAAACTTTCACCCAGATCACAATAAAAAGTTAAAAAGAAAAAATAAATAAATAAATAACCTTTAAAAAGAAGGGAAGAAAAAGGTGAAGAAACTGAAAAAAGAAACTTTCAGCAGATCACAGATCAAATTTCATCAGTGAAAGTACAGAAGGCGTGGTTGTAACGCTCATGTATTGCTACAACATGTTAAGTAAAAGAGTAATGAGGTGGACTTGCATGTTGAGCTGCTGGTGTGGTAAAGTTATCTAAAAGATGACTGGCAGATGTTTGGACAAGGGCACAATTGCAGTGCTTGCCAGAGGCTCTATTTTCCATAAACAAACCTCTGGGTCCCCCACCTTGCTCCCAGACCAAACAGAAGACATCAGAGAGGCAGCCATGAGGGAGGTTGAGGTTCACAGCAAGACATGTGGGTGGACGTCAGCAGGGCCAGGGACTGTGAGCCTCACAGAGAAGCACCTCCATGATGCTCTGGAGAAGAGCCAGATGTTTGCTGAATTACAGAAAAACAAAGGCAGCCCTGTGCTCACGGCCCTCCCCAGTGTGTGGTCCGGGCTCAGGTGCAGCTCAGGCCACACAGCAACAACGATTCTCAGAGGATACAGCTCCCTGCATGTCACAGCATCTGGGAAGACCATAAGTAGTGCCAGTTGCCAACCACACCTCTGAGACCCTGACTTACAAGACTCAGGGTAAAGCCTAAAGGATGCACTGAACAGAAGCCCCTCAACTCTGAGAACCCCCACCAGCAGTGTCCACCTGGCAGCAGGCATTGGAGTGAGCATTCACATGTGGACAAGTGTCAGATGGTTTAATCCATCAATTGTATCAGGCCCAACTCCATCCACTGGAATGAACTTTTCTTGAACTCCAAGCCCTCCTTCTAAGGTTCTTTTCCTCCTCTGTCCCAGATTCCCTACACTGTTCCTGGATTCTTTTAACCCTTCCACAGATTCTGCTCCCATGTCTAAATACTAGTCAATATCCACAAAGGCATTGAAACAGTCTGGAGCTTTTGCTTCACCTCATTTACAGCACCCTATGGAGAATTATGAATTCAGAGAAACTTTTAAAAAAAATTTCTAAGGAGCTCTGGTGGCATAGTGCCGAAGGGATAAATGACTGCTAGGAGCTCTGGTAGCGTAGTGCCTAAGGCACTTGACTGCTAACCAGAAAGCTGGCGGTTCAAACCCACCAGCCACTCAACAGAAGGAAGATGGGGCTACCTAATTCCATAAAGATTTACCTCCTCGGAAAACCAAAGCAGGTTGCTGTAAGTAGGAATCGACTCAATGGCAGTGAGTCTTTTTATTAATTCTGATGCATAATGACCCCCATCCATGCATGTTGAGACAGAACTACTGTGCTCCACAGGGTTTTCAATGGATGACTTTTTGAATTGGCTGGCTTTTCACCTGATGTGCATGTGAAAGGACGTGAACTTCCAACCTTTCAGACAGCAGCCAAGCATGCTGACCATTTGTACCACCCCGGGACACCAAAAGAAACTTGGTGGTGTT
>NW_006921625.1:109087-110587 GCF_000298275.1 Orycteropus afer afer
TTGTTCTGCATTTTCTCAGGTACTTTGGGTCTGATTATCTGTGTTCACTCAACAAGTATCTGTGGTATGCCTACTGTGTGTCACATAGTCTGCTAGGGTCTGAGATATAACAGTGAAGATAGAGATGAAGTTTGCATTCCAGCAACAAGGTGGCCTCAAGTATCTGTTTACAATCAACATTGCTCTGCCACTTATGGTGGCACCTGCCATGTGTGGGATCTTCACACAGTCATCATACTCAACTCTGCCCACACAGTTGCGAAAGGACACTGCTATCATTTTCAACTGGTTTTGACTTCAGAATACATGGATTTACCACTAAGCTAGATTGCTATCAAAATTCACTTTGTTCTGCAAACTTTCACCCAAGGCACAATAGTAAATAAATAAATATACTATGACACTAAGGGAGAAACAAACAATTCAGCGATGATCATTGAAAATTCTTATACACCACTGTCAATAATGGATAGAGCAACTAGATGGAAGATCCACAAGGAGAAGGCAGACTTGAACAAGCATATAAACCAGGTAGCCTAACAAGCATCTGTAGAACACTCCACCCAACACGTGGAACACACATTCTTTTCAGGTGCACATGGAATATTCTCCAGAGTAAACCACATGCTAGGCCATAAAACAAACGTCCATAAATTTACAAGCATTGAAATAATGCAAACATGTTCCACGACCACAGTAGAATGGAATTAGAAATTAATAACAGAAATAAATTTGGAAACTCACTAATATGTGAAAATTGAACAACAGACTCCTAGATACAATGGGTCAAAGAAGAGATCAAAAGAGAAATTGAAAAATACTTTCTATGAATGAGAATAACAACACAACAAGCAAATGTACAGAACGCAGCTAAGAAGCTGCTTAGAGGAACATTCGTAGCTGTAAATACCTGTATGAAGAAAGAAGAATGTCCTCAAATCAATAATCACACCTTCCATCTGAACCAAAATAAAAACCAAATTCAAGTCACTGGAAAAAGAAAAGCAAATAACACCTAAAGCAAGCAGAAGAAAATAAGTAATAATGATTGCAATGGAAATTGATAAATAAAAATTAAAAAACAATATAGAAAAATCAACAATTTCCAAAATTGGTTCTTGAAAATATCAACAAAAAGTGACAGACCTTTAGCTAAATTTACCTAGAAAAGGCAAGAGAATATTCAAATTACTGAAATCAGAAGGAAGTGGCATACTACAGACCTTACAGAAATAAAAACGATTATAAATGAATAGATGAACATAAAAGACTTCTTGTATGCTAATAAACTAGACAACTTAGATGAAAGGAATAAATTCCTGGAAACACACATATTACCAAAACTGACTCAAGAAGGGATAGACAATCTAAATAGGCCTACAACAAATGAAAAGATCAAAAAACGATCTCCAGCCATAACAAGAACAGATATATGCACGCCGATGTTCATCGCAGCACTATTTACAATAGCCAAAACTTGGAAACAACCTAGATGTCCAA
>NW_006921625.1:113317-127777 GCF_000298275.1 Orycteropus afer afer
AAGTATAAGGATGAAAGGGGAAATAAATGAAATAGATGCTCAATAAGAAAGGTCACCAAAGCCAAGGACACATGTTCCACAACTAAAGAGATGCCCAAACGGAGAGCAGTGAGCTCTGGTAGCATAGTGCCTAAGGCACTTGATGGCTAACCAGAGGCTGGAGGTTCAAACCCACCAGCCACTCCTTGGAAGAAAGGTTGGGCAATCTACTTCCATAGAGATACCGCCTCCGAAACCCAAGGAGGGGTCACTATGAGTCGGGTCCAACATGATGGTACATAACAACAACCACAACAAATGGAGAGCAACGGAATTGGGAACAGTAGATAGAAGCCACAGGTGACCTATACAAGGATGGAAAAATGCACAGAATGACAGGTTTCACAAACATTGAAAAGATAGTGGAGTCTCTGGGTGGTGGAGACAGTTAACATGCTCAGCTGCTGACCAAAAGTTGGTGACTCAAGTCCACCCAGAGGTGCCTTGCACAAAAGCCTTGGTAACCTACTTCCAGAAGATCACAGCATGGAAAACTGTCTGGGGCACAGATCCACTCTGGCACATGTGGCATCACCAGGGGTTAGAAGCAATTCAAGGGCAATGGGTTTTTTGAAAGAAAACAGGAGTATATTACCTGTTTTATAAATGTCTGCAAATAAGGAGTATATTACCAACTTTAGGCCAGCAAATTTGAAATTTTAGATAAAGTGAATACATTCATTGAAAAAAGAACCTAACAAAGTAGATCCAAGAAGAGATGGAAAACCTGAAGCCTCCAATTATCTAATTTGAAACAATTGACTCCAGGGGGAAAAAGAAATTCTCCCAGAAAGGAAAGCCCAGCTCAGATGGCTTTACTCTTCAGTGATGAATTCTTCCCAACTTTTCAGGAAGAAGTGGTACTAATGTCTGCAAATAAGGTTCATTTTCTAGCTTTTTGAGATGTCTACATAGATCACTGACTTTCAGCATCTTTTTTTAATATATGCATTTAAGGTCAAAAGTATCACTTTTAATATAATGTTACTTGAACCAAAAGAGTTTTCATATGCTGGGTTGTTTATTTTTCCCCATTTTATTTTTAATAGCTTTATTACAGTGCAATTATATAAACTTATCCAAATATTTTAAATATTTCAGAACTCATTCTATGAGACCTGAGTAATCTCATACTAAAGCATGAAACAGAAATATTACAAAAAAAAAAAAAAATTGCAAAAAATGCATTGACCCATGTCACTTTAGTTTTGTGTATTTCACTATACATAAATTATATTTCAAAAAAAAAAAAAATTGCAGATCAACATCAACCTCTCTGGTAAACACTGACCACCCCCCATATTACCAGATTGATTCCTGTGATATGTAAGTAGAAAAGTACATTAGGACAAAGTTCAGTTACTTTTACCCAAGGCTGGCTTAACATTTGAAACTCAATGTACTTCACCATATTAACCAAAAAAAAAAAGGAGTGGGGTGAATCATGCATCATCTTAATAGATGCAAAAAAGAGCATTTGATAAAAGTCAGAGCATTTTATTTCAAAGAAAAACAAAAAAACTTAGCAAATTGAGAATAGATTGGATCTTCCTTATTCTGATAAAGCACATCTATAAAAATCATATTATACCTAAGAGTGAAATGGAATATAGAGTACTTTCACTGTGAGGTCAGGAATGGGACTGTATCCTGCCTCTGTAAACATTGGATTGACACTCCTGGAGATGAAAGGGATAAGGATTGGAAAAGAAAGAAAAAACTGACACTATCCCACCAGCCACTCCTCGGAAGGAAGATGGGGCAATCTACTTCCGTAGTGATACTGCCTCAGAAACCCAAGGAGGGGTCGCTGAGTCGGGTCCGACTCGATGGCACATAACAACAACAAGAACGTTCACAGATGGTGTGATGACATATGTAGAAAATCTAAAATAAAGGACTTTAAACTCAATTTTTAAATGTTACAAGGAAAAAAAAAATTCTCCCTCTGACACAGAGAGCTCTCCAAAACATTGTCAGGTGGTGAAAACTAGTTGTAGAATAGGACTGTATGTGATAAAATTTACATTTTTTTATTCCACAAAATATAACTCTAGGTTTCTATGTGCATTTCTATTTGTTGTAAACGTGTGAGAAACTTCCTGGCAGTTTCACACCACAACTGCTAACACTGACTACCTCTGAGGAGGGGATGGGGATGGGAGGACACTTGGGTAAAGGAGGACCTGGAATCTATCCAGACGGCTTGAAAAATCCATTACCATTGTCTGAAAATAAGGAGTCATGACTTGGCCAACAGGTAGCAGGGGGAGAGCTCTGGGCAGGGACTGGAGGAGTTGGTAATGAGATGAGCCCTTGAGTACTCTCCACTCTGGTCACCAATCCCACATCTAGGCACTTCCACCCAGTGAGCTCCAATATAGTGCCCAGGCGTGGCTTCCTGGGATTCAGCTCAAAGTCCAGGGACCCGAAGCTGACTTAAACTTCTAAGTCACTGTCTTTGGCAAGTAAAAGACACAGTAAGTTAAGCACCATCTACGCAGATCCCTACACCAGTCAGAGCTGTGCATGGCTCCATTTTCACCACATTGGCCATAGCGGGGTGCACATACCCCTCTGCTTAGCTGATGTGATTCACAGCAGAATTAAGAGGACCAAGAGGCTCAGAAGGAGAAGACCAAGAAGGGTCCTCAGGACGGTGCTGGCCACCTTGAGCAGCAGGCAGGACTCTGGGGCTGGAAGGTGGCCTGGGCCAGGCTCTGCATGGGAGAAGGTCACAACTGAGCCAGTGGGGGGCAAGGTGCCTGTGTGCCAAGGCCAAATGGACCTGCGGACCCTCAGCAGAAAAGCAGCCCTCCAGGACTCACACCCATACCCACATGGGAGAGCATCTGCTTTCAGAAGTGCTGGGGGTGTCTGCTGGCTTCTGCTGGGCAGAACACCCCAGAATTGGGCTTCCTCTGCTGGTAGGAGTATGAAGACCCCATCTCAAAGACAGTCCCCTTGTCTGTGAAATGGTGACCACCACAACCCCAAATTCAAAGGCTCCTGTGTAGGTCACAGAAGTGGACACACCAGTATGACTGACTCAGACACTTGCCAGTAAGAACCACCCAGGGGTGCTACTTTTGCTATCATCACCAATGGGGCATCTGTTTGTTCTCCACACAGAGAATGAGACACAAATGTTTTGGAGTCTAAGGCAAGTCCAGAAGAGTAGAAGCTGCAACTCTACCTTTGACAGAAGTGACCCCCACACCCCAGGAATAGACTTGGGTTGGGGTAAAGAAAAACTATGCCTTCCCAGACCCTTATCCCAACAAAGATGGTTATCCCAGGAGAATGGAAGGTGGGGAAACCCACACATTACAACATGGGACACATCTCCTGGCCACCTAAGTAACAACCTGCTCACTCTCCCCTGCCCATCTGAGCAGTGTGTGTCCCTGGGGTCAGAAAGTGTTGGGCAATTTGGACAGAGGGACCAAGAGGGGATAGGACACACACCTGTGCAAGGCTCAGTAGCTGAGCAATTGGGGGTCTCACCAGGGGCCTCCAGAGCTATCCCTGACCTTCCTGTGGAGGAAACAGAACCCACTGTGTATTTATAAGCCCAACATCTTAAAACTTCTGCAAAGTACTTTTAACATTTTTATTTCTATGCCTCTTTTCCCTCCTACCCAAACACGCAACACAGGAAAAAGAACTCTACTCTCAGCCAAGAGATGCTCACAAAGTACCCCCTCTCTCACATAGTGGGAGGAGCTCTGGTAGCATAGTGCCTAAGGCACTTGACTGCTCACCAGAAGGCTGGCAGTTCAAACCCACCAGCCACTCCTCGGAAGGAAGGTTGGGCAATCCTACTTCTGTAGTGATACTGCCTCGAGGAACCCAAGGAGGGGTCGCTATGAGTCGGGGCCGACTCGACGGCAAATAACAACAACAACACATAGTGGGAGGTTGAGACATTCACAGTATTTTTGGTGCCTCTGGGGATGCATCCCTGAGGGATATCCTCAGGGATGCCCTTGCACCCAGTGCTCCTGGATGGCTCATCAGTCAGGTCCAGGCACTCAGAAGCCTCAGGGCCAACTGTCCACCACATATGCTTGCCCTCTTTGTGGAACTAGCCCACCCAGGGCTCCTTTGCACGAAGTGAATATTCAGCCCCAGGGAAAACCTGCCTGAGCTGCTGTCCCAGCAGCAGGTACACCACGGTGTCCCACGTTCTGGCCCCTCACAGCACACACACACATACACACACACCTACTCACACACACATACCAACACACACATACACACAGGCCAAGCTCACCCACACACATCACCCAGGCTGCCTCGCTGTTGGAGCAGGAATGAGGCTCCCAGGGGCCCAACGGGCACTGCCACAAGGACACATCGTGTAGTTCCCAGCACTGCACTGAGGACACCCACAGGGCCTCAAGGGACGGTCTAGTCCCTGCACCCTCCTGTAGCTGCCCATGGAACCCGCAGCCCAGCGGGCCACACAGGACCCCCAAGGAGGCAGCACTCAGGGTCTGGCACACACTCCCCCTAGTCCCATTGTAGAATCCTTCCAGGTGCCCAGTGCAGGGCCCACTGTGGTTCTGCGGCCTCAGATCTGTGAACTCTGAAGACAGGGGGAGGTCAGCAGGCTGGCTTTTCGGTCCGGCATGGGGCACCAACGCATGGGAAGAGTGCACCTGAGCAGATGGCACCAGTGTCCTCTTTGTGCCCACAGTCCTGCTGGCCCCAGCCATCAAATGGGCACTGTCACAGCGCCAACTCCACACCTTCACAGGGGAGGTCATCCAGCCAGATGCACCTAAGCCTGGCCCAGCCCAGAAGTGAGCAGACCTCAGGGTGCAGAGGCCCTGGCCACAGCCCAGCTGCCTGCAGACCATGTGGGCATAGTGCAGGTCCTAGCTGTGGTCATGCACAGGGCCCCACGCACCACCGTGTGACACTTCCATGTGCCCAGTGTAGCTCCCAGACCCACAAGCCGCACACACCTGGAAACTCCCTGGGAGACTGCAGCCCCATAGGTACCTCCATTCACCAGAGCAGACGCCGGCATCTCTCAGGCTCCCCGTGGGCACCAGCAGAGACACAAACACATTGCGCTGAGTCAGGTGGGTCTCAGTGCCCAGACAGCATCCATGAGTCAGCCCCACTGGCACAGTGCCACAGCTGGGGGCAGGGGCATTGTAAGCTCTTTCAGCCCTTCTGCACTGAAGCTACCTGAACACCACACTGGCGCCCCGTAAGTCCCAGGTATCATTCAAGAGTCAGCCCCAAACCCCATCCAGGGACACCTCCACATGCCCACCACAGTGACTCTGTCCATCCCTCAGCCACAGGACATGAGAGAGCCCTGGGGAAAGACAGATACATGGAAAGGGCCATCAGCTCTCAGAGATGAGGGATCTGGATGGAGAATTGGCAATCCTTCACACAGCAACCTGTCCATCCCTGGGCTCACTTGTCCCTCCTTCCCCCCGACCCTCTGCCATCCCTTCATTTCTTTCCTTCTCTTCTATCCTGAAACACCCTTCCACTTTCTCTCCCATCTCCTCACCAGGCTATCATCCAACATTGTTCTTCTCATCCCAACACTGATTTGAAACCATTTTTCTATTCACATATGACCTACTCTGTATCCACCATGGAATAGACACCTCTCTGTTGCCAAGCCCATGAGCCTCCCCATTTCCACCTGACTGCACATCATACACACTGTATGCCTTGCCCTTCACCAACCTGAGAAGATGACAAAAGCCACATTTCCTAAGGCACAGGCTGATCCTCCCAGGATGCCCACTGGACAGCTCAGCGTATGGGGCTCTGTCCCCACATAATGAAACACATCAGGCCAGATAGGACTTCTGCCTGCCCCAAAAATAGCCTCTTCTAGGTGTGGCCACCTTGCCACAGTAGAGCTGGTGGCAGAGGATAGTGGCATCTTCTATGTCCCAGTGAGTGGCACAAAGGGGTGCCGAGACCCCATATCCCCAGAGCTCCACTCGTCCTGCACAGCCACTGCTACCATTAACCAGCTGGAACTCTAGAGGGCCAAAGTGGTATGTGAGATTTCATTTTTCACCACATAGGCACTGTTGCACTTGCTCCTTATTGTGAACCCACTTAAACACATCCCATACCCTAACATAGGATGGACAGATTGAGAGAATGAAAATAGCATTGAGAAGTGATATCATGAAAATGGCGGAGTGTTGTTAGGTGCCACTGAGTCACTTTCAACTCATAGCAACCCTATGGACAACAGATAAAATTTCCGTCTGGTTCTGTGTCCTCCTCAGAGTCATTGCCATGCTTGAGCCCCTCACTGCAGCCACTGTGTCAATCCATCGTGTTGAGGGTCTCCCCTTTTTTGCTGACTTTACCTACCATGATATCTTTCTCCCAAGGAGAGAACACTCAAATTACTAAACTAGAAACAATTATGAGGATATTACTATAGCTCTTACAGAAACAAATATGACAAATGATATAAGGCTAGTATGAATAATTGTATGCCAACAAATTAGAAAACCTAGATGATATGGACAAATTCCTATAAATACACAAACTATCAAAACTGAGTCAAGAAGAAGTAGAAAATCTTATCAAACCTGTAACAAGTGAAAAGATTGAATCAATAATCAAAAAACAATAAAGAAAAATCCAGAACCAGAATAATGCATGGGTTAATTCTACCAAACATTTAAAGGAGAATTAATACCAATCCTTCTCAAAATTTTCCAAAAAAGCAGAAAAGGAGGGAACATTTCCTAATGCATTCTATGAGGCCAGTATTGCCCTGACATCAAAGCCAGACAAAGACATCACAAGAAAAGAAAATTACACATCAATACCTCTTATGAATAGAGATGCAAAAATTCTCAAGAAAATACTAGCAAACTGAATCCAATAGCATATTTAGTAATGACCATACAACATTACCAAGTGATATTTGTCTCAGGAATGCAAGGGATGGTTCAATATAAGAAAATCAATCAGTGCGACACACTGCATTAGTTTCCTAATGTTGCCATAGTAAAACACCACTAACTAGAGGGCTTCCAAGAACAGAAGTTTAGTGTTCCATAGTTCTGGAGGCTGGGAGTCCGAGGTCAGAGTGTTGGCCATACTGATTCTTTCTGAGGCTTTGAGTGAGGATCTGTTCCATGTCTGTTTCCTGTTTCTGTTAGCTCCAGGTGTTCCTTGACTGCAGAACCATGTGGCATTCTTCTTGTGTCTCCATGTCTCTGTCTCTCTTCTCCTCTTTTGTAAGGGCACCAGTCATGGAGGGGTAGGGCCCACCCTATCCAGTATGACCTCATGTTAATCTAACAACATCTTCAAAGATCCTATTTCTAAACAGGACTACATTCACAGGTACAGGGGTGAGAATTTCAATATACCTTTTTGGGGGGACAAAATTAGATCTATAATATATATATCAAGTTACTAGTATGAAGGTTAGGGGAAGGGGAAGAAAAAAAAAAAAGACCATGATCATCTCAATTGGTGCAGAAAATGTATCTAACAAAAACAAAACACTTTCATGATAATTGACTTGATGGCAGTAGGTTTGTTTTTTCTGTTTTTTGTATTTTAATGATAAAAACACTCAGAAAATTAAGAATAGATGGGAAATCCCTCAGCATGATAAAGGACATTTATAAAAAAAAAAAAAAAAAACAGAGCTGACATCATACTCAATGGTGAAACTGTAAGTTTTTTCTCTAAGATCAGGAACAAGACAAGGGTGTCCACTTTCACCACTTCCATTCAATATTGTACTGGAAGTTCTGTTGTTGTGTTGTTGTTATTTGCCATTGAGTCGGACCTGCCTCATAATGACCCCTCCTTGGATTTCACTACGGAAGTAAATTGCCCAACCTTCCTTCCAAGGAGGGGCTGGTGGGTTTGAACCACCAGCCTTCTGGTCAGCAGTCAAGTGTCTTAGGCACTATGCTACCAGAGTTCTAGCCAAAGCAATTAGAGAAGGAAAAGAAATAAAAGACATTCAAATTGTAATGGAAGAAGTAGCGTTATCTCTTCACAAATGGCATGATCTTACACAGAAAAAATCCTAAAGAACAAAATGAAAAAAAAAAAAAAATCTATCAGCTCTAACAAATGATTCACCAAAGTTGCAGGATACAAGATCAATAAATAAAATCTGTCATATATCTATAATTCGCAATGATAACATGAAAAATAAAGTTGTTTTTAAAAAGTTCCATTTACATTAGTATCAAAAAGCAGAAGATAGTTAGAAATAAATTTAACCAATGAAGTGTATGACTTTCAGACTTAAAACTACAAACTTTTCCTGAAAGAAATTAAAGACCTAAATACATGGAAAGGCATCCTGTGTTCATGGATAAGAAGAAATATTGTTAAAATGGCAACATGGTGCAAAATGATCAACAGATTAAATTCAATTCTTATAAAAATCCCAACAGTTATTTTACAGAAATAGAAAAGCTGATCTTGAAATTCATATGGAATTCAAGTAGCCAAAACAGTCTTGTAAAGAAAGAACATAGTTGGAGGACCTGCCATTCCAATATTCAAAACTTACTATGAACCTACAGTGATCAAAACAGTGATACTAGTATAAGGATAGACAATGGATCAGTGGAATCAAACTGAGAGTTCATCAATAGACCCATAAATATGTGGCTGGTTGATTTTTGACAAGGATACCAAGACTTTATATGAGGAAAGAATAGTATCTTCAACAAATAATGCTAGGACAACTGAGTAGCTATATGCAAAATAATGAAGTTGAACCCTTACCTCACACCATATACAAAAATTATCTAAAAATGCACCAATTACCTTAATGTAAGGACTAAAATTCAAACACTTGGAGGAAAATACAGAGGTAAATTTCCATGACCTAGGATACTTAGATACGATACCTAACTCACAAGCAATCAAAGAACAAATGGATCAATTAGACTTCATCAAAATTAAAAACCTCTGTGTATCAAAGAATGCCATCAAGAAAATGAGAAGACATCCCACAAAATGGGAGAACAAGTTGCAAATCATCTATATGATCAGGATCTAGGATCCTGAGTGTGGGGGGAGTGGTAGTTCTGTAGCAGAATCTCATGTTCCATGAAGGGGAGCAGGCTCAGTTCCTGGCAAATGCACCTGAATGGGCAGCTATCACTTATCTGTCAGTGAAGGCTGGCACTTTACTATGATGCAGAACAGATTTCAGTGGGGCTTCCAGATTAAGACAGACTAGAAAGGTCTGGTGATCTGCTCCCAAAAATCAGCCCATTGTGTACTGAGCTGCCATGACTTGGGGGCCAACTCAGTGGCAGCCAATAACAGCAACAACAATCTGAATATATAAAGAGTGCTTACTACTCAACAATACAAAACAAAGACTGCCATTTAAAATTAGGCAAAAGATTTCAATGAACATATTTTCAAAAAAGACACATAAATGGCCAACAAACACATGAAAACATGTTCAACATCATTACTCATTAGGGAATGTTTTGCTTACTTTGTGCTGCTCTAACAGAAAATACCACAAATGGGATGGCTTTAACAAATAGGAGTTTATTCTCTTAGAGTTTTGGAGGCTAGAAGTCTGAGTTCTAAGTGCCAGGCTCTAGGGGCTGGGTAAAAACCCCTTAACCTTGGGCTTCATCTCTGCCTCTTGCTCTTGAAGCTGGAGGTTTTCTTCACTCAGGCAGCTGCTGGCTGCTAAGGCTGACAAACCCAAGGTCAACAAGTATTTTTACAGTCCCAATATTACCAAACAACATAGCAGGCCACTTATTCAAGTCCATTAAGAGTCCCAAGCTCAGCAGACAGCATGGCAGGCTGCTGCTAACGACTTGGCTAAATGCAGGATTCAAGTGTGCCATTCCCAAAGCTTCTCCTCATAAACCAGAAGACCACATCCCTAAAGCAGCTACTCATGGCAGATTCCACCATGGAGTTGATAACCAATCTCACTGTTTCAGTTACCTAGTGCCACTCTAACAGAATATACCACAAATGGGATGGCTTGAACAAACAGGAGTTTATTTTCTTACAGTTTGGAGGCTTTAAGTCCAAGTTCAAAGTGCCAGGCTCTAGGGGCTGGGTGTAAGCCCCTCAGCCTTGGGCTGCAGCTCTGCCTCTTGCTCCCAGCCCACTGGATCTAGAGGCTTTTCTTCACTCAGACAGCTATTGGCTGCTGAAGCCAACAAGCCCAAGGTTGACAAGTAAAAAGGCATAGTCCTGATGTTACCAAACCTCATGGTAGGCCATTAATTCAAGTTCATTGGAAGTCCCAAGGTTGGAAGAGCATGGCAGGTTGCTGAACAACGACACAGCTACATGCGCGGTTCAAGCATGCCATAAGCTAGAGATGACTCTCCAAGGCTTTTCCTTATATACAACAAGCAGACCACATCCCTAAGGCAGCTACTCAGCTGCTCTTAGTAGATTCCACCATGGAGTTGATTACCAATCTCATCATAGGGAACAACAATATCCAGCTGCCTAGCCATTCAAAACCATGGCCCAGCCAAGTTGACACACAAACTTAACCACCACACTCACCATGGAAATAACTACATCCAGCTGCCCAGTCACTCGAAACCAGGTCCAGCCAACTTGACACATAACCTTAACTACCACAGGGAAATACAAATCAAAATCACAGCGAGATACCACGTCACATCCACTAAGATGACTATAACACAAAAGATGGAAAACAGTAAGTGTTGGTAAAGAGATGGAGGAACAGGAACTCTCATCCACTGCGGCTGAGAAGGTCAAATGGTATAGCTCCTGGGAAAACAGGCTGTTGGCTCTTTAAAAGTTAAGTATAGAATTGTCATATGGCCCAGTAATTCCACTTCTAAGTAAATAGCCAAGAGAAATTAAAACCTATGTCCACACACAGGAAATCTGTGCCCTAGTGTTCACAGCAGCATTGCTCATAATAGCCAAATGGAGGAGACAACCCAAAAGTTCATCAACTAATGAATGGATAAGTGACTATCTACTCAAAGCAAAACACTATCACTTATGAAAAGCATGAAGTCCTCAGAGATGCTGCAGCTTGGATGATCCTCAAAAACATTACACTAAATGAAAGAAAGCAGACACAGAAGGCTGCATGCTGCGTGATTCCTGTCTAAAAACGTCCAGGATAGGCAAATCTGTGGAGACAGAAAGCAGATTAGTAGTTGCCAGGAGGTTGGGGAAAGGACAACAGGAAGTGATTACTTAAGGGATCCAAGTGTGCTCTGGGATGGAGAGTCTGAAGCTAGGAGACGTGGTGGCTGCACAACACTGTGAACGCACTGAGTATCACGTGACTGTGATAGTCACACTTTAAAATAGTTCCTTGTATACTTTGTGAATTTCACCTCAATAAAAGACGTTTTTAAAACTTGGACATGAGTGTTCATAGTAGTAGTAACTCACAAAAGCTGAAAGGTGGAAACAACCCAAACGTATATAGCTGAAACGGGAGGAACAAAATGTAGCATGTCCATGCAATGAAGCATTATTCAGCCACAAAAAAAGGCAGAGAATAACGGACACATACCACAACTCACATGAACCCTGGAAATGCCAGGCTGAGCAGAAGCAGCTAGCCATGAAAGCTCACACGTTGTATTATCTTCTTTGTGTGACATACCCTGTAGAGGGAAATGCATGGAGACAGAAGCAGATCAATGGTGGCCAAGGGGCTGGGGAAGGAGCCAGGGGAGGTGACTGCTCATGGGTATGGGTCTCCTTCTGGGTGCTAGAATGCTCTGGGATGAGCATGGCAGTAGCTGTATGGCGTGGGGAATGTCCAGAAGGCTGCTGAATTGAGCCACTGAAAAGTTTAAGCGGACAAACTTTATGTTATATGAATTTTACCAAACAAAACACAGCAGCAGTCAAACCAAGAGTGCATCTTGGGGGAGTGGGGGGAGTATCTGCTGGTTCCTGAGCTGGAGGACACAGATGGTCTGGCCTCTCCTCACTGGATAAGCCCTAAGAATGGACTGCCACCCCTCCTGGAGGCAGGACTTCCTCCACACCCAACAGGCCTGGTGCAGGAGGGGCTGACCTCCTGGCCCCAGCCCTGAGACTGTCTGGGAGGAGTGGGCCACTCCACAGACAAGGCACAAGTGAGGCGAAAAACAAATGGGGAGAAAGAAACAGAAGGGAGGAGGGCCGGCTGTCCCAGGAGTCAGGTGTGGCTGAGGGAGCATGCATCCTTGGTTCAGGTCCCAACTCTGGTCCAGGGATCACAGGAAGGGAAGGGCCCAGGAACCTGAGCTCTCTCCTCTCCACTGTGAGGGCCCACCATCATCACAGAGCACAGTTGACCTCAGAGCCCCTGTGTCCGATGACCTTGCCCCACCCAGCTCAGACCCTCCCCCTGCCACCCGGGACAGTGATGGCTTACTGTCCCCTGAGCACCTGAGTCCCAAGTCACTGCTGTGGTCGCAGGGCTTGGGGCACCCAGGCCTCTGTGGGCAGTTGAACAGCAGGGACTCATTGCCCACTCAGTGGAAGGCCTCAGTCCACATGGGCCCAGAACCCTGACCAAAGTGTGTGCCCCAGGCATGGAGACAGCCAAGCCACACTGCAGCTCCCTGCAGACCACATGTGCCATGGGCAGATGCAGGTCAGCATCACAGACGGTGCCCTAGGTCAGGCCACACTGCACCTCCAGGACCCTGGAGTAGGGGTGCTCCCCGCCCACCAGCTGGGCCTCCATGTGCCCTGGGGACAGACACTGCTCTGGAAAGCCCTTCAAGGGTTCTCTTTTGAGGTAACCAGACCCTGCTCTACCTTTGGGTCCCTCAAGGACAGTATATGCAGGAGGTCTCAAAGACACTTGACCTGGCCCAGCCCTGAGGGAAGTTACCTTCCTCCAGGGCCTCACCTCCTGGAGCTATAGTCCTTTGGACCCCACCCATGCAGGGTTAGATGAGAATGGCCCCCAATTCTCCTTAGAAACAAGAAGGGTTGGACTTTCTCTCACCTATGTTGGTCATGTTGTCTGAAGGAACCAGTCCCTGGAGAAGGATGTCATGCTTGGTAAAGTGGAGGATCAGCAAAAAACGGGAAGACCTTCAACAAGATGAATTGACACAGTGGCTGCAATGATGGGCTCAAGCACAGCAAGGACTGTGGGGATGGCACAGGACTGGGCAGTGTTTCATCCTGTTGCACATGGGCTCACTCTGAGTTGGAGCCGACTTGATGGCACAATTGTTGCTGATTACCCAGGGGAAATTGGGTTGACATTACACAATGGAGGTAAAGAAAAGTGTGCCTTCCTTAAGATGTCTCTCAGTACTACATGCCCTGTGATTAACGTTGGTTTAAAACTGTAGCAACTCAATGGTGACATGACTCCTAATGGCTCAGACCCTTCAGGAATGAAGGTTGGGCCACCCCACCAGGCAAAGGACCACAACCAAATGAGCTGCTTGCTGAGGGCAAAGGGACTACAGAATGGATGGTGGAAAAATGTGGTTCTGAAGACCAGCTATGACCATGAGACCAGTTGCAGAAACAAGGACTGTAGTAGTTATGAGTATTTTTTTATATGTGCATCAAATGTGTTTGCATTCTTCAGTTATAAAATGTAAGATGTAAACTGGGCTAATGTGTCTTGGTTGTATGTGTATTAGCTGTATCATGTTAGGCGCAAGTATGACTTTATAATAGCCTTTATTTAGAGATTCCAAAAACACTCACTGCCATCAAGTTGATTCCAATTCATAGCAACCCCCATTGGGTTTCCATCTTCCTTCCATGAAATAGCTGGTAGGTTTGAACCACTGACCTTATGGTTAAAAGCTAAATGCCTTAATCACTATACTATCAGAGCCCCTATATTTAGAGATTATGCAAAGTTTAAGATATGTACAGGTGCCAATTTGACAAAGGGTGGGCAGTGGTAGTTAAAGCTGTATTTCAGCTTAGCTGGGACATGACTCTTGCATTTCTGGAAGTTCCCTGTCAATAGACTTCTGCAATCATTTTCAAATTATCTTCCACAAGATTTTACTTGTGTGTGATATTAATGATGTTGTTCAATAATTTCCACATTCTATGAGATCACTTTTCTTTGGAATAAGTACAAATATGGATCTCTTTCAGTCAGTTGGCCAGGTAGCTGTCTTCCAAATTTCTTGGCATAGATGAGTAAGTACCTCCAATGCAGCATCTGTTTGTTGAAACATCTCAATGAGTATCCCATTAATTCCTGGACCCTTGTTTTTCACCAATTCCTTCATTGCAGCTTCAGCTTCTTCCTTCAGTACCATTGGTTCTTGATCATATGCCACCTCTTGAAATAGATGAACATCAACCAATTCTTTTTGGTATGTTGTTGTTGTTGTTAAGTGCCGTCGAGTCATTTCTGACTCATAGCGACCCCATGCACAGCAGAAAGAAACACTGCCCGATCCC
>NW_006921625.1:128922-133375 GCF_000298275.1 Orycteropus afer afer
AATATACTGCTGCAAAGGTTTCTGAATTATCTTCAGTAAGATCTTACTTGCATGTGATATTAATGATATTGTTCTATAATTTCCACATTCTGTGAGATCACCTTTCTTTGGAATGGGCACAAATATGGTGCCCATTTGGTATAGTGACTGTGTATTCTTTCCATCTTCTTTTGATGTTTCCTGCATCATTCAATATTTTGCCCATAGAATCTTTCAATATCACAACTTGAGGCTTAAATTTTTTCCTCAGTTCTTTCAGCTTGAGAAATGCCAACAATGTTCCTCCCTTTTGGTTTTCTAACTCCAGGTCTTTGCACATTTCATGATAATAACTGACTTTGTCTTCTCAAGCTGCTCTTTGAAATCTTCTGTTCAGCTCTTTTATCGTGTCATTTCTTCCATTTGCTTTAGCTACTCTTCATTCAAGAGCAAGTTTCAGAGTCTCTTCCAACATCCATTTTGGTCTTTTCTTCCTTTCCTGTCTTTTTAACAAGCTTCTGCTTTCTTTATGGATGATATTCTTGATGTCATCCCACAATTCATCTGGTTTTCAGTCACTGGTGTTCAATGCATCAAATCTATTCTTTAGATGGTCTCTAAATTCAGGAGGGACATAATCAAGGTCATAATTTGGCTCTTATGGAGTTACCTTAATTTTCTTCAGCATCAACTTGAACTTGCATGTGAGCAGTTGATGGTCTGTTTCACAGTCAGTTCCTGGCCTTGTTTCAGCTGAAGATATTGAGCTTCTCCATTGTCTCTTTCCACAGATGTAGTCGATCTGATTCCTGTGTATTCCATCTGGTGAAGTACATGTGTATAGCCACGATTTATGTTGTTGAAAAATGGTGTTTGCAATAAATAAGTCGTTGGTCTTGCAAAATTCTATCATGCGATCTCCAGCACTATTTCTATCACCAAGGCCATATTTTCCAACTACTGGTGATTCTTCTTTGTTTACAACTTTTGCATTCCAGTCACCAGTGATAACCAGCACATCTTGATTGCATGTTTGGTCAATTTCAGACTGCAGAAGATGGTTAAAATCTTCAATTTCCTTGCCTTTGGCTTTGGTGGTTGCTGCATAAATTTGACTGATATCAACTAGTCTTCCTTGTAGACATATGGATATTATCCTACTACTGACAACATTGTACTTCAGAATACATCTCGAAACATTCTTTGTGATGATAAATGGTACATCATTCCTCTTCAATTTTTCATTTCTGCCATGGTAGAGCATATGATTGTCTGATTCAAAATGGCCAAAATCCATCCATTTCAGGTCACCTAAGGCTTTTGACTGCTAACCAGAAGGCTGGCAGTTCAAACCCACCAAGCACTCCTCAGAAGGAAGATTGGGCAATCTACTTCCATAGTGATACCACCTCAGAAACCCAAGGAGAGGTCTCTATGAATCAGATCTGACTCAATGTCAGTAAGTTTTTTTGAATGCCTAGGATATTGATCTTTTTGTGTTCCATTTTATTTTTGACAACTTCTGGTTTTCCTAATTCATACTTTGTACATTCCATGTTCTGATTATTAACGGATGTTTGCAGCTGTTTCTTCCCATTCTGAGTCATGCCACATCAGCAAATGGAGATCCCAAAAGCTTTAGTCCATCCACGTCATTAGGGTTGGCTCTACTCTGAGGAGGCAGCTCTTCCCCAGCCATATTTTGAGTGTCTTCTGACCTGTGAGGCTCATATTCCATCACTATATCAGACAATGTTTCAGGGCTATTCATAACAGTACTATATCAGACAGTGCTTCACTGATATTCATGGAGGTTTTTTACTGGCCAATTCTTGGAAACTTTTCTACCATGGGTGGCCCTAGCGGTATTTGAAATACCTGTGGTATAACCACCAGACTCACAGCAACACACAAGCCACCACAGGATGACAAACTGACAGATGAGTAGTGACCATGCATATATGCTCAACTGATATTTCACAAAGGAGCAAGGGTAATTCAATGGAGAAAATACAGTCTTGTTAACAAGTGATGTTAGAAAAACAGTGCATCCAAATACCAAAAAGGAAAAAAAAAAAATGAAAGACTCTAGAAAGAGGCTTTTCCCCTTGCACAAAATTCAACTCAAATGTATCACAGACCTGTAAAACATTCAGAAGATAACACAGGAGAAAACCCAGCTGCTCTTGTGTTTGGCTGTGGATTTTTACATACACCACCGAAAGCATGATCTATGAAAGAAAATATTGATAACTTGTATTTCATTGAAATTTAAAACTTCTGCTCTGTGAAAGACACTGTAAAGGAAATGAAAAGATAAGCCATGGACTGAGAAAAAATATCTGCAAAACATATATCCAATGAAGGACTTGTATCCAACTAATGGATACAAGTTGTATGCAACTAATTCTTAAAACTCAACAAGAAACAAGTGACTCAGTTTAAAAGTAGACAAAATATTTGGACATCTCATCAAAGAAGATCTGTTGTTGTTGTTGTTATGTGTCATCAAGTTGGACCCGACTCATAGCGACCCCTCCTTGGGTTTCCGATGCAGTATCACTACGGAAGTAGATTGCCCAACCTTCCTTCTGAGGAGTGGCTGGGGAGTTTGAACCACCAGCCTTCTGGTTAGCAGTCAAGTGCCTTAGGCACTGCACTACCAGAGCTCCTCAAAGAAGATCTACAAATGGCAAATAAGCACAATCAAAGACACTCCACGCCATATGACATAAGGGTGTTGCCAATTAAAGCAGTGAGATGCTACTCCACACCTGTCGCTGCTGTTGTCAGTTACCATCAGGCCCATTCAGACTCCCAGAGATGCCATGTGTGCAGAGGAGAATTGCACCACAGGATTGTCAAGGGTGCAACCTTCTGAAAGCAGATCTCCAGGCCTGCCTCTGGAGGTGCCTCCAGGTGAGTTTGAGCCACCAAAGTTTCAGCTGGTAGTCAAGCAGTTAACCATTTGCATCACCCAGGGACTCTGCACATTTATTATAAGGGCTAAAATCCAAAGTACTGACAGCGCTAAATGCAAAATGGTGGAGTCTTTGGAAGACAGGTTGATAGTTTTTTACAGAGTTAAACATAGGCTGGAGAGATAAGTCTTGCTACCCTTGCTTCTAAGAAGCATTCTGATTGTACTTCTTACAAGACAGATATTTTCATTCTTCTGACCAAAAAAAAAAACCCAAACTCACCGCCATCAAGTCAATTCTGACTCATAACAACCCCCACTGATTTCTGAGGCAGTACACCTTTATGGAAGTAGATTGCCTCATCATCCTTCCATGGAGTGGCTGGTGGGTTTGAACCACCAACCTTCTGGTTAGCAGTCAAATGTCTTAGGCACTATGCCACTAGAGCTCCTTTTATTCTTCTGACAGTCCACCATGTATTCAATATTCTTTACCAACGCCATAATTCAAAGGCATTATTTCAGGAGGGATCAGTCTCTGAAGAAGGACATCACACTTGGTAAAGTACAGGGTCAGTAAAAAGTAAAAAGACCCTCAATAAGATCGACTGACACAGTGATTGCAATAATGGGCTCAAACATAGCAACAGTTGTGAGGATCCCATGGAACCAGGCAGTGTTTCATTCTGTCATGTATACTGGCATCACTATGGGTCCAAACTAACTTGGTGGCACCTAACAATGACAACATAGGCTTATCATACAATCCAGCAATCACACTTCTAGGTATTTACCCAGATGAGCTGAAAACTTATGTCCACACAAATGTTTATACTGCTTTATTCATATTGCCAAAAATCGGAAGCAAACAAGATGTCCTTCAATAGGTGAATGGATAAACAAACTGTTATATACATACAATAGAATATTATTCAGCAATAAAACAAAATGAGCTATTATGGTAGTTAAGGTTATGTGTCAGTTTGGCTGGACCTGGTTTTGAGTGATGGATGTAGTCATTCCCCATGCTGAGACTGATAATCAGCTCCATGGGGGAATCTACTGGAGCAGCTGCATAGCTGCCCTGGGGATGTGGTCTGCTTCCGGTATATAAGGAGAAGCCTTGAGAAAGGTCTCAGCAGCTTGTTGGCACACCGGGACCCTGCATGTAGCCGAGTCTTCATTCAGCAACCTGCCAGGTCAAGCTGATCTTGGGACTTTTTCTGGACTTGAATTAGTGGCCTGCCATGTTGTTTGATACTCTTGGGACTGTGCCCTTTTTACTTGTCAACCTTGGACTTGTCAGCCTCAGCAGCCAGCAGCTGCCTGAGTCTCCAGCTTCAGTGGGCCAGGAGCAAGAGGCAGAGCTGAGGCCCAAAGTTGAGAGGTTTTCACCCAGCCCCTAGAGCTTGCTATTTTGAACTTGGACTCTTAGCCTCCTAAACTGTAAGAGAAAAAAAAAAAAAATCCCTCTTTATTAAAGCCACCCATTTGTGGTATTTTCTGTTAGAGCGGCACTGGAGAACAGAAACAGCTGTCAAACTAGGAAAAGAC
>NW_006921625.1:133490-135374 GCF_000298275.1 Orycteropus afer afer
GATTCCAACTCTATCACATTCTGGAAAAGGCAAAACTAAGAGATAGTGAAAAGTTCAGGGATCACATGGATGGAGGAGGACAGGGCATTTTTAGGGCAGTACAACTATTCTGCATGATACTGGGATGGTGGATGCCCAACATTGTGCATTTGTCAAAACCATACAAATCTACAAGACAAAGAGTGAACCCTAATGCCATCTATGGACTTCAGTCAATAACGGTGCATCAGTAGTGGTTCATCAATTGGAAAAAGCATATGACATGAATGCAAAATGTACTAATAAGGATAAAGCTGTGAGGGGTGTTGGGGTATATGCTGCATTAACTCCCCACATCTTCTCAATTTTTCTGTAACCCTAAAAGTGCTCTAAAACATTAAAGAGACCTCATGACCCAAGCACGTAAGTGGGCGGCTGCTAACTGAAGGGTCAGTTGTTTGAATCCACCCAACATCTTCACTGGAGAAACACGTGGACATCTTCCCCCATAAAGGCTGCTGCTGCTGCTGTTGTTGGGTGGTGCTATTGAGTCCATTTTCAACTCATAGTGACTCAATGTGGGTAGTAGTTAAGGTTGTGTGTCAACTTGGCTCGGCCATGATTCTGAGTGACTTGGCAGCTGGATGTAGTTATTCCCCATGATGAAATTATGATCACCTCCATGGCAGAATCTGCTGTAAGACATTGATCAGTGGAAAGGGAGAAGCCGTTGGGGTGTAACCTGCTTCCGGTATATAAGGAGAAACCTTGAGAAGGTTCTCTAGCTTTTGGCACACTTGGATCCTGTCTTTGGCCTAGTCTTCATCCCCAGTCCCTAGACTTGAACAGTGGGCTGCCGTGTTGCCTGCCCATCTTCATATTGTACCACTTCACCTCCGCTCCTGGGTTCATCAGTCTCAGCAGCTAGCAGCTGTCTGAGTCAAAAGAAGCCTCCAGCTCCAGTGAGCCTAGAGCCAGAGGCAGAGATGAAGCCCGGGGCCAAAGGGCCTTTACCCAACCCCTAGAGCCAGCACTCTGAATTCAGACTTCTAGCCTCCTAAACTGTAGGAGAATGAATTCCTGTTCATTAAAGCCATCTACTTGTGGTGTTTCTAGCAGCACTAGAGAAACCAGATAATGTGGCAAAATGGAAGTTCCCCAGAGTTTCCCAAGCTGCAATCTTTATGGGGGCACATCACCAGATCTTCACTCCCTCAGAACTGGTGGGTTTGCACCACCAGCATCAGAATACCAGGGCTACTTTGCTATGAGGCAGTCCTACTCAGTCACTTGGGGTTGCTAGGAGTCAAAATCTACTCTGTGGCCCCTAAAAGCAAGGACTAATAAAAACATGAAAAAAAACTAAACTTTTACTTTGCTGTGACTTTTATTATATTTATTATTATTATTATTTAAAGAAGCCTCCCTGGAACTTCCTTCCAACCCTTTCATCCCACAACGTTCCTGGTGTAGAGCTCAAGGTCATGGCATCCGAGGGCTGGAATCGCCATATTTTTCCTTCTCAGCCTGAGCTTCTTGGCCAAGCATGCCTGGAGACCCACCTGCAGTTTAAGAAAGACCAAAACAGGGCCTCTGGCAAATCCTTGGAGCCTCATTTCCCTCCACAAGGCAAACCCATAGAAGGACAAGGATAATTACACCCCAAAAGTCAAAGGAAAGTACAGTTACTCCACACAAGGCCCCTCCTCCCACCATTTTGCTTGAGATCACCCCTGTAGCTCCTCCCCCACACCTCTCTGTTCAGAGTCACCCATCCACCTCACTGGGGACAGGGTGCCCTTTAGAAGGATTCCTGTTTGCTACAAAAAGGGGCCCAAATAGAACACCAAGACCCCTCCTAAAGAGCAGGTCCACCGACAGGGACAGAGAATGTGGCGCAGCCCA